>NW_011495033.1:11549628-11561538 GCF_000754665.1 Bison bison bison | reverse complement strand
ATATATTATATCCTTATTGTATATTGTATATTATCAATACACTCCCACTTGTGCAAGGATAACCATTTAGCTATCTGAAAAAAAAATATTGGAATCCAATTACACAACTTTAAATTCCAGATAGATCAAAGATTTAAATGTAAAAACTGAAATCTTGGTGCTAGAAGAAGGAAAGATAGAATTTTTAAAATTTATTTTTGGTTGCATTAGATCTTCGTTGCTACCTTCAGCCTATTCTCTAGACGCGGCAAATGGGGCTACTCTCTGGCTGTGGCGGCAGGCTTCTCATTGCAGTGGCTTCTCTTGCTGTGGAGAGCAGGGTGTTCCGGCTTCTGTAGTGGTGGCTCATAGGCTCTAGAGCACAGGCTCAGTAATTGTGGTGCATGGGCTTAGTTGCTCTGTGGCATGGGGTACCTTCCCAGACCAGGGGTAGACCCTGTGACTCCTGCATTGCAAGGTGAATTTTTAACATTGGTTAAGAACATTGGACCACCAGGAAAGCCCGAAAGATAGAATTTTAAATATTCTCTGAGTGAGGAAGATCTTTCAAAGTCATAAAGAAACCACTTAAGAAAGATTGATAATTTTACTTTATAAAAACAAAAAATGTCTGCATGCACGAAGGAAAAATCATAAAGTCAAAACTAAGGAGCACTGGATGTGGAGCCAGGAGACCTGGGAAGTCTGTCTCTCAACTCAGCTGTGGCAGCCCCTAAGCCTCTGTTTTCTTCTCCGTAATGCGACAGAATCTCCCTGACGAGTTTGACATGAAGATCCAAGGAGGATGGATACAAAGAAAGCACTTTGCCATCTCCCGAGTCATGGAATCCAATCATTCATTCTACAAATATGTTAAGGGATTTTCCCAGCAGTCCAATGGTTAAGACTCTGCCTTCCAATGCAGGGGAAGCGGTTTGATCCCTGGCTGAGGAACTAAGGTCCCGATGCCACTGGATACAGCAAAAATTAAAGACAAAAACCCCAAATGTGTGTTAAGTGCCTCCTGTGTGCCGGGCCTGTTGTCCTGGGATACAGCAGTGAGCAAAACAGACAAAAAGCTCTGTCTTTGTGGAACTTCTATTTTAATGGGAGGAGAACATCAATAAACAAGAAATATAATCATTAACTAAATTATGTAATATTTGAGAGGTATTAGTACTTTAGGAAAATAAAAACAGTAAAGGATATTTGGGGTGCAGAGGTTGTTGGACTTTAAAATAGGGGATTACGGTAGGCTACCCTCAGGAGGTGATACTTGAACAAAGATTTCAAGGGAAAGAAGAAATGACCAAGTGGATATTTTGGTAAAGAACATTCCAGACAGGGGCCTTCCCTGGCGGTCCAGTGGTTGAGACTTTATGCTCCCAGTGCCGGGGGCATGGGTCCCATCCCCTGTCTGATCTGGGAACCAAGATATCCACATGCCTAAAGGTGCGGCATGTGGAATAAATAAATAAATGGCTATTTTTTAATAAAGGAATGTTCCAGACAGAGGAAATAGCCAGTGAAAAGGACCTGAAACAGGAGTATACTTTAAATCTTTTTTATTTATTTGGCTGAGGCAGGAGTATACTTTAAATTATTTTATCTTATTTTTATTTGGCTATGCCGGGCCTTAGTTGGAGCACACGAGATTTTTGGTTGCAGCATTTGGGATCCAGTTCCCTGACCAGAGATCAAACCAGAGATGGGCCCCCTGTGTTGGAATCATGAAGTCTTAGCCACTGGACCACCAGAGAAGTCCCCAGCAGTATGCTTGACTGGTATGAGAAAGCAAGGGTAAGGGCAAAGAGGTCCCAGAATGGACAGGGATAGATCATATAGGGCTTTGCCAGTACTCTTGCCTGGAAAATCCCATGGATGGAGGAGCCTGGTGGGCTGCAGTCCATGGGGTCGCTAAGAGTCGGACACGACTGAGCGACTTCACTTTCACTTTTCACTTTCATGCATTGGAGAAGGAAATGGCAACCCACTCCAGTGTTCTTGCCTGGAGAATCCCAGGGACGGGGGAGCCTGGTGGGCTGCCGTCTATGGGGTCGCACAGAATCGGACACGACTGAAGTGACTTAGCAGCAGCAGCAGCAGCAGCAAGCTCTTGCAAAAACTTTGGCTTTTAATCTGCAGGAGATAAAGAGCTGTTGGAGGGTTTTGTTTGTTTGTTGGAGGGTTTGTATATGTTTGTTTGTTATTTTTAGAGCAGTTTTAGGTTCACAGAAAAACTGAGCAGATGGTGCAGAGATTTCCTGCATACTGCTCTCCTCCACATGCACGGCCTCCCCCGTCACCCACACCCTCCACCAGAGCGGTTATTGATTACAACTGATGGACTTACATTGATAGAGAATTATCACCCAGAGTCCACAGTTTACATTAGGGTTGCTCTTGGTGTCACACATCCTATGGGTCTGGGCCAATGTATGATGGCATGTATCCAGCACTCTGGTATCACACAGGGTGTGTTCACTGCTCTAAAAATCCTCTGTGCTATTGGAGTATTTTGAGCAGAGCAATGTCTTGTGATCTGTCTTTTTAGAATTCTGAGACCTACTGAATTTAAGGAAAGAGTTAGGAGGCCTCCCCTACCCTCCCAAAAAAGGGACTTCCCTGGTGGTCCAGTGGTCAAGACTCCACCTTCCAATGCAGCGTATGTGGGTTCAATCCCTGGTCAGGCAACTAAGGTCCCACATGCCTCAAGGCAATTAAGCCCACCTGCCACAACTAAGACCTGATGCAGCAAAAAAAAAAAAAAGCCTCCAAATCCAAGCTCACCTCTTGCACATTTTACCTGCAGGCTTCCCGATTGTACTCGAGACTGGTAGGAATCTCCCACACTGGCTCCTGGTCTCCGGCTTTTGCACAGGAGAAGGCTGTAGAGTTCCAGAATTCCTGTAGGGGGCAGTGTTGCCTCACACACAGAGGTCACTTCCTTATTTTGGTCTCTTCCCTAAACACCCAGCTTTTCCCCTGCGACCTTGTCAGTGACATCGCTTGGGAGAAAAGTGGAGAGCCCCCAGTTGTCTGAGACACCCTCCGACCTGCTGCTCTTCTCTCACAAACCCTCCCTGCTTTGTCAGGACTGGTGGGGACCACCCAATGAGGCCGACCCCCGGCCCCTGCCTTAATGTCTCTCATCTCACCTCTGGGAGGCAGTGGGTGGGGGTGGGAGGACCAGAGAGATGGGGTGGCTGCCTCCCTCCCCACTGGTGCGTTCCTGTCCTTGGCCTTCAGGTCTAGACTGATGTTCATTTTACCATTTAAAACCTTGGATAATATTTACTCCTGAATACAAATCGAAGGAGGAGAGGAAAAAGGGTCACACACATTTATTCTGGTTCCCCACCCCCACCCCACCCTCCACCCTTCATGGGCGCCAGATGCTCTGCCTGGAGCGTGGCCAGTTTTTTCAAACTGTTGTTATTTCTAATGTGAAATGTACCGAGTTAATATTGGCAACTGACTTTTTAAAAGAAGTTCTACTTTAGTCATTCAAAATGCCCTAGAGAAGTGCTGCTGCTGCTGCTAAGTCGCTTCAGCCGTGTCCGACTCTGTGTGACCCCATAGACGGCAGCCCACCAGGCTCCCCCGTCCCTGGGATTCTCCAGGCAAGAACACTGGAGTGGGTTGCCATTTCCTTCTCCAATGCAGGAAAGTGAAAAGTGAAAGTGAAGTCGCTCAGTCGAGTCCGACTCCTAGCGACCCCATGGACTGCAGCCCACCAGGCTCCTCCGTCCATGGGATTTTCCAGGCAAGAGTACTGGAGTGAGGCGCCATTGCCTTCTCCGGAGAAATGCAGCTGCCTTTAAAAAAAAAAATTGTTTTGTGGCTGAGCCAGGTCTTGGATGTGGCATGCAGAATCTTTAGTGGCAGCATGTGAGCTCTTAGTTATGGCATGTGGGATCTTGTTCCCCAACCAAGGGTCCAACCTGGGCCCCCTGCTTTGGGAGCATGGAATCTTAGCCACTGGACAGCCAGGTAAGTCCCTTGGAACGATTAACATAGTTCCTTCTTTGGTCTCCTGACTCTACCCTCTCTCACTTCCTCGTACTTTGCTGATACCCACGTCACATCAACTCCTTCCCCTGCCTGGCATCTCCCTTGTCACTGTCCCCTCTAAGTTCCCACAGGATCAAGGGCAGACGATTTAAGAAGGGACCAGGCTTGTCACCCTCCGACCGACTCCTGGCCCACTCCCCTCCCACCTGTGCTCTCTCCTGGCAGACACATATCAGGCCTCTGTCACCTCCCTTAAGGCCCTCCCCAGACACCGGCATTACCCTGTTATAACGTCTACATGTGTGTGTGTTTCCCCCAGACTGTGACGGTCCTTGACACAGAAACTGCCTCTTACTCACCTGTGTATATGGAGGCCATTTGCTGTTCAGAAAGTGGCTGGCAAATATTTATTTTTAATAAAAAAAAAAAAAGAATGAGACCTCCCCTGCTCTCTGCAACTACAGAGAGCCCGCAGAGAGCAGTGAAGCCCCAGTGCAACCAAATAAATGACTTTTAAAAAATGAACGACGATGATTAGCCAAGTTGAACTGTCTAAAGGATGTTTATTTTCTTGTCCCATTTATACACAATTAAGACTGAGCATCCTTTTGATAAAGACAGCTTCTTCTTCCCCCTCACTGGTCCCTCATATCCCCCTCCCCTCAAGTGCAAGTGCTCTAGGATCCAGGGCAAGCTGGCCCTCAGCCCCAGCTGGGTCTTCTATAGACAGGTCTCTGGAGTGTCTGGGGCTTCCTTAATCCTCCTTCTCTTGAGTTTCGGCTCTTGAGGAAGCTTAGAACCTGAAAAAGAGGAAGGTCGGAGACAGTGACATCACAAATAGTAAGAGAATCTCAGCCTGTAACATTTGCCGGCTGTGGTGGGAAGAGCAGCAAAAGCTTACCTTGCTTTCAACCTAAGTCCCTTACCCTTTTCTCACAGAAACCCTGTGGGGTAGGGAGATGGAATCACCCCAGTTTACAGCTGAGGGATTACAGCTGAGGATCTGCAGGCGCAAAGTAAGGAAATGGGCTGCTCAAAGTCTAAGCCAGGGGTACAGTCAGGACAGACCTCCGGCTTCTGTGATTCCTCTCCACTCCTGTCTCCATTCACTCCCCAGTTTCCAGTACTTTGCTGCTGGGTTGTTTGCAAACACCATTGCCATCTTTTTACTTAAGAACTGACTCATGAAAAAAGTAAAGAACTGATTCATGAACACAGTGCCCAAGGAACACCATGAAGGTCCTATTTGGGGGGATGGTGTTGATTTCACTGATCTTTTCTTTTTTAAAAAAGAAATATTTATTTATTTTTGGCTGTGTCGCTTCGTTGCAGCTTGTGGGATCTTGGTTGCCCTCTGTGGGTGTGAGAGTTTAGTTGCCCAGAGGCATGTGAAATCTTAGTTCCCCAACCAGGGATCTAACTTGCAGCCCCTGCGTTGGAAGGTGGATTCTGAACCACTGGACTGTCAGGGGAGTCCCCGCACAGGTCACTTTTAATTTCATGATAGACACAGTGATTCACCTGGTCGTGGTGGCCCCACCTGGTAGTATGCATTTTCTCATGTAACACAGTAGGAAGAATAGCACCTCGTCTGAAATGTATGCCCGTCAGAAATGTTTTTAACACGAATCCATGGGACCCTTGACCTACAATCCTGCTCCGAGAGAAACAAGCTTCAAAGATGCCAAATGGAAGCAACGAGAAAACAGCAGGAGGTGGAACAGCCTGCAGAACAGTAGCCTGATCTCTTCAACATGTCGGGGTGGAAGAAAAGGGAGACTCAGGTTAAGAGAGACTTTTCCCTGGTGGCTCAGACGGTAAAGCGTCTGTCTACAATGCGGGAGACCTCGGTTTGATCCCTGGGTCGGGAAGATCCTCTGGAGAAGGAAATGGCAACCCACTCCAGTATTCTTGCCTGGAAAATCCCATGGATGGAAGAGCCTGGTAGGCTACCGTCCGTGGGGTCGCAAAGAGTCGGACACGACTGAGTGACTTCACCTCACCTAAGAGACATAACCAGGTGAAATGCATGGTTTGGGAAATTAAGTGCAAAAGGGATCTGACTATTGGGAAAATTTGAAAATGGAGTATTTAATTCAATGAAGATGTTGACATGGAAGGTTTCTATAATTATCTGAAAAAAGCAAGTTCAAGTCAAAACCACGCATTCAGCATGGTCTCATTTTGGTTTAATACAGGTGTTTATATACATGAAAAGCATCTGGAAAGTGGTGGACAATGTGATGTTTATATTTTCTTATTTTTTGTTAATCTGTATTATCTAATTTTCTAGGGTATGCTTGTGTTTGTAATCAAATGTTATTTTAAGAATTATAATTCAGGGGCATCCCTGGTGGCCCAGTGGCTAGGACTGTGCACTCCCAGTGGCGGAGGCCAGGGTTCCATCCCTGGTCAGGGAACTAGATTCCACTTGCAGCTCACATGCCTCTACAGAGTTCGCATGCTGTAACTAAAGGTCCCGCATGCTGCAACAAAGACTGAGGGTCCCGAGTGCCGAAACCAAGACCCAAATAAAGAAGCAGTTTTTTAAAAAACACTTTACCCCGCTCTAAAAAAAATAAATAAATAAAATAAATAAATAAATAATAAAAAACACTTTAAAAAAAGAAGCACAATTTCAAGCCCAACTTAACACGCCATCTGCAGCTTTTCCCTGTTCCCTGCCACTCTATCCCTCTCCCTCCATCCTTCACCTCTAAGCCCAGCCTGTGTGCTCACTGTCTCACCTCCACACAGACCTCCATTCCACCTCTTTGTCTCCCTCGTCTCTCTCCTTTTTCCTTTCTCTAAAGCCTGTCCCAAACCTACCTCCTTCCAAACCTCCGGACCTACCCTTTGCCCTATGACCTGAGATTGATCATTAGTGAAAGGCGGATGGTCATGCCCAGCTCTTCTGGGTGCTGCAGGGGTGGGTGAAATTAAGAGACACGATGCACCTGGTAAGGGAGATGCTGGCTCCGAAGCCTGAACCACACTTTCCTCATCTGATTCATGGACTGCCTGATCCAAATCATCTTAATGATACCGACTGCCATTCATTCCATGGTATGTTTCACTTCCTCAATCTAAGCAGTAGGCGCCAGGGCCACGGGCCCCACAGAGCTCAGGCACGAATCTGGGCTCAGGGCCATGGGCCCTCTTCACCGACCCATCCTCACCTCCCTGCTCCCTCTGGTCCAGCTGTAGCCGCTGAAAAGGCCCTGAGCGTGTGAAGGCCCGGCCTTCAGAGACATACCCTGGGTCCAGTTTAGGACCACGCCCTGGGGTCCTAGGTTTCCCTGTGCGCCTTCATTTTCTCCCACAGGAGCTAAGCAAGAACAGCTACACGTGGCCTCAGAAGCCAGTTCCAGAAGGGTGAGAGGTAGGAGGTCTAACTTCTCTCTGATCCTTAGTGCCCGGAACGGGCCTTCACAGACTCCAGCCTTGCTGGGCACCCCTCACTGAAGACTCTGTCCTTTAAGCCCACAGCCTCCGTCCAAGGGCCATGGTCACTGGGAAGGCCGTTCCCAGGCCATCTGGCTGGACGGCCTCCTTCCTGGGGGAGTGACCCCTTCCTTCCACCCACCGCCCACCCAACACCAAGAGGGCACAACCTGCTGCTCGGCCACTTCCCAGGAGTCTCTGCTCTTGGCCACTAGAAATGGCTCTGCTTCTGATCGTATGGGAGCATGCCTTTGTTTACCTGTTAGCTGGAAAAGGCACATTTCCCGAGACTTCTAGGGGGAAACTGAGATGGAACAGGAAGGAAACACACCTAAATATGATTATTAGTCCTGCCTGTGGGTCATGGGTGACTTTTCTGTTTTATCCTATCTGGCAAATCCCAGGGAGAGAGGCGCCTGGCAGGCGACAGTCTATGGGGTCAGACACGACTGAGCGTGCATGCACAAACATTTCAAATTTCCTACAGTGAGATGACCTAAGAGAGGAGGAAAAAAAGAGAAAAGAAAAAGTGGAGAAGGGGAAGGAAAATGGACAAAGAGAAATGCAGGGCAGAAGAGAAGATGGGATGGCTGGAAGAGGACCAGGTCAGGCACTCCCGGGGGGCAGACGGGCCACTCCTCCGGGCATACCTCTCCTGCGGGGGCCCCTGGCTCTCAGCTCCTTCAGCAGGCGGGCTGGGTGGCCCGGGGCCTGCAGCTTGGACAGCCTCTCCTTCATGCCATTGAGGTGGCTGCGGAGCCCCCAGGCAGTGCAGAGCTTGGGCAGACTGTCCTCCTGGTCAGCCAGCAAGGAGCTCTCCGGGGCGTCCAAGGGGCAGAAGGCCATCTGCAAGGGGACCAGAGTGTTGAGGAGGAGAGAGGGGCCGCCTGCCAGAGCCCGAGCCCTGCCCGTGTTAGGAAGCTGCTGCGGCCAGGCTGCACCTCACGCTTGGGCAGCCAGGATGGAGTGAGGACCACAGATGTTGGGGGGCAGAGGGGGGATCATGGGGATCTTGAGGTCAGGCTGCCAACTCTGTCTTCTTGGGTGGTTCTTTCCTTTGCAGTATCTCCTCCCTCTGGTTTTTGAGCATATTATGTGTTTGTAATGAAACAATGGGACTTAAAAAAATATTTATCTGGCTGTGCTAGGTGGGGGACGGCATGGCAACCCACTCCAGTGTTCTTGCCTGGAGAACCCCATGGATGGAGGAGCCTGGCGGACTGCAGTCCATGGGGTCGCAAAGAATCAGACACGAACGACTGAAGCAATTAGGCATGCGTGGCTGTGCTGGGTTTTAGCTGTAGCATGTGGGATCTTTAGCTGTGGCATGAGAACTCTTAGTTGCTGCATGTGGGATGTAATTCCCTGACCAGGGATTGAACCCGGCTCCCCTGCACTGGGCAGAGTCTTAGCCACTGGACCCCCAGGGAAATCCTGGTGCTTATTTTTTAAAGTCCTTTGCAAAATTAAAATCGAGAGCCTGGAAACATCTTTTGAAAGTTCCTTGGCTGCTGAAATCTAGGAATGACTAAAATGGCAGCTCCTCAAATTCTTAGAAGGAATCACTGAATCTATCCCCATATTCATGTTCAGAGAATGAAACAAAGACCCACAGAGAAAGTGAAAGTCACATCCAACTCTTTGTGACCCCATAGACCATACAGTCCATGGAATTCTCCAGGCCAGAATACTGGTGTGAGTAGCCTTTCTCTTCTCCAGGCGATCTTCCCAACCCAGAGATTGAACCCAGGTCTCCTGCATTGTAGGCAGTTCTTTCCCAGCTGAGCCACAAGGGAAGCCCAAGAATACTGGATTGGGTAGCCTATCCCTTCTCCAGGGGATCTTCCTGACCCAGGAATTGAACTGGGGTCTCCTCCACTGCAGGAGGATTCTTTACCAACTGAGGATGCCATTATAGCTGCCCAGCTGGAGCAATGGGCAGGATAAGGTCAGAGCAGGGCTCTCCTTTGAATGAGATTATGTTTGAACCCAGCTCTGTCCTTCCCATTTGCTACGTGGTCTGGATCAAGTTCCTTCACCTCCCTAGATCTGGCACCCTCATTTATACACTGTGGATAACAATTCTAATTACCACCTAGGGTTACTTTTGAAGAATGACATGAAGGAACATAAAGTTTCCTAGTACATAAACACTGTTCCCTGTAATTATTCTTTTGGACAGTGCTTCTCAAAGGGTGCTCTGTGAAATATTCTAACCTCACAGACCGCCTGAAAAGTGGGATCCACTCAGAGTGCAGGAGAGAAATCAATGGATTCTAATGTAACCTAGTGTGAAAAGTTCATTGATAACAAATCTGAAAAGGCTACATACTGTATGATTCCAAATATACCTTCCAATTATACAGTCCAGAAAAGGAAAAACTATGGAGACAGTAAAAAGATCAGTGGTTGCCAAGGGCCTTGAGGGGAGAAGGGGGGGATGAATGGGCAGAGCACTGGGGATTTTTAGGGCAATGAAACTTCCTTTGTCCACTGTAATGGTGGATACATGTTACTGTATATTTGTCAAAACCTACAGAATGTACAAAACAAGGAATGCACCTTAATGTAAACCATGGACATTAACAGTGTATCCATATTGGCTCATCAAAGATACGAATGTACCTCTCCAATGCACCAGGGAAGCCCCAATAAGGAAAACAGGAAAGGGTAAATACGGGAACTCTGTGCTTTACCCCCAATTATTCTATAAACCTAAAACTGCTTTTTTAAAAAAAGTCTATTTTAAAACATTCATTGAAGGAATTCCCTGATGGTCCAGTGGTTAGGACTCTGCACTTGCTCTGCAGGAAGCATGGGTTCAGTCCTGGTCAGGGAACTAAGATCCTGCTGTGTGATGTGGTATAAAATGAAAACAAACAGCCTAATAAACAAACATCTGTTGATACGGTTTCAGATTCAACACTGCAGTTAAGTAACTGCCACTTGCTGAGTTTTGGTGTCAAAAAATATTCACCTTTATCTGAAAATGCTAATAAAATACTCCTCTCCTTTCTATTAATAATTATATATATATATATCAGTAGGAGGCTGGATTTTCTTATGTACCAAATCATTATATCGTAAGAGACTGAGCAAAAGCAGATATGAGAAGCCAAGTGTCTTCTATTAAGCCAGACACTAAAGAGATCTGCAAAAATAGAAAGCAATGTCACAGGTTTGATTCATGGATCGGGAAGATCCCCTGGAGAAGGCAATGGCAACCCACTCCAGCATTCCTTCCTGGGAAATCCCATGGACCAAGGAGTCTGTCAGGCTACAGTCCATGGGGTTGCAAAGAGTCAGATGCAACTTAGCAACTAAGCACCATAAAAATTAAGAGGGGAGAAGTGATCTGAGACTAAGATGTTTGAGAATCACTGTTTTGGGACAAAGCCTACCCGGGATATTTATCCTCTGGCTTTTGCAATGGTCTCCATAGCCTCCCCCAAGCTGGCTATGCCTCTCTGCCTGGCCTGGGTCGTCCCCACCCACGGCTCCTCAGAAAGGTCCCTGCTCCTGCTCAGGGTGTGGCGGTGGAGGGTGAAGCTGAGTCTCTGGCCTCCTGAGCCCACTCTGTGCCCACCCCGAAGCCAGTGGAGTTTTCCTCAGGCAATGAGCATGGGAAGGACTAAAGAGTACTTGTTCTATCACAGGGCTCTTCAGGAAATTTCCCGCCAGTCCAGTGTTGAGGATTCTGCACTTTCACTCCTGGGGGCCCAGATTCCATCCCTGGTCAGCTAACTAAGATCCCTCATGCCACATGCTGTGGCCAAAAAAAAAAACAAAACACAGCCCTTCAGGCTCAGATCTCCCCCTATAATTCAAGAACACGCCACCCAGCCCTCTGCCGGCCAGGGAGGAGCCTCACCAGGAACTTGGTGGTCTGGTTGTTCTTGGTATACTTGTAGAGTTTGCGAAGCTGCTTCGCCTCCAACTCTGAGAAGAGGGAGACAAACCGCCAGAGCATCCTGCAAGGGAGGGGAACCGAGGCTGAGGGGGCGGGGCCGAGGCCGAAGGAGGCGGGACCGAGGCTGAGCGGGGAGGAGCCCAGCCCCTCTCCCCCCCACACCTGCCTTACGGCCAGGACCATCCGTCCTGGACCACCCCTGCCCCCTGAATTTTTGGTTGGGCGCTTGGAGGGCAGGATTCTCCAGGCCTTGAATCCCCTGTATTTGGTGATGAGCCCCCACAGCACGCAGCAGTTATTCTATCAGAGTTCTTTCCCCCACTCCTCCCACCCCGATTCAAAATAGGGAAAGGAGTATGTCAAGCCTGTATATTGTCACCCTGCTTATTTAACTTCTATTCAGAGTACAGCATTAGGAACGCTGGGCTGGAGGAAGCACAAGCTGGAATCAAGATTGCCGGGAGAAATATCAATAACCTCAGATATGCAGATGACACCACCCTTATGGCAGAAAGCCAAGAACTAAAGAGCCTTTTGATGAAAGTGAAAGAGAGTGAAAAACT
>NW_011495033.1:11547674-11549528 GCF_000754665.1 Bison bison bison | reverse complement strand
TGGACGGGACTGCAGCCATGAAATTAAAAGACGCTTACTCCTTGGAAGGAAAGTTATGACCAACCTAGACAGCATATTCAAAAGCAGAGACATTACTTTGCCAACAAAGGTCCGTCTAGTCAAGGCTATGGTTTTCCCAGTGGTCATGTATGGATGTGACAGTTGGACCATAAAGAAAGCTGAGAGCTGAAGAATTGATGCTTTTGAACTGTGGTGTTGGAGAAGACTCTTGAGAGTCCCTTGGACTGCAAGGAGATCCAACCAGTCCATCCTAAAGGACATCAGTCCTGAATATTTATTGGAAGGACTGATGCTGAAGCTGAAACTCCAATACTTTGGCCACCTCATGCAAAGAGTTGGCTCTTTTGAAAAGACCCTGATGCTGGGAAAGATTGAAGGTGGGAGGAGAAGGGGATGACAGAGGATGAGATGGTTGGATGGCATCAGTGACTCAATGTACATGAGTCTGAGTAAATTCCAGGAGTTGGTGATGGACAGGGAGGCCTGGCGCGCTGCTGTCCATGGGTCGACAAGAGACCACTGAGCAACCGAACAGAACTGAACTCATCCCCGGGTGAGGAGAGTCCTTTATCCATTCAGTGCTGCCCTGAGTCACTAGAGGGTGCTGTTCTCTCCACCCCTCTTCACCACACTCACTCCAGGATCCTGACCCTTCCACACTAAGATGAAGGACTAGGAGATTTTCACTAAGGAGCGACCTCGATTCTGGAGGGAGTGGCCCAGGAGAGAGGGTCATGGTCAGGGTAGGGAGGCTGTCCTACTTCTTCCAGTGCTTGATTTCCCAGGCTCGGCAGTAGTGCTGCAGGAAGGTGTTGATGTGGTCCCCTAGGACCACCAGGCTCTGCTTCATGTACTTCAGTTTTTTCTTCTGGGGAAGGTCCTTTGGCAGGTGCAGCTTACGCAGGAACTTCTTCAGTGGCCTTAGATATTCTTTACACTGAGGAGGCAACAGGGGAAGTGAGGGGCCATAGGAGAAAGAAGAGAAAGTTGGACACCCCACATAGCCCGCAGGTGGCCCAGCTGCAGCCCTTCCGACCCAGTGTTATGTGAGAAGGCCACTTCCTTCCCAAGAGGGTGTCCAGTGGGGCCATGAACTGTGGATCCGAGGCCTGCCAGCTTCTGACCCAGGTCTCCTGACCTGTAGGGAATAGGGTACGGGTCCCAGGCTGGCCCCTTACTCACAATTTTGAAGGTGTCCCGGTCGAGGCCCTTGGCATGGCGCACAAGGGAGTCTTTGGCTGGGGTGGTACTGGAGCGCCTCTCTAAGCTGCGTGCATTCGTCCCCTGGAGGAGGCAGGGGCAGCAGTCAGCTGGGGGCCTAGAGCTACTGCTCCTGAGAGGCAGTGCTGGGCAATCACTGATCCAGATGCCAGCCAAAGCCCTTCTCCGTTTTCCCAGTGACCTCCTCTTTGACCCAGCTCTCGGGCCAGTGAGCCCTGGGAAAAGGAAACCCATCTCTGAGAATTCCTGCTTAGAAAACCAAGAACACCTAATCCATTTCTTTTATAATATTTAGCTCTGTATACTAACTAACTTTGCAAAGCACTTGACAAACATTAACTCTTTTTGTTTTGGATCATAAAGAAAGCTGAGCGCCAAAGAATGGCTGCTTTAGAACTGTGGTGATGGAGAAGACTCTTGAGAGAGTCTCTTGGACTGCAAGGACATCCAACCAGTCCATCCTAAAGGAGATCAGTCCTGAATATTTATTAGAAGGACTCATGCTGAAGCTGAAGCTCCAATAACTTTTTGGCCACCTGATGGGAAGAACTGACTCATTGGAAAAGACTCTGATGCTGGGAAAGATTGAAGGCAGGAGGAGAAGGGGATGAC
>NW_011495033.1:11547041-11547574 GCF_000754665.1 Bison bison bison | reverse complement strand
TAAAGAGCCTTTTGATGAAAGTGAAAGAGGAGAGTGAAAAACTTGGCTTAAAGCTCAACATTTAGAAAACTAAGATCTTGGCATCCAGTCCCATCCCTTCATGGCAAATAGATGGGGAAACAGAGGGAACAGTGTCAGACTTTATTTTGGGGGGCTCCAAAATCACTGTTTGGGCTTCCCTGGTGGCTCAGATAGTAAAGAATCTGCCTGCAATGCAGGAGACCTGGGTTCGATCCCTGGGTTGGAAGATCCCCTGGAGGAGGGAATGGCAATCCACTCCAGTATTCTTGGCTGGAAAATCCCATGGACAGAGGAGCCTGGAGGGCTACAGCCAATGGGTCACATAGAGTCAGACATGACTGAGCAACTAACACCTTCAAAATCACTGTGGACGGTGACTGCAGCCATGAAATTAAAAGACGCTTACTCCTTGGAAGGAAAGTTATGACCAACCTAGACAGCATATTCAAAAGCAGAGACATTACTTTGCCAACAAAGGTCCGTCTAGTCAAGGCTATGGTTTTCCCAGTGGT
>NW_011495033.1:11528962-11546941 GCF_000754665.1 Bison bison bison | reverse complement strand
AGAACTGACTCATTGGAAAAGACTCTGATGCTGGGAAAGATTGAAGGCAGGAGGAGAAGGGGATGACAGAGGATGAGATGGTTGGATGGCATCACCGACTCAATGGACATGAGTTTGGGTAGACTCCGGCAGTTGGTGATGGACAGGGAAGCCTGGTGTGCTGCAGTGCATGGGGTTGCAAAGAGTTGGACACAACTGAGCGACTGAACTGAACTCTTTCTGTGTATGGTTAACTTCTTTTTTTTTTTGAGGGGAGGACTGCACTAGGTCTTCACTGTGGCTTGTGGGCTTTCTCTCTAGTTGCAGAGCTTGGGCTCTCTAGTTGCAGTGAGCATGCTTAGTTACTTCACAGCATATGCGATCTTAGTTCCCCAACCAGGGATGGAACCTGGGTCCTCTGCATTGGAGGGTGGATTCTTTTTTTTAAAAAAATTTTTATTTATTTACTTTTTTGACCATAGTGGGTCTTCATTGCTGCATGTAGGCTTTGTTTAGTTGTGGCAAGCAGGAGCCATTCTTTGTTGTGGTATGAAGCCTTCTCCTTGCAATGGCTTCCCCTGTGGAGCATGGCTCTAGGGCTTGCAGGCTTCATAGGCTCAGGGGCTTAGTTGCTCTGAGGCATGTGGGATATTTCTGGACCGAGGATGGAACCTATGTCCCCTGATTTGCAAGGAGGATTCTTAACCACTGGACCATCAAGGAAGTACCAACATTAACTCATTTTATTCTCCCACAGATTCTGTAAGGCTAGAACTCTTTATTTTTGGTTACAGATGAGCAGAGGGTACCTGAGATGCTTAAGTAACTCCTTGGGGGAATGATCATCATTTATTTACTCGCTCATTCAGCAAACACTTATTGAGTTCCTAAGTCCCAGGCCCACTTCTTTGTATCCCTAATCTTTAGCTTCTTGCCAGGCTAACAGGCACTCAGGAAAGTGGCTGACAGTAATGGTGATGATGAGAAGGAACTTTCTGGCAGCAAGCTGGGGCAAAAGAAGTTGAAAATGAATCACAGTGAGGTGACTTCAGAATAACACTTGAAGTCAGAGCACAGGATTAGATTGACATGAGGTTTACACCTGCCCTTTAAAAAGCCTCCCAGAAAAGGGAGCGTAGGGACTTCCCTGGTGGTGCAGTGGTTAAGACTCCAAGTTTCCACTGCAGGGGACACAGGTTCAATCCTCGGTCAAGGAACTAAGATTCTGCATGCCTCATGGGGGAGTCAAAACACAAGTGAGCATTAAAGTCCTGCCTGTGTTCAGGGGGCACAGGAAGTTCCAGGACAGGCTCCTCCAGACTCCAGAGGGAACCCTGACTAGTCAACTGGATAAACACTCCATACAAACCACACAGACCATGACACATGTACATACACACACACACACCAGCCTGTGAGTCTTCATAACTGACAATCATCTTGCCAGGAATCCCCACCCCTATTATCTTGCCAGTTATCTATGTCCTGGATAAACATCTGTCTGGATGAGTTAACCTTCTCTTGTTCTTTCAGTCTCTTACGAACTGGTGAACCTCACCATTTCCCCCCCCTCTCTTCTTCCTTGACACTTATCTTCTCTGCCTTCCCAAGCCAGCCCCTGCAGGGCCCTCCTTTCCTTCCCCCCTCACACCCCCAGCCCCACTTCACCTGCTCTAGTGGCTCCTCCCTTTCGTCCGCCTGCCCATCAGAGGCTTCCATCTCAACAGGAGCGCTGATGGGCTTCATAGCGGCACTCCCCGGGTCCCCTCGCCCCCGGTGACTCAGGGAGTGGCACTCGGAACTCCGGGCAAAACCATGGCAACGGCCAACACAGAGCCCAGCGCCCCTCCCCCACGCGGCCCGGGTTCCTCGGGGTGCCCTGGAGCCCGCCCTGCAAGCCAGCAGCTTGGGCCAGGCACACCCCGGATTTTGTCGGGGCACACAGCTGCCCAAGAGGGGCGGGCACCCCTTCTCCCAAGAGAACTGTCGGGTGCTCTCGATTTTGAACGTGGGTAAGGTTTTAGGAATAATTCTCCTGCCTGCCTACCATTCAAGCCCCCTCGTTTACAGAGTGGGCTACCCTGTGGGCTTCCCCCTAAAGGAGAGCGAGAAGAGGTTTCCTAGCCGTCCTTTTAGGACAGGGGACAATGTGGTAGAGGATGCAGGGAGAACGTAGCGTCGTCAAGCTCTCCCGGGATGCATCTTCTCTTCCATCATTCGTAGCCTCCAGGAGGGAGGAAGCCCACTGTGTTGGGTGGTGAGTGGATGGTGGTGGTGTTTTTAGGGAGTATACAAAAATACTAGCCACCAAGTACTACCTCAGTTAACCCTCATACCTCTTCCCCGGGGAAGGTCCCAGGGGTGGTGGTGGTTTAGTCTCTCAGTCGTGTCCGATACTTGTGACCCCACGGACTGTTGTCTGCCAGGTTCCTTGTCCATGGGATTCTCCAGGCAAGAATACTGGAGTGGGTTGCCATTTCCTTCTGCAAGGGATCTTCCTGACCCAGGGATCGAACCCAGGTCTCTTACGTCTCCTGCATTGCAGCTGTATTCTTTACCGACAGTGCCACGAGGGAAGCCCCGGGATCACAACTGGGAAGCCCCAGGCCTCAGTCGTGATCCCATTTCCTGAAACACCAGCCGAGAAGCACAGAATTCCCGTCATTTGCCTTGGGTCCGCCGCCACGAGGGGCAGCGCCGAGGTTCGGGTAGGAGTCCGTCCGGCCTGGCTTTTCCCTCCTGCGTCGCCCTCGGGGGAAGCCAGGCCGCAGGCGTAGAAGGGGCTGGTGGGGTCCGCGCGTCTCTCCAGCCGGCTTGTCCTGGAGGCGCTCCAGGGCGCCGGGCTACGCCGTCCCCTCGTCTCTTACGCGGCCCCTTGCATCCCCCATCAGCTCGCCGTGCGGGTCAGGGAGGTGGTAAGACCTTGCGGCCCCGGTCCCCTCACCTAACCAGCATCTTCTTTGGATCGCTGGACACCCTCTCCTGGCCGGTCCCTTCCTGTTTTCTGGGCCCAGGTCCCGTTTTCTCCACTCGGTTTGGTCCTCTCTCTCCCCAGCCTTCGACGGCAGGGGTCAGCGCGCCGTCTGCTGACTTGCTGCCGCACGGTCTTCCCAGGCCAGGCCTCTCTCTCGTCATCTGGCGGCGGTACCTGCGAGTGACAGGAATATTTAACTAGAGGTTGTAAGCTTTCCGGGTGGCTCAGATGGTCAAGAATCTGCCTGCAATGAGGGAGTCCCAGGCTCAATCCCTGGGTCGGGAAGATCCTCTGGAGAAGGAAATGACACCCCACTCCAATATTCTTTGCCTGGAGCATCCCATGGACAGAGGAGCCTGGTGGGCCACAGTCCATGGGGTTGCAAAGAGTTGGACGCAACTGAGCGACTGCACTTTGACTTTCCTAGAGGACAAGGTGGGTTTGTTTCCAGACTGGAAGGTGTGTTCTCTGAACATTAATTCAAGACTATTTTTCGACTGTTTTAAGAAGGGTAATTATATTGGCAAGAGTGAGGGGAGAGGACCTCTTTGGCACACTTCTACTGGGAGTGGTAATTAGTTTAAAAAAATGTATTACAAAATGTTAAATAGGCATTTGCTTTGACCCATAAATTCTGCAAGTGTAGGCGCTCGGTCATGTCTGACTCTTTGAGACTCCATGGACTGTAGCCTGCCAGGCTCCTCTGTCCATGGAATTCTCTCCAGGCAAGAATACTGGAGTGGATTGTCATTTCCTTCTCCAGGAGATCTTCCCAACCCAGGGGTCAAGCCTGTGTCTCCCGAATTGCAGGCAGATTCTTTCCCAATTCTACTTAGAGGAATTAGCCCTATGGAGAGAAGATATAGGAGAAGGAAATGGCAACCCACTCCAGTATTCTTGCCTGGAGAATCCTGTGGACAGAGGAGCCTGGAGGGCTGCTGTCCACAGGGTCGCACAGAGTCAGACACGACTGGAGCAACTTAGCAGCAGCAGCAGCAGCAGCAGAGAAGATGTAAATGAGGAAAGTTACGGTGGTAACAGTTTGGAAACAGCTGTCACGGATAGGAAAGGGTAAATAAACTGTGGCACATCAATACTTTAAAAAATACTATACTAATATTAAAGTTAAAATCAATTAAAAAATACTTCACTACTAAAATAGTACTGATTATTAAAATACATGTCTGATTCTGTGACTCCATGGACTATAGCCCGCCAGCCTCCTCTGTCCATGGAATTCTCCAGGCAAAAATACTGGATCTTCTCCCGGGGATCTTCCCCACTCAGGGATCCAGTGCGAGTCTCCTGCATTGCTGGCAGATTCTTGGCCATGTGAGCCATGAAGGAAGAAGCCCAGTTATTAAGATATGACTGATTTTCACTATACAAATTAAATTTATATGAATAATTTAGATTAAATATGAATTAAATTTTTAAAATTTTAGATTACTACTCTATATTTAATGATGTGGAAAACAAACTAAAACACCACGTATGGTATGATCCCATTTATTTTAAAATGTATTTTATTGGTATATGTATAGTTGATTTACAATGTTGTGCTGATTTTTACTGTACAGCAAAGTGATCAGTTATACATAGATAAACATTCTTTCTCTCATTCTTTTCCATTATGGTTTATCACAGGATATGGAATATAGCTCCCTATTTACCATGCTCTGTGTAATAGTTTGCATCTGTTAATCCCAAACCCCTAAGCCACCCTTCCCCCACCACCCCTCTCTGACGGCAACAAGTCTGTTCTGTGAGTCTATTCCTGTTTCGTAGATAAGTTCCTTTGTGTCATATTTTATTATTTATGATTTATTTATTATTTAAAATTTAAATGTATTATTTTTATTAAAAATTTAAAATTTTTATTGTATCTGTTTTTAGCTTAGTTTTTTCTTTTTTTTTGGCTTGCTGAATCTTTGTTATTGCACACAGGCTTTTCTCTAGTTGCGGAGAGTGGGGCCAGTCTCTAGTTGTGGTACACGGGCTTCTCATTTTGGTGGCTTTTCTTGTTTTGGAGCATGGGCTCTAGGGTGCTCAGGCTTCAAGAGTTGCAGCACGTGAGCTCAGTATTTCCAGCTCTCAGGCTCTAGAGCACAGGCTCAATAGTTGTGACACGTGGGCTTAATGGCTCCGTGGCATGTGGGATCTTCCCAGATCAGGGACTGAACCCATGTCTCCTGCATTGGCAGGCGGATTCTTTCCTTGAGCCACCAGGGAAGCCCCTATGCCATATTTTAGATTCCACTTATAAGCAATATTATATGGCATTTGTCTTACTTTTTCTGACTTACTTCACTTAGTATGATAACTTCGAGGTCCATCCATATTGCTCCAAATGGCATTCTTTCCTTTTTATGGCTGAGTAGTATTCCATTGTGTATATATGTGTGGCATATCTTCTTTAACCCCTCACCTGTCAATTGACATTTGGGTTCTTCCATGTCTTCGCTTTCTGAATACTACTGCTACAAACGTAGGGCTGCATGTATCTTTTTGAATTATGGTTTTTGTCTGGATATATGCCCAGGATTTGGATTGCTGAATCATGTGGCAACTCTATTTTTCGTTTTTGAGGAACCTCCATACTGTTTTCCATTTCCACCAATTTACATTTCCACTAACAGTGTAGGAGGGTTCCCTTTTCTCCACATCCTCCCCAGCACTTTTTATTTGTAGATTTAAAAAAAAAATAATAATGACCGTTCTGACCAGTGTGAGGTGGTAGCTGATTGTGATTTTGGTTTGCATTTCTATAATAATTAGTGATGTGAGTATCTTTTCATGTGCCCGTTGGCCATCTGTATGTCTTCTTTGGAGAAATGTCTATTTAGGTGGTCTGCCCATTTTTTGATTGAGTTGTTTGTTGTTTTCTTATCGAGTTGTATGAGCTGTTTGTTTATTTTAGACATTAAGCCCTTGTTGGTCACAGTATTTGCAAATATTTTCTCCCAGTTCGCGGTTGTCTTTTCATTTTCTTTATGGTTTCCTTTGCTGTGCAAAAGCTTCTAAGTTTGATTAGGTTCCATTTGTTTATTTTTGCTTTTATTTCTATTGCCTTGGGAGACAGATCTAAGAAAACATTGGTACGATTTATGTCAGAGCATGTTTTGCTTATATTCTCTTCTAGAGGTTTTTACAGTGTCATGTCTTGTATTTCAGTCTTTAAGCCATTGTGAGTTTATTTTTGTGTACAGTGTGCGACTGTGTTCTAACTTCATTGGTTTGCTTGTGGCTCTCCAGCTTTCCCAGCACCACTTGGAGAAAGACTAATTTTTTTTTTTTTTCATCTGTATAGTCTTACCTCCTTTGTTGAAGACTAATTGGCTGTAGGTGTGTGGCTTTATTTCTCTGTTCTATTCTATTGATCCACATGTCAGTTTTTGTGCCAATGCCATGCTATTCTGATACTGTAGCTTTGTAGTATCGTCTTAAGTCTGAGAGGGTTAGGCCTCCTACTTTCTTCTTTTTCCTCATTATTGCTTTGGCAATTTGGATCTTTTATGATTCCATATAAATTTTAGGATTATTTGTTCTAGTTCTGTGAAAAATGTCATGGGTAATTTGGCAGGTTGGTATGATCCCATTTTTGTATGTATTTGTATATATAGAAAAAAGTTTTGAAGGATACACTTCAAAATATCGAGGGGAATTTTTCACTTTCTTTGCATATTGCCTGCATTTTTAAGAATGATGAATATACTTTACAATTGCAGTCAGAGAGAAAGGAAAGCTGTGTTTGTTTTTAAAAACTACTCATAAGGAATAAGGAAACTTCCTTAGTGGTTCCGTGGTAAAGAACCTGCCTGCAATGCAGGAGACGCAGGAGGTGCAGGTTCAATCCCTGGGTTGGGATGATCCCCTGGAAGAGGAAATGGCAACCTGCTCCAGTATGCTTAGCTGGAAAATCCCATGGATGGAGGAGCCAGACAGACTACAGTCCATGGAGTGGCAAAGAGTAGGACATGACTGAGTACACAGCACACAGCACAGCATGAGGAATAAGTAACATCATTAAAAATGTAATATAACGCCAAGTTTAAAAACAGAACGTGGGAACTTCACTGGTAGTCTGCTGGTTAAGACTCTGTGCTTCCAATGCAGGGGATGTAGGTTTGATTCCTGGTTGGGTAACTATGAAATCTCATGTGCTACACAGCGTGGCCAAAAAAAAAAGTACACAAAAGATTGTCACATTATAACTCAAACTTAGGTAAGTGGTTGTGAATATGGACCACGACTGGTAGAAAACACGCACACACAAAGAAACAAAGAATATCTGTACATTTATGCCTCCACCAGCCCCAAACAATATCTAAAATTCAGAAGGGGGAGGTAAGTATCAGAACCCCAAAGCTTGTTTGTCTCTGCCTGCTCCCTACCCCTCCTCTTCCCTCCCACAGCCTCCAGCAAATCCTATACTCTGGATGACTGCCCTATTTTCATAATGGTTTTATTATAAACCGTAGGAAGTAGCCTGAAGAGACAATTAAATCTAACAGCAGCCACGAATGCTCAATGCTCAGCATTAACTAAGACAAAGCAAAACTCCATTGCCTTTGGGAGACACTCTTTAAAATCCAATTGGTCAGCATAAAATGAGGAGCAGGACAACTCTTTCAATAGAGTCATTCCTCCAATATTTAATTTTAAAAAATCCTTAGTGCCACATACTTTAAGCAGGAGGGGCTGGGTGTGGAGAAGGGTAGAAGTGAGCATGTTAATTTGTCCACCTTTTACTTTCTGCAGGCTGGCATGTTCCTTGATGATATGGATCAGGGGTTAGAGAGGAATTCAGCATAGAATTGGGGCAAAGGTCGACAGAGTCCGTGTTTCCCTTGATTGACGTTGTGGAGGGTCATAATGAAAAAATAGAATGGGAAAAACTAGAGATCTCTTCAAGAAAATTAGAGATACCAAGGGAACATTTTATGCAAAGATGGGCACAATAAAGAACAGAAATGGTATGGACTTAACAGAAGCAGAAGAGATTAAGAAGGGGTGGCAAGAATACACACAACTATACAAAAAAGATCTTAATGACCCAGATAACCACGATGGTGTGACCACTCACCTAGAGCCAGACATCTTGGAGTGTGAAGTCAAGTGGGCCTTAGGAAGCATCCCTACGAACAAAGCTAGTGGAGGTGATGGAATTCCAGCTGAGCTACTTCAAATCCTAAAAGATGATGCTGTGAAAGTGCTGCACTCAATATGCCAGCAAATTTGGAAAACTCAGCAGTGGCCACAGTGTTAGGGCAAGCACACTGACTGAAACCGCCCACCCTGGCCAGGCACCATAGTAACCACTTGCATGGTTACTATGGTTTTACGACAGGAGGTCCTGGTAAGGAACACAGAACTAATAAGCTGCCACCAACTGGAAGAGTTCAGGAAAGGTCAAAAGGAAACACCACATGTCTGACCACCTCCCAGAATCCTTCTCTCCGGCATCCATCTTGGCTGAACAAGGCGTGCACCACCAGGAAGGATCCTGAGTCAGAATGATTGGCTAAAGACAACCCGGAAACTAATCCCATCACCATAAAACCCGAGACTTCGAGCCACGTGGCAGAGCAGTTCTCCTGGGTTCCCTTCCCCTCCTGCTTTCCACCCAGCGCCCCTTCCCAATAAAGTCTCTTGCTTTGTCAGCAGATGTGTCTCCTCAGACAGTTCATTTCCAAGTGTTAGACAAGAGCCCACTTTTGGGCCCTGGAAGAGGTCCCCCTTCCTGCAACATCAGGACTGGAAAAGGGCAGTTTTCATTCCAATCCCAAAGAAGGGTAATGCCAAAAATGTTCAAAAAAGTTAGCCACACAGTCATGTCCAGCTCTTTGCGATCCCGTGGACTGTAGCTCCGGCTCCTCTGTCCATGGAATTCTCCAGGCAAGAATGCTGGAGTGGGTTGTCATTTCCTTCTCCAGTCCCGACCCAGGTCTGCATTGCACAGATTCTTTACCAACTGAGCCACTAGGGAACCCTAAGAATGTTCGAACTACCTCACAATTGCACTCATTTCACATACTAGCAAAGTAATGCTCAAAATTCTCCAAGTTAGGCTTCAATAGTATGGGAACTGAGAACTTCCAAATGTTCAAGCTGAATTTAGAAAAGGCAGAGGAACCAGAGATCAAATTGCCAATATCCTCTGGATCATAGGAAAAGCAAGAGAGTTCCAAAAAAACATCTACTTCTGCTTCATTGACTAGGCTAAAGCCTTTGACTGTGTGGATCACAGCAAACTGTGGAAAATTCTTAAAGAGGTGGGAATACCAGACCACCTTACCTGCCTCTTGAGAAACCTGAATGCGGGTCAAGAGGTAACAGTTAGAACCAGACATGGAACGATGGACTGGTTCAACATTGGGAAAGGAGTATGTCAAGGCTGTATATTGTCACCCTGCTTATTTAACTTACATGCAGAGTACATCATGAGAAACGCTGGGCTGGATGAAACACAAGCTGGAATCAAGATTACTGGGTGAAATATCAATAACCTCAGATATGCAGATGACACCACCCTTATGGCAGAAAATGAAGAGGAACTAAAGATCCTCTTGATGAAGGTGAAAGAGGAGAGTGAAAAAGTTGGCTTAAAAGTTAACATTCAAAAAACTAAGATCATGGCATCTGATCCCATCACTTCATGGCAAATAGAAGGGAAAACAATGGAAACAGTGGCAGACTTTACTTCTTGGACTCCAAAATCACTGCAGCTGGTGACTGCAGCCATGAAATTAAAAGATGCTTGCTCCTTGGAAGGAAAGCTATGACAAACCTAGGCAGTGTATTAAAAAGCAGAGACATTACTTTGCTGACAAATGTCCATCTAGTCAAAGCTATGGTTTTTCCAGTAGTCATGCATGGATGTGACAGTTGGACCATAAAGAAGGCTGAGCACCGAAGAATCAATGTTTTTGAACTGTGGTGTTGAAAAAGACTCTTGAGAAGCCCTTGGACTGCAAGGAGATCAAACCAGTCAATCCTAAAGGAAATCAGTCTTGAATACTCACTGGAAGGACTGATGCTGAAACTGAAGCTCCAATACTTTCGCCACCTGATGGGAAGAGCCAGCTCATTGGAAAAGACCCTGATGCTAGGAAAGATTGAAGACAGGAGGAGAAGGGGACAACAGAGGATGAGATGATTGGATGGCATCTCTGACTTGATGGACATGAGTTTGAGCAAGCCCTGGGAGATGGTGATGGATAGGGAAGCCTGGTGTGCTGCAGTCCATAGGGTCTCAAAGAGTTGGACACGACTGAGCAACTAAACAACAGCAACATGAGCATCATTAAGGTCAACATCATCATTCTAACTTCTACTTGGGTAGGGGCCTTAGATTCTGTGGAACTCAGAGGTAATTATCAGCTTGTTCTGTGGTTCCCTTGAGGGGGAACCAGGACTCTGCTTTATCGCTGCCCTGGGTCTTCGTTGCTGCACACAGGCTTTCTCTAGTTGCAGAGAGAGGGGGCTGCTTTTCTTTGCAATGTGTGGTCTTCTCTTGTTGCAGAGCACAGGCTCTGGGCATGTGGCCTCAGTCGTGGTGCACGGGCTTAGTTGCCCCGAGGCATGTGGAATCTTCCTGGACCAGGAATTGAACTCGTATCCTGTGCATTGGCAGGCAGATTCTTAGCCCCCTGGACCACCAGGGAAGGCCAAGCTATTGTTTCTTGACTGCTTTGCCTTTATCCTTGCTTTCCCTCTCCTGTTTTAAGATCATTAATTGCTGAGACCTGATCAAGGGCAAGCGCAGCCAGGCTTAGATGACAAAATACCTTAAGCCTAACTGGTTTCTTTTATGTCAAGAAAATCATGACTGGTTCTTTTTCTCCAGGGACCCCCCTACCCTATCTGCTTTTTCCATCCCCACCCCTTCACCCCAGGAGCACATGCTAGAGGTCACAAAACTCTACGCTGTGAATTCAGTAGACATGGAAAATGACTTGAGCGTCTACTGCCTACACTTCCTCTCAAAGACTTGAAGATTTTCCCATCTCTGTGCATTGAACAGTGACTCAGAGCCTTCTTTTTCCCCCAAAGAACTCTGCTCTATTCCTCTCTTTGATAAGAGCCCAAGAGCATCTGAGCATTGCCAGAAGAAGCCTCTTGATCTTGCTCTGAATAACCAATTATCCGATTAGAATTCTATCAAGACTTCAAGAAAAAGAGGGCCACTCAAATTCCTGTCATAGCTGGGTGCTGAGTCTGCAAGGCTTGAGACAGTTCCCAGCTGAGGACCACAGCATCCGTACTCCAAGGCTACCAGGGTCTGAGTCACCACCAAAGACAGTCTTTTTTAGATTTTATTGGAATATAGTTGGTTTACAATATTGTGTGTTTCATGTGTACAGCAGAGTGATTCAGTTAATCATATATATGTATATACATATATCCATTCTTTTTTTACATTCTCCTCCATTATAGGATATTACAAGATACTGAGTATAGTTCCCTGTGCTATACAGTCGGTCCTTGTTGGTTATCTATTTTATAGATAGTAGTGTGCATATTTTAATGCCCAAAAGAGTATCTTAAAAATTTTATTTATTTATTTGTTTGGCTGTGCCAGATCTTAGTTGTGGCATGCGAACTCTTTGCTTGCTGCATGTAGGATATCCCTGATGGGAGCCCATGGTTTTAGCCTCTAGATTACCAGGGAAGTCCCCCGAAAGAATATCTTGACATGGATTCACTGAGTTAACAAAGAAAGAGTTAACAAATCCTTAGAAACTCTAATGAAGGACTTCCCTGGTGGTCCAATGGCTAAGACTCCATGCTCCCAATGCAGGAGGCCTGGGGTTAATCCCTGGTCAGGGAACTAGAGCCCACATTCTACAACTAAGAGTTCACATGCTGCAACTAAAATCCTGCAAGCCACACCTAAGACCCAGCACAGTCAAATAAATAAATATAAAAAGAAAGAAAGAAATTCTAGCTAGTAAAATATATGTGAGGCTCCACAGCCTTCATCAAGCAGAGAAGTCTATAGCCCCCAGAAAGTTAGGAACCAGTGATCTAAGAGGTCTATCCTAAGCATATGGACCTATTTCTCAGCAGTAGTTTTTCAGATGGGCCTTTAAATCTGAGCTCATGGAAGCACTCAAATAGATACTGAGAAATCCTAGAAACACGGTCTGGAGAGAAAGAGCATGGAGGAAGAAGTCAAGGGATTTTTAGGACTAAAAAAAAAAGGAAAGTATTAGTTGCTCAGTTGTGTCTGACTCTGCGATCCCATGGACTGTAGCCCTCCAGGCTCCTCTGTCCATGGGATTCTCCAGGCAAGAATACTGGAATGGGTAGCCATTCCCTTCTCCAGGGGATCTTCCTGACCCACGGATCGAACACGCATCTCCTGAACTTCAGGCAGATTCTTTACCACTGAGCCACCAGGGAAGTCCACTTTAGGCCTAACTAATCAATTCCAGACCCAACCCAAGAAGCCAGGGATGAAACAGAAGGCTTGACCAAGTCCAGTAAAGCTGAAACTCTGTGTCCTCTGCCAGGGGCCTACATCCAGACTTTAGCAGTGGGGAGGAAGCGCCTGTCACAGTAATATAAGGATGACAGCCAGTCAGTACAAGACTGCCTGTGTAAAGCCTTCCATCCCTGGGAAGACCCAGACACATCACTGCATCTCGCCATCTCCTCTCTTTTCAGAAAAACAGATCTCAAAAATGTTCGGTACATTTTTTTTCTTCGCTCCCTGATCTAATATTTACTATAGATTTCCATTTAATGGAGCCCTAGATTAATTTCACTTTTTTTTTTTTTTGGTAGCAATGTTTTAATTTGGGTTTTATGTACTCTAAGAATATCTTATCAGGGCATCAAAATAACACTGCAGAGCGGCACCCTGAGAACTTCAGAGCATTTTCTAAACAGTTGAATGATATGTAGGCTTCTGTGGTCATGTCAAATTCCTGGGCCTGGACTTCCCTGGGGGCCCAGTGGATAAGAATCCGCCTGCCAGCACATGGTTTGATCCCTGTTCCAGGAAGATTCCACATGCCGTGAAGCAACCAAACCCCTGAGGCACAACTATTGAGCCCAAGAGCTGAAACTACCGAAGCCCATGTTCTGGAGCCCGTGCTCAACAACAGGAGAAGCCACCGCAAGGAGAAGGCCGAGCACCGCACCTGGAGTAGCCCCTGCTCACTGCAGCTAGAGAAGAGCCTGCGTAGCAAAAAGACCCAGCACAGCCAAAAATTTAAATATTAATTTTTAAAAATTTATAGAAAGGAAAATAAATTGCTGGGCCTGATGACTTCCACGTGGCTGTCTCTGGAAGCTGTTCTTTCCTAAGTTGGGATTCAGGGAGATGACCAGGAGAGAATTGTGTGGTCAGTGAATATTAGAGTTGGGAAGGATTTTTGGAAAGAAAAAAATGACACCCCCAAATTTCCAGCAAGTTCCCCCCAAACGACTTACTCTTACCTCCTCTTTTTTAGAGTACTGTATTTGTACCGCTTGGTTTCAGGACTAGATTTGATCGTACTAGAGGTTCATATCAGGTTTTCCAGACTGAGACAAATTCTGATGAGTACGACACTTTACCTCGGAGCTTAAGAATCAGAATCTCCCGTGAGGGCCTGGGAATCAATATTTTAATAGATGTCCCAGGTTATTCTGATCATCAGGCACATTCAAAAGATGCTGGAGTTGAATCCCAGATTGACCCTTGCTGGGTCCAATTTGTTAAATAATGGACTCTCCAGCATTATTCTAGAACCAGCTCTGACAGACTCTTAACAGGTTCACCAGAGCCAATTGGTAAATTTCCAGGAATTTTGCCAGCCGTTTGTTCAACACAGACATTAAATGAAATTGATAGCAGGGACTCAAATACATACTTGTACTCAAAGCAGCATTATTATCAATAGCCACAAGGTGGAAACACTCAAGTGTCCATCAACAGATGAATGGACAAAGAAAATGTGGTAGACAGATACAATAGAATTTTATTCAGCCATAAATAGGAATGGATGTTTTAAAATGTATTGACATATAGTTGATTTACAATGTTGCATTAATTTCTGCTTACAGCAAAGTGATTTAGTTATACATATATATATATTATTTCTTATTTATTTTTTAAATTGAAGTATAGTTGATTTACACTATTGTCCCAATCTCTGCTGTACTTAATTATACATATCTATACATCCTTTTTTTATTTTTCATTTTTCTTTTTCACTACTCTGGGTGCTCATTGCTGAACAAGCTTTTCTCTAGTTGTGGCAAAGAAGGGAACTCTGTAGTTTGAGTGTGTGGGCTTCTCACTGCAGTGGCTTCTCCTGTGGAGCATGGGCTCCAGGGCTCATGGGCTTAGTAGCTGTGGTTCCCGGACCCTAGCTTCCTTGCTCCGTTGTGTCTGACTCTTTAAAACACTTTGGACTATAGTCCACCAGCCTTCTCTATGGAACTTTTCAGGAGGAGTCTTTCCTGCTGAGCCATCAGGGAAGACTTCTGGGGCTCTAGAACACAAGCTCAGCAGTTGTGGTGCAAGGGCTCAGTTGCTCTGAGGCCTACACATTCTTTTTTCATATTCTTTTCCATTCTGGTTTATCCCAGGAGTGAATATAGTTCCCTGTGCTATACAGTGGGAATTTGTGTTTTATCCATCCTATGTATAATGGTCTATGTATATGTATATTAAGAAGAGGTGGCAAGAATACACAAAGAACTACAAAAAAGATCTTCATGACCCAGATAATCACAATGGTGTGATCACTCACCTAGAGCCAGACATCCTGGAATGTGAAGTCAAGTGGGCCTTAGAAAGCATCACTACGAACAAAGCTAGTGGAGGTGATGGAATTCCAGTTGAGCTATTTCAAATCTTAAAAGATGATGCTGTGAAAGTGCTGCACTCAATATGCCAGCAAATCTGGAAAACTCAGCAGTGGCCACAGGACTAGAAAAGGTCAGTTTTCATTCCAGTTCCAAAGAAAGGCAATGCCAAAGAGTGCTCAAACTTCCGCACAATTGCACTCATCTCTCATGGTAGTAAAGTAATGCTTAAAATTCTCCAAGCCAGGCTTCAGCTATACGTGAACCGTGAACTTCCAGATGTTCAAGCTGGTTTTAGAAAAGACAGAGGAACCAGAGATCAAATTGCCAACATCTGCTGGATCATGGAAAAAGCAAGAGAGTTCCAGAAAAACATCTATTTCTGCTTTATTGACTATGCCAAAGCCTTTGACTATGTGGATCACAATAAACTGTGGAAGATTCTGAAAGAGATGGGAATACCAGACCACCTGACCTGCCTCTTGAGAAACCTATATGCAGGTCAGGTAGCAACAGTCAGAACTGGACATGGAACAACAGACTGGTTCCAAATAGGAAAAGGAGTACGTCAAGGCTGTATATTGTCACCCTGCTTATTTAACTTATATGCAGAGTATATCATGAGAAATACTGGGCTGGAGGAAGCACAAGCTAGAATCAAGATTGCCGGGAGAAATATCAATAACCTCAGATATGCAGATGACACCACCCTTATGGCAGAAAGCCAAGAAGAACTAAAGAGCCTCTTGATGAAAGTGAAAGTGGAGAGTGAAAAAGTTGGCTTAAAGCTCAACATTCAGAAAACTAAGATCAATGCATCTGGTCCCATCACTTCATGGCAAATAGATGGGGAAACAGTGGAAACAGTGGCTGACTTTATTTTGGAGGGTCCAAAATCACTGCAGATTGTGATTGCAACCATGAAATTAAAAGATGCTTACTCCTTGGAAGGAAAGTTATGACCAACCTAGATAGCATATTGAAAAGCAGAGACATTACTTTGCCAACAAAGGTCCGTCTAGTCAAGGCTATGGTTTTTCCAGTGGTTATATATGGATGTGAGAGTTGGATTGTGAAGAAAGCTGAGTGCCAAAGAATTGATGCTTTTGAACTGTGATGTTGGAGAAGAACCAGTCCATCCTAAAGGAGATCAGTCCTGGGTGTTCATTGGAGGGACTGATGTTGAAGTTGAAACTCCAATACTTTGGCCACCTGATGCGAAGAGCTGACTCATTGGTAAAGACTCTGATGCTGGGAAAGATTGAGGGCAGAAGGAGAAGGGGACGACAGAGGATGAGATGGCTGGATGGCATCACCGACTCGATGGACATGGGTTTGAATAAACTCCGGGAGTTGGTGATGGACAAGGAGGCCTGGCATGCTACGGTTCATGGGGTCACAAAGAATTGGACACGACAGAATTGAACTGAACTGAACTGAACTGATGTATAATGGTTTGCATCTGCTAATTCCAAACTCCCAATCCTTCCTTCCCTGGCAAGCACAGATTTGTTCTTTATCTGTGCTCGTTTGTCTCATAGCTCAGTTCATCTGTGTCATAGTTTAGATTCCACATTCAAATAATATCGTATGGTATTTGTCTTTCTGCCTTACTTTGCTTAGTATGATAATCTCTAAGTCCATCCATGTTCCTGCAAATGCCATTATTTTATAAGGAATAAAATTCTTATACTTGCTACAGTGTGAATCTTGAAAGCATTATGCTAAATGAAATGTCAGACACAAAACAACAAATATTGTATGATTCTACTTATATTAAAAAAAAAAAAAAAGAAAGTAAAATAAAAGTTACCAGCATCTGAGAGAAAGAAGGAATATTTAGAATTTCTGTTTGGGCTGATGGGAAAGTTTATTGCAGGCAATAGATGGTGATAGCTATACAACATTGTGAATATACTTAATGCCACTGAATTGTATACTTGAAATGGTTAAAGTGGTAAGTTTTGTGTAATATATGTCTTACCACAATAAAAAAGTTAATTCTGTAAACATAAAAGTATTAACTTACAATTAAATAAATTATATTGGAAACAATAATACTCAAAACTCCACACTTCTTGATTATCTTTCCTACATTTTACAATGATCTTTACCCCGGAGGTTTTTATGTCTGGTTGTTTCTATTTGGTTCTTGTTGTGGTTCAGTTGCTAAGTTGTATCTGACTCTTTGCAACCCCATGAACTGCAGCATGCCAGGCTCCCCTGTCCTTCACTGTCTCCTGGAGTTTGCTCAGATTCATGTCCATTGAGTCGATGACGCCATCCAACCAACTCATGCTCTGCTGCCCTCTTCTTTTGCCTTCAATCTCTCCAAGCATCAGGGTCTTTTCAAATGAGTCAGCTCTTCCCATCAGGTGGCCAGAGTGTTGGAGCTTCAACTCCAGCATCAGTCTTTCCAATGAATATTCAGGATTGATTTCCATTACGATGGACTGGTTGGATTTTAAATAGCTCAACTGGAATTCCATCACCTCCATTAGCTTTGTTCGTAGTGATGCTTCCTTGACTTCGCAATCTAGGATCTCTGGCTCTAGGTGAGTGGTCATACCGTCGTGGTTGTCTGGGTCGTAATGTAACTTTTTTGTATAGTTCTTCCATGTATTCTTGCCACCTCTTCTTAATATCTTCTGCTTCTGTTAGGTCCATACCATTTCTGTCCTTTATTGTGCCATCTTTGCATGAAATGTTCCCTTGGTATCTCTAATTTTCTTGAAGAAATCTCTAGTCTTTCCCATTCTATTGTTTTCCTCTATTTCATTGCATTGATCACTGAGGAAGGCTTTCTTAATCTTTCCTTGCTATTCTTTGAAACTCTTCATTTAGATGGGTATTTCTTTCCTTTTCTCCTTTGCCTTTAGCTTCTCTTCTTTTCTCAGCTATTTTTAAGGCCTCCTCAGACAACCATTTTGTCTTTTTGCATTTCTGTTTCTTGGGGATGGTTTTGATCACCTCCTCCTTACAACGTTATGAACCTCCGTCCATAGTTCTTCAGGCACTCTATCGGATCTAATCCCTTGAATCTATCTGTCACATCTACTGTATAATCACAAGGGATTTGATATAGGTCATACCTGAGTGGTTTTCCCTACTTTCTTCAATTTAGGTCTGAATTTTGCAATGAGTTCATGATCTGAGCCACAGTCAGCTCCTGGTCTTATTTTTGCTGACTGTATAGAGTTTCTCCATCTTCAGCTGCAAAG
>NW_011495033.1:11513801-11528857 GCF_000754665.1 Bison bison bison | reverse complement strand
GACACTGCAGAGAGAGAAGCCAGCAAAACAGATGATGAGAAGCTGGGTCCATGTGGGGTGATTTGGAAGCTGGGGATGAATGGAGATTACACTTCCAGTGGGAAAGGGTGGCCAAAAGGATTGATATGGATTGTATTCGTCAGCTGTAAGTTATGAGCTGCAACCCTTCACTAAAACCCTTCATATCTACACTACTCAACAGCCTCAGATGTTTCTTTGAATGAAGGAATCAAAAAGAAGCTAGGCTGTCTTATTTGTATTTATTTGTTTATCTTTTGGCCTTGCTGCATAGCATGTGAGATCTTAGTTCCCTGACCAGGGACAATCCTATGGCTCCTGCATTGGCATGGTGCAGTGTTAACCACTGGAGCTCCAGGGAAGTCCCTAAGCTCCTTATTTTGGGCCCTGCTGACAGTGAGAGATAAAGGGAAAGCTCCAAGATAAGGCAAGAAGAGGCAGAGGAACCAGAGATCAAATTGCCAACATTCGTTGGATCATAGAGAAAGCAAAGGAGTTGCAAAAAAAAAATCTACTTGTGCTTCATTGACTATGCAAAAGTCTCTAACTGTGTGGATCGTGATAAACTGGAAAATTCTTAAAGAGATGGGAGTACCAGACTACCTTACCTGTCTCCTGAGAAACTTGTATGTGGGTCAAGAAGCCACAGTTAGAACCCTATGTGTATCCATTGACTTGTTCAAAATTGGGAAAGGAGTATGACTAGGCTGTATATTGTCATCCTGTTTATTTTACTTCTATGTAGAGTACAACATGCCAAATGCCTGGCTGGATGAATAACAACCTGAAATCAACAACTTCAAATATGCAGATGATACCACTGTAATGGTAGAAAGTGAAGAGGAACTACAGAGCCTCTTGAGAGTGAAAAAGCTGACTTGAAACTCAACATTCAAAACACTAAGATCATGGCATCCGGTCCCATCACCTCATGGCAAATAGAAGGAGGAAAAGTGGAAGCAGTGACAGATTTTCTTTTCTTTGGCTCCCAAATCACTGCAGATGGTGACTGCAGCCATGAAATTAAAAGACGCTTGCTACTTGGAAGGAAAGATATCACAAACCTAGATAGCATTTTGAAAAACAGAGACATCACTTTGCCCACAAAGCTCTGTATAGTCAAAGCTATGGTTTTTCCAGTAGTCATGTACAGATGTGAGGCTGCTGCTGCTGCTAAGTCGCTTCAGTCGTGTCTGACTCTGTGTGACCCCATAGAGAGCAGCCCACCAGGCTCCCCCGTCCCTGGGGCTCTCCAGACAAGAATACTGGAGTGGGTTGCCATTTCCTTCTCCAATGCATGAAAGTGAAAAGTGAAAGTGAAGTCGCTCAGTCGTATCCGACTCTTATCGACCCCATGGACTGCAGCCTACCAGGCTCCTCCACCCATAAGATTTTCCAGGCAAGAGTACTGGAGTGGGGTGCCATTGCCTTCTTCGACAGATGTGAGGGCTGGACCATAAAGAAGGCTGAGTGCTGAAGAATTGATGCTTTCAAACTGTGGTGCTGGATGAAACTGTTGAGAGTCCTTGGACAGCAAGGAGATCAAACCAGTCAATCCTAAAGGAAATCAACCCTGAATATTCTTTGGAAGGACTGATGTTGAAGCTGAAGCTCCAATACTCTAGCCATCTCATGGGAAGAGCCGACTCACTGGAAAAGACTCTGATGCTGGTAGAGATTACAGGCAAAAGGAGAAGGGAGAAGATGAGGTGGTTAGATAACATCAGTGACTCAATGGATATGAATTTGAGCAAACTGCTAGAGATAGTGGAGGACAAAAGAGCCCGGCATGCTGCAGTCCTTGGGGCTGCAAAGAGTCAGACATGACTTAGCAACTGAACAGCAACGACCAAGATAAGGCTCAAAGGAAATAAATCAATCAGAAGTACCACCATAGTGACATAAATTCCTGGGAATTTGGAGAAACTTTGAGAAGTACTTTGGACTTCTATTCTCTACAGATTGAAGATCAGTTTCCTCTAGATTTTAAGGAGCTGGAAGATCTCAGCTATCACTAGATTGCATTCAATTTTGTTAAAAAATTTAGTTGTGTTATATTTCATTGCTTGACAAGTGGACATTAATACATTTTGATTTTTTTCTATAGTTCAAAGGGTTAGACTTTGATTTGGAGTCCTGGGATTAGGAATATTTTCAGTAAATCCATAAGACGTAAGGTCATTATAGTGTTAAATAACCCTGCTCTTTACACAAAATGGATTTTGATACCCATCAAGATCCAAGCTATCCAAAGAGTAAAGTATGAACAGGGAATGTTAGTAACTTACCAGGAAATGACTGGCAGCACTAAATCAACCCAGTGATGAGAGTTAGTATTGCCAATGATGTCATGTGCTTGGTTGATCAGTCGAGTCAGACTCTTTGTGACTATGGACTGTAGCCCACCAGACTCCTTTGTCCATGGGATTTTCCAGGCAAGAATACTGGAGTGGGTTGCCATTTCCTCCTCAAGAGGATCTTTTCAACCCAGGGATCAAACCTGAGTCTCCTGCATCTTCTGCATTGCAGGCAGATTCTTTACCACTTCAGCCATCAGGGAAGCTCTCAGTGACATCCTGTGTGGCATCATATCCCAGGTGTGATGTATGATGAGAAGGGCACTTCAACTCGGCAGTATTTTTCAAAAAACCCACAATCCCAGTCTAAGCATGAGAAAAACATCAGACGAAACAAGATCGGGAGACATTCTACAAGGTATCTGGCCAGTCTTCCTCAAGACTGTCAAGGCTGTGAAAATCAAGAAAAGACCAAGAAACTGTCACAGGTTAGAAAGAACCAGGGAAGGGCTTCCCTGGTGGCTCTGTGGTAAAGAATCCTCCTGCCAATGCAGGGGACACAGATTTGAATCCTGATCTGGGAAGATGTCATGTGCTGCAGAGCAACTAAGCCCTTGTGCTGCAGCGACTGAGCCTGTGCTATGACCCAGGAGCCCATGTGCTGTGCCTGCCGAAGCCAGTGTGGCCAACAGCCTGCGCTCTGCAACAAGAGAAGCCACTGCAACGAGAAGCCTGCAAGCTGTAACTAGAGAGTAGCTCCCACTCTCCAAAACCAGAGAAGGGCTACCCAGCAATGAAGACCCAGCACAGCCAAAAATAAATAAATTTAAAAAAAGAAAGAACCAGGAGACATGATAACTAACCATAACGTGGTACTCTTGAGTTAGATCCTAAAACAAAAATTGAGCTTTAATGGAAAAACTGGTGAAATCCAAATAATGCCTTGAGTTTAGATAATTATATAACAATGTCTGTTTCCTAGCTTTCACAAATATATCATGATAATATAAGATATTAACAATGGTGGATTTTGAGTAAGGAGTGTATAGAGGAACCTAGTGGGCTGCCGTCTATGGGTTTCACAGAGTCGGACACGAATGAAGCGATTTAGCAGCAGCAGCATATAAAGCTACTCCTTATAAAACCTTTGCAACTTCTCTGTAAATCTTAAAGTATTTCCAAATAAAAATTATTTTTAAAAATTTATTGAAGTATTGTTGATTTACAATGTGTTAATTTCTGCTGGACAGTGAAGTGATGCATATATATATATATATATATATATATACATTCATTTTTTATATTCTTTTCCATTATGGTTTATAATGGGATACCGAATATAGTTCCCAGTGCTATACAGTAGGCTCTTGTTGTTGAAAGTTTATTTTTAAAAAATCCGAGACCTCTCTGGCAGTCCAATGGTTAAGACTCTGTACTTCCAATGAAGGGAGTAAGAATGGCAAAGAATCATCCCCTGGTCAGGGAACTAAGATCCCATAAGTCGTGTGGCAAGGCCAAAAATAAATACATAAAAATAGTACTTCCCTGGTGGTTCAGGGGCCAAGATTGTGCTCACAATAAAAGAGGTTGGTGTTTGGTCCCTGGTAAGGGAACTAGATCCCACATGCCACAACTAAGACCTGGCTCAGCCTACTAAATAAATAAATAAATATTGAAAAAATAAAATAAGGAAGGGATTTAAGTGACCAGTTCCCCATTTGAAAGAGCATAAAAAATCTGAATTACATAGCTTTGGTCTGACCCAGGGAATCTTATATCCTTAAGTTCAGAGTTTTTCTATTTAAGGAAATAAAATTATATGGTTTATTTGTGCTACCTACCAGAGTATGTTTCAAGGAATCTTTATTTATCCCCATTGACAAAAAATGGGATTCTCCTAGGCCACAGAAAAGAGATGCATTTGGGAACCCGAACTCAGAAAAGACATTCTCACTTAAGCTGTTTCAGTTGGATCAAACCTGGCTTCCTTTCCATGCCTGCACTTGGGATGAATTACCCACGGATGGGTGTTTCATTTGCTCAACTGTAATATATTGAGATGGAGTGCAACTCTGTGCAGAACTCTGTCCTGAGTAGTTGCATAAGAAAGGAAAACAGGGACTTCCCTGGTGGTCTTAAAAAGGATTCTCAAAACAGTAACAATTTTTTTTAAGTAAAATTAAAATATTGGAGGAAAAAAAAAAAAAAACGGAGGAGCTTTCCTGGTGGCTCGGTGGTAAATAATCCGTCTGCCAATGGAGGAGACGTGGGTTCCTGCTCTGATCCAGGAAGATCCCACGTGGGTGGAGCAACTAAGCCCATGTGCCACAACAACTGAGCCCATGCTCTAGGGCCCGGGAGCAAAGACGAGAGAAGTCACTGCAATGAGAAGCCCACGCGCCACAACTAGAGAGCTGTCCCCACTTGCCGCAACTAGAGAAAAGCATGCACAGCAACGAAGACCCAGCACAGCCAAAAGTAAATACATAAATAACTAAAATTATTTTTTTTTCAAAAGGAAAACAGATACAAGGGAAAGAAGCAAGCACATGCCATTTGGAAGGCATTTATAGTTAGTGGAAAGTATCATAACTTCATAGAAATCCATCATCATAGTACAAGTGGGTGACATTCCCATAAGTGCAACAAGTCCCCGTATTTCAGGCTGAATCCAAAGGGCTGGTGAGAAGCAGAGCACAGAGATTGAGAAGTGTTAGGTGGGAATAATTTCCTGAAATAAATAATTTATAGGCCAAATCTGATGGACTGGCAAAGCGGGATTGGGATTTCTCAGCAGAAGGAATAGCGTGGGCAAAGTTATGAAGATGGTGAGAAAGGAAGAATTGTGCGTGACTGGAGTGGATAAGCCAGATTAGAGAGAAGAAACAAGAATGTTAAGGAGGACAGTCACCCAAACCAAGGGCAGCAACTCCAGTACCATCTACAAGTAGAGAAGTGAGCAAGTTGTAGAAGAGAGATGGGGGACTTCTCTGGTGGTCCAGCAGTGAAGACTCTGTGCTTCCCAAGAAGGAGGCACAGGTTCGATCCCTGCTCTAGGAACTAAGATCCTATATGTTGTGTGGCACAGCTGAAAAACTGAAATAAAAAAAAAAGAAGAAGAAGAGAGATGAGATAGGGAAGGGGAGTGGGAAGAGAAAGGGAAAGGAGAGGAAACACTCATAAAGGCCTTGGCAGAGGTATCTGAGTGCATAATTTCTCTACCTGTTGGATAAAAGGGTGAAAGAAAACAAGACGCTGTTTATAGGATTAGCGCATGTACCTTGAATGAAGTAGGGAGTTAATTTATCAGATACATATTGAGTACTTACACTGTGCCAGCCACTATGCTAGACTCTGGGAATGCAGAAGTGAATTAAACAGACCCAGTCTCCACCCCTGGGGAGCTTTACTGTCTAAGGGGAGAGAAAGACGTCAGTTAAGTACTCCCAGAAAGGTGTAGTTGTAGTGATAATGAGACGAAGAACAAGGGGACCTGCTGATGAAAAAAAACTTCAGATTATTAATTTGGTTTCCCAGGTTCCTTGATACTGGAAGGGGAAATTTTCTTTTTGGCCACACCACATGGCTTGTGGGATCTTAGTTCCCCAACCAGCAGACTGAACCTGGGCCCTTGGCAGTGAAAGCACCAAGTCTTAACCACTGGACCGCCAGGGAAGTCCCTCAGGAAATTTTTTTAAATTAATTAATTATTTGGCTGTGCCGGGTCTTAGTTGCAGCATGTGGGATCTTTGATCTTTGTTATGGTGTGCAAGATGTTTTAGTTAACGGCACGCAAACTCTTAGTTGGGGATATGGGAACTAGTTCCCTGACCACAGATTAAACCCTGGGCCCCCTGCTTCGGAAGGGTAGAGTCTTAGCCACTGGACCACCAGGGAAGTCCCTCTTCCCGGGAAATTCTTAATAGAGACTAATATTATCATATATCCTGGAAGAAATTTATCCTATATAAAGGCACTAACCATTTAGGTATATATATATTCTTCATGGGATTTTTTTTTTTTCAGTTTAAAATTCAACTTTATTGAAGTAAATTTTATATAAATTATAATTACATAACTGCAATTTATATAATGTGAACTCATTTCAAGTGTAGAGTTCAGTGAGTATCAACAAACACACCCTTATAACCTATAGAGCTACAACCCAGGTTTAGAACTTTCCCATCACACCAAAATTGCCTTTCGTCTTTCCCAGCCAACCTTCACTCCCCCTCCTCCTTCAGCCCTCACCCCCAGCCCCAGGCAACTATTGGTCTGCTTTCCATCATCATCAATTTTCTTTACTGCAGTTTCACATGAATAAATCATACAGGATGTACTTTCCATGCCTGGCTTCTTTTGCTCAGCAGAACATTTTTGAGATTCTTCCATATTATCACATGGATCAAGAGTCCATTCCTTTTTATTGCTGAGTTGTATCCTATTGTATGACTATATCAGTTTAGGGAGAGTTTTATTTGTTTTCCATATGGCTATTCAGTTGTCCCAGTAATATTTGTTGAAGAGATTCTTGCATTATCTACTGCTGGAAAACACATTGTCTTAAATTTTAATAGCTTAAAACAATCCTTATTATCTCACGCAATTTCTGTGGGGGGAGAATCTAGAGGGTTAGCTTGGTGAGTCTGGCTTAATGTTTCTAATGAAGTTGCAGTCAAGATATCAGCCAGGGCTGTGTCGTCTGAAGACTTGACTGGGGCTGGAGGATTCACTTCCAAGGTGATTCACTTGTATGCTTGGCAACTTAGTCTGGTTGCTAGCAGGAGGCTTCAGTCTCTCACTATCTGGACCTCTGCATAAGGCTTTTTGGGTCTCCTCAAGATGACAGTCATGTCAGACCTCTGGACTACAGAACTGTATAGGAATAAGTTTTGTGTTGTTTTAAGCCACCAACTTTGTGTTAATTTATTACCTCCCTGGTGGCTGAGTCAATAAACAACCCTCCTGCTAATGCAGGAGACATAAGAGATGCAGGTTTGAGCCCTGGGTTGGGAAGATCCCATGGAAGAAGAAATGGCAACCCACTCCAATATTCTTGTCTGGAGAATCCCATGGACAGAGGAGCCTGGCAGACTATAGTTCATGGGATTGCAGAGTCGGACACGACTGAGCGACTAAACCAACACAGATCATATTACTGCAAATAGGAAAGGAATATATTAGGTCATAAAAATCATGTGCCTTCTTTTTGCTGCCATTTTTTTTCTCTCTGATCACTTGCTTTGGGGGAAGCTAGCTGCCATGTTGAATTTTTCCTTTCACATATTATATTTTTCACCTTTAGTAGTTTTATTTGATCCTTATATCTTCCATTTCTTTTCTCATTATGTCTGTTTTCCTTTAAATATCCCAATATAATTATCATAGTTTCTGTTGACTGAGTTTTCTCCTGGTTCGGCTATTATTTTTACTGCTTCTTGGTACATACGGTCATTTTTATCAGATGCTAGGATGTTACATTCTTGAGTGCCTGAATTTTGTAGTCTTCCCTTGAAGACCACAGGCATCTGTTTTACCAGATGGGTTAGGGTTACTTTCAAATTAGTTTGATGTTTTTGAAAGCTTGTTTTAAAGTTTTGTTAAAGCAAGTCTAGAGTATAGCTTAACCCAGGTCTCCCGCATTGCAGGCAGATGCTTTAACCTCTAAGCCACCAGGGAAGCCTCCCACTATAGAGTTAATACAGATCAATTGGTAATGTTTGACATTTCTGAGGTCTCTCCTGACTGTCTTGAGTAGTCAATGAGGTCTTTCTTTTCTCACTGGTCAGAACATTTCCTAGCTGGGTATGAGCCCTGGGAATTGTTCAGTTATATCTCTTTGATTATTCCATGCTCATTCTCCTGGAATTTAACTCTATCATTCTGGACCACATTCGTATCCAGCAAAGAATCAAAGCCCTGTGCAGACTTTTGGAGTTCTTTTAATACAGTCCTTCTTTCATTTTGCTATTCTGTCTAGCAACATTTAGCTACCACAGGGACCATGAACGCCAATCTCTGTCTCCTCAACTCAGTGAGATTGCTGTGTTCTGCCACGTTCAGAATTTATGATCCAGAATGTGCCCTTAGGCATAAAGCCAGGGCAACTGTAGAACTCACTGCATTTGTTCATCTTCTCTCAATGATGTCAGTTCTGGACCGTCTATTGTCCAATGCCTAAAAATAATTGTTTTCTATATTTTGTTTATTTTTTTTATTTATTTTTTTTTGTGTGTCAGATGGGCCATAAAATGAAAGTTTTATTGAAGTATAAAGGAGATAGAGAAAGCTTCTGACATAGGCATCAGAAGGGGGCAGAAAGAGTATCCCTATATTTTGTTTAGTTTCCTAATTGTTTATGGCAGAAGGGTAAATCCAGTCCCTTTTATGCCATCATGGTCAGAAACAAAGGTCTTCTGTTTCATGGTCATTTTATTAACATAAGCCAGTCTGTGAGAGACTGATCAACATGATAAAATGGAGTCTGTAAACTTAAAAGTTCCTCAACTGAGGTGACTGCACTAAGACTAGTGTCAACCTGGGAAGCCTTTCATGGGCAGACAACGAATCTGAGGTGGTGTCATCGCACACCCTGATTTCTTATACAAAATGGTTATTTGACAAATGTTTGTTAAATAAATGAATTACTAAATGAAGATAATTACACTTAACCGTAGTCTTTCTAGAACCCAAAAGAATGGCCAGACTTACTTGCTCTATCCTATGAATTGACTAAGTCCTTGGTCTATGAGTCTAACAGTAAGATGTTATCTAAGCATACTCACCATGAGAAATAAGGCTAATTTATCAAAGAACAAATTGTTCAGCATATGTGCGGGCAAAGCTCACCAATGTTATCACAAAAAATAACTCACAAAGTAGCAACATGCTTAACTTCATACTTTATCTTATTTTATAATCCATAGTGTAACTGTAGATTATGGGCAAGATTTCAGATGTAGGTTTTTGTTTGTTGTTGTTCAGTCACTAAGTCGTGTCCAACTTTGCAACCCCATGGACTGCAGCACTCTGGGATCCCCTGTTCTTCACTATTTCCCAGATTTTGTTTAAATTCATGTCTGTTGAATCAGTGATGCTATCTAACTATCTCATCCTCTGTCATCCCCTTCTCTTTTTGCCTTAAATCTCTCCCAGCATCAGGGTCTTTTCCAGTGAGTCAGCTCTTCCCATCAGGTGGCCGAAGTATTGGAGCTTCAGCATCAGTCCTTCCAATGAATATTCAGGGATGTTTTCCTTTAGGATTGACTGGTTTGATCTCCTTGCAGTCCGAGGGATTCTCAAGAGTCTTCTCTAGCACCACAATTCAAAAGCATCAATTCTTTAGTGCTCAGCCTACTTTATGGCCCATCTCTCCATATGGCCCATTCATATATGACTACTGGAAAAAACTATAACTTTGACTATACAAACTTTTTGTCAAAGATATGGTTGTGGCTCAGATGGTAAAGAATCTGCCTGCAATGCAGGAGATCTGTGTTCGATCCCTGGGTGGGAAAGATCCCCTGGAGAAGGGAATGGCAACCCACTTCAGTATTCTCGATGGAGAATTCCATGAACAGAGGAGCCTGGTGGGCTATGGTTCAGGGGGTCACAAAAAGTCAGACACAACTGAGCAACTAGTTGTTTGGGCAAGTAATTTAAACTTGATTAACTTTTTTTTCTTCTGTAAAATGGAGATAATGATAACATATGCCTCATAGAGCTAGTGTGAAGATTAAATGATTTAACAATGTATGTAAGTGTTAATCCAGTATCTGACACATATTAGAGCTCAATACATGTTAGCAATTAATTTAAGAGGATGTTCCTTGATTACATATCTTATAAATGAACTCTCTATGTCTTTGCTATGATGATAAAACATCAGATGTTGGTCCAAGGATTTCAGAATAATCAGTTCTTTTTTTTTTTGGATGTGCCACATGGGTTTCACGATCTTAGTTCCCTGACCAGGGATTGAACCTCATGCAGTGGAAGCATGAAATCCTAACCACTGGACTTCCTGAGAATTCCCAGCTTTATTATTTTTTTTTTTAGTTTTTAAATAATTTTTTTCTTTTCTTTTTTCTTTGGCCATGCCACAGAGATTGCAGGATCTTAGTCCCCCAATTGAACTGGTACTCTCTGCACTTGAAGCATAGACTCTTAACCACTGGACAGCCAGAGAGGTCCCAGCTTTGAATGGTAAAATTGTATACATGATGGCCATGAATAAATTTATTAAATGGCCTGCATGTGCTTCTTGGAGGTACTAACAGTTCCTGAACTGGGACTTTTACTAGTGATTACTCTTTGCTTGTTTGGGGATTGTGACACTGGTGAAAAGCACCCAAGTTCTATTTAAGTGTCCTTTTCAAACTGGAAACATGAGAAAGCTATTTCTTGCCAGCCACTATTTTTAGAGCTTGTGCTCTGGGTGCACAATGATGGTTCTTCAAGAGAATTAATCCCTGTATCTTTCTGTTACAAGGAGGCTGAGGTGCACCCTTCAATAATTTCTCTGCGCCACAACTTACGGGTGCCTGTAGTATGTAGGTAATGCAAAGACCATGGAAAAGGTGAGTTTCAACAAGGCCAAATCTCCCCTCAGATAGGGATCTTTCCAAAAATAACTCTTTAAGGAAATGAGATTTGAGGAATGTAGGTAAAAATGTAGTAAGTGATGATATCTTCTTATAGATATCTGGGCAAAGGGAGAATTAAAGGATCTTTTCTTAATGCCCCAAAATTAATAGGTCAAGTCAGAACTTGCCCCTGGAATGAAATATATCAATATATTAATGCTCAAAACCTATTCTATGTGCATGATATTTTAAAAAACTTTTTATTTGGAATTAATTTCGAGCTTATAGAGAAGTTACAAAAATAAGAATAGCACAAAGGATACTTGTATGATTCATCTATTGTAGACATTTTACTCAGCTCACCTTATCATTTGCATTCCTCTTTCTCCCCTTCTCTTTACATATATAAATCCTTATATACATATATATATACACATGATACATATATATGCATACACTACATTTATATGTGTGTGTATGTGTGTGTGTATATATATATATATTCCACCTTCAGATGTAACACAGTGCCATTTCTGCTGCATTCCATTCATTGAAGCAATCACAAATTTATGTTCAGGCTCAAGGAGTGGGGAAACTGTTTCTGAAATGTTGTATGTATAAAAATAGTTTTTTCCTGAACTTTTTTTTTTAATTGCATGGAGTCTTCTTCGCTGCTCATGGGCTTTCTCAAGACAGAGAGAGTGGGGCTACTCGTCACTGTGGTGCGCTGGCTTCTCACTGCTGTGGCTTCTCTTATTGAAGAGCATGGGCTCTAGAGCTTGGGCTTCAGTAGCTGTGGTGCACGGGCTTAATTGCCCCACAGTAGGTAGAATCTCCCTGGACCAGGGTTCGAAACTGTGTCCCCGGAATTGGCAGGCAGACTTCTGTCCACTGCACCACCAGGGAAGTCCTTCTTGAACCATTTAAAAGTAAGTTTCATGTATCATGGTCCCTTTTCCCTAAATAACTTCAGTGTATATTTACAAAGAACAGGTGATCAAGTCAGAAGATACTGCATTAGGGAAAACACATTAAGGAGCCTCATTCACACCTGGATCTGACCTATAGGATGGGATTCCAGACTCCAAGCCTGACCCTGATGTCATAATGGCTCTTTTGGAGAAAGGGCTGAAGATATACTGCAATATAGGAGGGAGGTAAATTGTTTGGCCAGAAGTCACACTGTGGCACAGCAATATTTCCAGAGACTATTTCCCTCCCTTTAAACCTGGCCAAAACTTTGTGACTGCTTCAGTAATGCGAATGCCTTAGAAGTGACACTGTGGGACTTCCTGGACGGTCTAGTGGTTAAGAATCAGCCTGCCAATGCAGGGGACACTGGTTCAATTCCTGGTCTGGGAAGATACCACATGCTCTGCAGCAGCTAAGTCTGTGCACCCCAACTACTGAGCATGCACTCTAGAGCCCTTGAGCTGCAACTACTGAAGCGCTCATACCCTAGAGACTGAATTTTCGCAACAAGAGAAGCCACCGCAATGAGAAGACTGCACACGGCAGCGAAGAGTAACTCTCGCTCACTATAACTACAGAAAACCCATACGAAGAAATGAAGACCTAGCATAGCCAAAAAAAAAAAAAATTAACACTGAGTTATGTTTTAGGCTACATCATGAAAGGCGATATAGCTTAGGGTGATTCCCTTTTTGTCTCTCTCTCTCTGTCTCTGCTCACCTTTGGAACCTAGCCACAGCATTGTGAGAAAAGAGGAAACACATTACACGTGTAATCGTTCCAACTGACAGTTCCAGCTATGGTCTCAGCCAACAACCAGCATCAACTGCCAGCATGTGAGTGATCAAACCCTCAGAGGATTCCTACTTCCTAGCTTTCAAGCCACTGCAGCTGACACTAAATGGAACAGAGGTTAGTTATCCCCACTGAACCTTGCCCAAATTGCAGATTCATGAACAAAATAAATGTTGTCATTGTTTCATGCCAGTAAGTTTTGGGGGATAATTTCTTGTGCAGGAGTAATAACCAAAATCATATATAGTAGCACAGGGATACTCACTTGTGTAAACAGACATATGTACCAGAATGTAATTCCAATCAGCACTCTAGTGTTTCAGAAGAATGAAAATTTAAGTTTAAGATCAATGAGGGATGGAGTATTGAGGATAGAAAAATTCCTTATATTAGTGTTTGTACAATGCTAAGTTGACCAGAGTTAATAAATGCACACAGAAGCCTACTAACTAGAATTTAACTCTACCTACCTCTGTTTTCATTACATATCCACAGAAACTAGAAGATTTGGATTAATTTAGCACCCTTTCTACCCACTCCAGTACTCTTGCCTGGAAAATCCCATGGATGGAGGAGCCTGGTAAGCTGCAGTCCATGGGGTCGCTAGGAGTCGGACACGACTGAGCGACTTCCCTTTCACTTTTCACTTTCATGCGTTGGAGAAGGAAGTGGCAACCCACTCCAGTGTTCTTGCCTGGAGAACCCCAGGGACGGGGGAGCCTGGTGGGCTGCCATCTATGGGGTCGCACAGAATCGGACACGACTGAAGTGACTTAGCAGCAGCAGCACCCTTTCTTGGAAGGTTGCCCTAGAGTGCAGAGCATGATCTGAGTACTAATTAAGAGAGTATGTCTGAGTATATTGCAATATGGGAGGGAAATTTGAACCATTTCCCTATGGATTTTCAGGGAACAATTTTTGTATTTATTAGCTACTCTTTTAGATTTTTGCATGAATTAATTGGCATATCAGTATTATTTACTAATGTATACAAAAGTATGTATCTTAGCAATATCTTCTAAGTTATATCCAGGCTAATGTTCATACATTGGTAGAGATCTACTTTCAACCACTAATTATTATACTTTAGCCCAATTCATTCTTTTAGATCAAATTTTAAGGGTGCCTGTTGTCCCCAGAACCTCCTGTCCATTGCCCATTGACAGCTCAAAGAGATCACAGAAAAATAGATATGTAACAAAACCCAACTAAGCTCCTAAACATTTATAACATAAAATTTACTATTTAAACTATTTTTAAGTGTATATTTCAGTGGCAATAATTTAATTGACTATGTTGTTTGCAGTCATTACTACTATTTCTAAAGTATTTTTCATCACTCCCAAACTCTACTCATTAAGAAATAATTTCTGGAACTTTCCTGGTGGTCCAGTGGTTAGGACTCTGTGTTTCCACTGCAGGGGGCAGGGGTTTGATCCCTCGTCAGGGAACTAAGATCCCACATTCCACAAGCTGAGTGGCATGGCCAAAAAAAAAAAAAAATCTACCTGAAAGCAGTCCTCAAACACTTATAGTTCTTACCAAATGTTAGAAGTGAGAATGTTATCTTGCTGGTTAATAATGGATTTTGATTTTTCAGTCGTTTTAGTAGCTAGAGTTGATTTTGTTGGTACAAAAGGCATTTCTGATGAAGCAAAGCTTCTTTGGAGTTTCACTTTGGAGTTCTTGGCATGCCTCTCCCTTTATTTATTTTAAAATTTTATTTATTTGGCTGTGTCGGGTCTTAGTTGTGGCACTCGGAATCTTCGATCTTCTTTTCAGCATGTGCTATCTTTCAGTTGTGGCATGTGAGATCTAGTTCCCTGATCAGGGATTGAACCCCAGCCCCCTGCATTGGGAAGGCAGAGTCCTAGCCATTGGACCACCAGGGAAGTCCCCTCTCCCTTTATTTGCTTCCCTACCTCCATGGCTTCACTTTCTCAGTCTTCTTGCTTGTTCTCCATCTCTGAACTTTTAATGCTGGAAGCCCTCTGGGAGGAGAACATATTCTTGGAGATCTCATCCAGTCTTGAGTCTTTATATGCTATCACTCTCTAATGACTCCTCAGTTTATATCTCCAGCCTGGACTCTTTCTAATGTCAGACAGATATTTAACTCTCTCTTCACTTGGGGTTCCAAGAGGCAACTCAAACATAACAGGTCCAAAGCTGAGCTCCTGATCTGGACCCACAGACTTGTTCTCCTACTCTCTCATCTCAGTTCAGTTCAGTTCAGTTGCTCAGTTGTGTCCGACTCTTTGCAACCCCATGAATCACAGCATGCCAGGCCTCCCTGTCCATCACCAACTCCCGGAGTTCACTCAGATTCACGTCCATCGAGTCAGTGATGCCATCCAGCCATCTCATCCTCTGTCATCCCCTTTTCCTC
>NW_011495033.1:11502465-11513701 GCF_000754665.1 Bison bison bison | reverse complement strand
CTCATCTCAGTTCAGTTCAGTTCAGTTGCTCAGTTGTGTCCGACTCTTTGCAACCCCATGAATCACAGCATGCCAGGCCTCCCTGTCCATCACCAACTCCCGGAGTTCACTCAGATTCACGTCCATCGAGTCAGTGATGCCATCCAGCCATCTCATCCTCTGTCATCCCCTTTTCCTCCTGCCCCCAATCCCTCCCAGCATCAGAGTCTTTTCCAATGAGTCAACTCTTCGCATGAGGTGGCCAAAGTACTGGAGTTTCAGCTTTAGCATCATTCCTTCCAAAGAAATCCCAGGGCTGATGTCCTTCAGAATGGACTGGTTGGATCTCCTTGCAGTCCAAGGGACTCTCAAGAGTCTTCTCCAACACCACAGTGTCTTCTCCAACACCACAGTTCAAAAGCATCAATTTTTCAGCGCTCAGCTTTCTTCACAGTCCAACTCTCACATCCATACATGACAGTGAATGGCAATTCTATCCTTCCAGTTACTAAGGCCAACTTGGGAGTCACCCTTGAATATTCTCTCAGACATCCCAATCCCATCTATCAATAAATCCTGTTGGCTCTTCCTTGAAATTACTATCTTGGGCCCAACATCTCCCAAATTGCCTCTTAACTGGTCTCCTTGTGTTTACCCTTTTGTCTCTTCTCTCACCCAAGCCCATTTTCAACACAGCAGTCAAAGAGATCCTCTAAAAATGCATGCTTGGAATGTCCCTGGTGGTCCAGTGGGTGAGAATCTGCCTGCCAGTGTAGGGGACACAGGTTCAGTCCCTAGTCCAGGAGGATTCCACGTGCTGTAGAGCAACTGAGCCTGTGTGCCCCAATTACTGAGCCCAAGTGCTGCAACTACTGAAGCCTGTGCACGTAGAGCCTGTGCTCTGCAACAGAAGCTACTGCATGAGAAGCCGGTGAATCACATGGAAGCCCCCATTTACTGCAAATAGAGAAAGCCCGTGAGCAGCAGTGAAGACCCAGAGCAATTAAAAAAAAAAGCATGTCTAGGACTTCCCTGGTGGTCCAGTAGTTATGACTGGGCACTTTTACTGCTGGGCCCAGGTTCAATCCCTAGTCAGGGAACTAAGATCCCACAAGATGTGCAACATGGACAAAAAAGGAAAAAGAAGAAGAAAATATGCCAAACCTCTTCTTCCTTGAAAAAGCAGCAATAGCATCTTTTTTTTTTTTTTGGCCTCACCACACTGCATGTGGGATCTCAGTTCTCTGACCAGGCATTGAACCTGTGTGCCCTGTAGTAGAAGTGCAGAGTCTTCACCACTGCACCACCAGGGAAGTCCCAGCATTCCATTTTGCAAAGAGTAAGAGCTGAAATCTTTAAGCAGGCCCCGCCTCTATCCATTTCCCTCACTGTCACAGTCACACTTGCTCCTTGCTGGTCCTCACATCTGCCAGGGTGCTCTTGCCTTAGTGTCTAGAACAATTTTCCCTTGGATATCCATGAGATTTACTCTGTCATCTCCTTCAGATTTTGCCTCAAATACCATCTTTTTGCTTCTCTATGACCATTCTATTTTTCTTTTTATTTGATGTAGACCATTTTTAAAGTCTTGTTGCATTTGTTACAATATTGCTTATGTTTTATGTTTTGTTTATTTGGCTACAAGGTGGGATCTTAGCTACTGACCAGGGATGCACCCTCTGCATTCGAATGTCCACCCACTGGACTGCCAGGGAAGTCCCTGGCCATTCTATTTTATTTACTTATGATTGTGCTGGGTCTTACTTGCTACTTGAGGGCTTTGTCTGGTTGTGGTTTGAGGGCTTTTCATTACAGTGTCTTCTCTTGTTGGGGAGCACTGGCTCTAGAGTGTGCGGCTTCAGGAGTTGCAGCACATGGGTGCAGTAGTTGAGGTTCACATGCTCTGGAGCGCCAGTTCAGTAGCTGGGCAAGGGCTTAGCTGCTCTGTGACATGTGGCATCTACCTGGACCAGGGATCCAACTGTGTCCCCTGCAATAGCAGGTGGATTCTTAACCCCAGGACCACATGGAAGTCCCTCATTCTATTTTAAATTGCAACCTTCATCTCAAGACTTTCTGTCTCCCCTTTTGGCCATAGAGCTTGTTACCAACTGGTTGTTATTTTGCTTATTTTGTTTATTGTCTTTTCCCACTAAAATGTAAATTTCGTAAGAGCTAGAACTTTAATTAAATGTCTTCAATGTGCAATTAAGTGTCTTCAATGCCTAGGACAGTGCCACAGAGCAGGCACTTTAAATTTGTTGAATGAGTGAATGAATGGCTGATTTCTTACTTATCCTTCAAGATTCCCACACCCCAAGACTTCCCTCCCTCTCCACTCTTTCAGTTTGGACTAACGCCGCTGCCTACTTTCAGTTCCCATAACATACTATATTTATCCTGATCAAATGACTTTAAAATATTCAACTTTGGTTCCCTAAGATTTAGCACAGTCCCTTGCACAAGAAAAATGCTTAATGTGGAAATGAATTATTAGCAGCATTCATATCAAATGATGGGGCGGTGGGAAAATGTTAGCTAGGCAACAGTGAGGGACTTGTCAACTTCCTGTTTTTCTATATGAATTTCCTTCCTCTTTCAAAGAAATCCAGATTTGATTCTGCCTCCTGCCATGTGGTGAGGGTGGGGGGGCAGTAATTAAACACAATTACCAAAAAAACTTTTGACCAAATACTATTGTATAGCTTTCCAACCCTTTTGGAAGAAAATATTGGGACTTGTTTTTAATGATATTAATTGTTGGATCAGTAACACCAAGCAAAGATTTTACCTAAACCTACAATCACAACTCATGTACTGGTTAGCTAGCTTCACCTCCTAGTTCCTTTTAAGACTCCAGTGATTTACTCCATCCTCACTTCCACTGTGAATTCCTATGGAGTTTTCAAATTAAACCACAATTGTGTATGTGTGTGCTCAGTTGCTAAGTCGTGTCCAACTCTTTACAACCCCATAGATTGTCGCCCACCAGGCCCCTCTGTCCATGGAAATTCCCAGGCAAGAATACTGGCGTGGACTGCCATCTTCTCCAGGGGAATCTTCCTGACCTAGGGATCAAACCTGCATCTCCTGCTTGGCAGGTGGATTCTTTACCACTGAGCCACCAGGGAAGCCCTATATCACAATTATTAGCCATTAAATATCTAAATGTAGGCAGGCAGATCCCTGTATCAGAATTTTTAAAGATATATATTTATTTATATATTTGGCTGCACCAGGTCTTAGTTGCGGCACTTGGAATCTTTCCTCTTCATCACGGCATATGTAATCTTTAGTTGCAGCAGGCAGGATCTTTAGTCTGGGTACGCAAACTCTTAGTTGCGGCATGTGGTATCAAGTGCCCTGACCAGGGATTGAACCTGGGCCCCCTGCACCGGGAGTGTGGTGTCTTAGCCCCTGGACCACCAGGGAAGTCCCTCTATACCAGAATTTTTGATAACTAGATTTTATTTTTTTAAGCAGTTTTAGGTTCACAGCAAAATTGAGCAGAAGGTACAGAGACTTCCCACTTGCCCCTGTCCCCAAAATGCATAGCCTCCCCATCGAAATGATAGTTACCAATGGAAAGGAAGCCCCGAGAGATGTCAGACAATTAGACAAACAGCAGACTGGGAGTTCACTAAAAGGTGGGAAATAGAATAGAAGCATTGTGTTAATTAGCCAGGGGAGAAAAAAAAACACAAAACTCAGCCTGAACTAAAAATAAAAACAGATTTGAGCTGGCAAGAGATTGTATATTTCAAGAGATAATAAGATAATAGAATTTAAGATCTGAAAAAAAGCCTGAGTTTAAATCACTCATCTACTAGATGAAGAAATCAAAGGTCAGAGGTACCTTTGGTATTTCTCAGATATCTAAGAAAGCATATTAGACTGATAAGCTGGACTTTGGATGACTTGACAAAGCTATTTAGAACCTAGAAATTGAAATAAGATATATCCTATCTGTTCAGAGCTGGATTCTGTATTATTCTATGTTTTCATTGCTGAGTGGAATTCAATTAATGGCTTAATCTCAAACTTGTAGTTTCTATTATGCTGGAAAAGGCTGGCCTAAGAGTACAATGGAGTTGCCATAATATAAAGAATAAGAAGATCAGAAAGACTACAAAGAAGCTGTTTGATTTTTCAGTAGCTAATAAGAAAAAGCAGCCTTTTGGGTGACTGGTGGTCCTTGCATGAGACCTATTTCCTAACCGATATAAATTATTAATGAAAAAAAACACACAAGTACAACTTCATTGCAGTTGGACTGGAGGAAAACAATAGAGGAGCACTATCAAGTGTAAACACTTACAGAGGCTCAGTGAGTAACATGAAATGTTTGCCCAGCGTGGATTGTGGTAAGACTGAAAAGAGAACTTCTAAAGTAGGTCTAAGTTAAAGGTCCTCACTAAACATTTTCTTTCCCATTCTTAGTTTCAGCTTAGGTATCTGAAGAGTTGGAAGCCCTTAGGGGAAGGCCCTGTAGAAATCTTGACAATTTTAGGCATCTTTTTAAGAATGTTAAGTAGGAAAGAGAAACATCTCTAACTGCTGAGCAGAGAATGATATCTTTTTAGTCATTCTTCAAATATTTTGTCCAGGTTTAAAATGAGAGTGAATTTCATGTCTACAAAAGCAGCAATTCAATTCTTTGTTCCTTGGCTTTGTAATAGGTAAATGATAATAACAAAAATCAGCTTAAACTGATATTAATGTTAAAAGGATGAGGGGAAATTGACTTTCTCAGATAATCTTGATTAGAATATAATTTTTTTTTAGTTTTTGTTTTTTAAATTAGAATGTAAATTGATCCAACTTTTTTCATTTTAAGAATTTAAGTGAAATAATATATACACCACCTACCCTTCGGGGACTTCTCTTGTGGCTCAATTGGTAAAGAATCCACCTGCAATGTGGAAGACCTGGCTTTGATCCCTGGGTTGGAAAGATCCCCTGGAAAAGGGAAAAGCTACTGACTCTAGGATTCTGGCCTGGAGAATTCCATGGACTGTATAGTCCATGGGGTTGCAAAGAGTTGGACATGACTGAGTGACTTTCACCTTCACTTAACCTTTACCATCATCACCAATTTAAGTGCATGTTTCTGAAGAATCAGATATATTCTCCTTCTCACAGAGCACCACCATCCCAAGTTTGTGTCTTGTAAGACCAAAATTCCACAACCATGAAAGTCTCACTCCCCACTCCCTCCCACAGCCCCTGACACTGATGTCCACTTTGGTCCATGAGTTGTCAACCCCAGGATCCCCACTGGAGTGGAATCCTACAGTGCTTGCTGATGGGTTGTTTTGGAGGAGTTGAGTTTCAGTTTGAATCTCTTCCTATTTCCATCTGAAGAATCTGAATTTAGGGAGAGAATGTATGAAGAAGTGGGTGTACAAGGGACTGGGTGTCTGGGGCACAGATGAGCTAGGACCTGACCAGCTGCCTCATGGGCCCTCCTGTCCCATTTCTTGGCTTGCCTCATCTGCTTGCTCTAACTTTTTAGGCAGGCAACCTGGCAACATCTATTAAAACTTAAAGAAGGCCTTCAATGAACAATGCATAAAAAATAGAGGAAAACAACAGAAGGGGAAAGACTAGAGCTCTCTTCAGGAAAATTGGAAATATCAAGGGAACATTTCGCCCAAAGATGGGCACAATAAAGGACATAAATGGTAGAGACCTAGTAGATGAAGAAAAAATCAAGAACAGATGGAAAGAATACATGGAGGAACTGTACCAAAAAAATCTTAATGAACTGGATAACTATGATGGTGTGGTCAGTCACCCAGAGCCAGACATTCTGGAGGCGGAAGTCAAGTGGGCAGGCCCACTGCTGTGAACAAAGTTTTTGGATGTAATGGAATTCCAGTAGAGCTATTCAAAACCCTAAAAGATAATGCTATCAAAGTGTTGCACTCATTATGTCAGCAAATCTGGAAGACCCAGCAGTGACCAAGGACTGGACAACGTCAATCCTCATCCCAATTCCCAAGAAGGGTATTACTAAAGAATGTTCAAACCATTGGACAATTGCACTCATCTCCCATGATACTAGGTCATGCTTAAAATCTTGCATGCTAGGTTTCAGCATTACGTGAACCAAGAACTTCCAGGTGTCCAAGCTGGGTTTAGAAAAGGCAGAGGAACCAGAGATCTAGTCACTGGATCATAGAGAAAGCTAGAGAATTCCAGAAAACATCTACCTCTGTTTCATCAACTATGCTAAAGCCTTTGACTGCGTGGATCATAACAAACCGTGGAAACTCTTATAGCAAACTCTTAAAGAGATGGGAATACCAGACCATCTTACCTGTCTCCTGAGAAACCTTATGCAGGTCAAGAAGCAACATTTAGAACCCTGTACAGAATAATTAATTGGTTCAGGATTGGGAAAGGAGTATGACAGGGCTGTCTGTTGTCACCCTGTTTATTTAACCTATACACTGAGCACATCATGAGAAATTCCTGGGTGGATGAGTTACAAGCTAGAATCAAGATAGGCAGGAGAAACATCAACAACCTCAGACATGTGGATGATATCACTCTAATGGCAGAAAGGGAAGAGGAACTAAAGAATCTCTTGATAAGGGTGAAAGAGGAGAGTGAGAAAGCTGGATTAAAACTATATATTAAAAAACTAAGATCATGGCATCTGGCCCCATTACTTCATGGCAAATAGAAGGGGAAAAGCTAGAAGAAGTGACAGATTTCCTCTTCTTGGATTCTAAAATCACTGCAGCTGGTGACTGTAGCCATGAAATCAGATGATTCCTTCTTGGCAGGAAAACTATGACAAATCTAGACAGCGTGTTGAAAAGCAGAGACGTTACTCTGCTGACAAAGGTCCATATAGTCAAGGCTATGGTCTTCCCAGTGGTCACGTATGGTTGTGAGAGCTGGACCATAAAGAAAGCAGAGCACCAAATAATTGATGCCTTTGAACTGTGGTGCTGGAGAAGACACCTGAGAGTCCCTTGGACAGCAAGGAGATCAAACCAGTCAATCTTAAAGGAAATCAACCCTGAACATTCATTGGAAGGACTGATGCTGAAGCTCCAGTATTTTGGTCACCTGATGCAAACAGCCAACTCATTGGAAAGTCCCTGATGCTGGGAAAGATTAAGGGCGGAAAAGAGGAGAGGGCATCAGAGGACGAGATGGCTGGATGGGATCACTGATGCAGTGGACATGAACTTGGGAAAACTTCGGAATATGGTGAGGGACAGGGCAGCCTGGCATGCTGCAGTCCATGGGATCACAAAGAGTCTGCCATGACTGGGTAACTAACAAAACAAAAATTAAAACTTGAAAGGTTCATATTCATTCTCTGCCATTGCATTTCTGGGAATTCCATCTACACATACACTGACACATGTAAAAAGGTATATATTTACTAGGGTGTTTATTGTAACAGTACTTGTAATATTGAAACACTCGAAACAATCTAATGTTCATCAATAGGTAATTGGTTAATTATACAATACACAAAATTGGCATCTTTAAAAAGATTAAGATAGAGCTGCATTCTGAGATAAAAAAAGTCTGGAATATTCAGTTGAGTGAAAAAAGAAACTTCAGATCAATATGTAGACTATGAATAATATGTGTAAAAATAAAGGGAGTGTAGATGCAAATGTTATATGCATGAAAAATATGGTGGGTGTAGTCCCAGAAAACTGGAAAGATTACACACTTCTCCTGTGAAACAGTGAGTGTGACCTTTTGCTTTAGATATACTTTTGTACTGATAGAAATTTTTTTTTTACAATGACTGATAGTACTTTCATTGAAAATAGCTTAGGGACTTCTCTGGCAGTCCAGTAGTTAAGACTCGGTGCTCCTAATGCAGGGGTCGCAGGTTTGATCCCTGGTTGGTGGGGAAACGAAGATCCTCCAGGCCCGGAAGCATGTGGCCAGGAAAAAAATTTTTTTAAAGGTTAACTGCTTTAAATAGAAGTATAATACAAGTAGGGAATTCCCTGGCTGTCCAGTGGTTAGGATTTGGTGCTTTCACTGCTGTAACCCCAAAGAACTAAGATCTTGCAAGCTGTGAGGAGGAGCCCCCCCAAAATACACACACACACACACACACACACACACACACACAATCACAATCTCCTACTGTGTCACCACGGGTAACAAGTCCCTAATTCTTTTAATTTTAAAATTTTTATTTAATTTGTCTGCACCAGGTTTTAGTTGCAGCATGTGGGATCAGGTTCCCTGACCAGGGATTCAACCCAGGGCCCTTGCATTGGACCACCAGGGAAGTCTAAGTCCCTAATTCTGGAAAATCAATTCTCTTATTGTGCAGTCATATTTCATACAGTGTGGGCCTCACTTTGTGGTAATCCAGTTAAACATAAGTCAGGTGCTGCTCCACCCTTTATTATATTGACCTCCTTGTCTGTGACTTATACTTCTTTGGAAATTACTAGAATGACTCTGCCCTATTTCTGTGCCAATTTTCTGGGAGTATAATCTGAGGAACACTGTCATTTAGATTCCCCAACTGGAAGAATAAATTACATACCAATCTCCCATGCATCTTCCTTTGGTTCTCTTTCACAGACATATAATCATAGGTAAAGCAATGGTTCCTCAAGCGCCATCTAATGCTTAAAGTCAGGGGGCTGGCCAACTCTTCAGTGGATTAAGTGAAAGATAATGAAACAGAAGAAACTAAATGATTAATACAATTCTTTTCACCATGACAGGTAGACTTTAGATTTTCTACACCATCAAACTTAAGTGCTATATCAATTTTAAGATATAATAGAGATTATGTTTAACATCTGACTGCCTGAGACGGTGTAATACAAACCAAAGAAAGAAAATAAAGTGAAGTCGCTCAGTCGTGTCCGACTCTTTGTGACCCCATGGACTGTAGCCTACCAGGCTCTTCCATCCATGGGATTTTCCAGGAGTGGGTTGCTATTTCCTTCTCCAGGAGATCTTCCCAACCCAGGGATTAAACCCAGGTCTCCCTCATTGTAGGCAGACGCTTTACCGTCTGAGCCACTAGGGAAGCCTAATACAAACCAAAAGGCAGGTTTTAATCCCAGTTTAACAGTCTATGGGGTTGCACAGAGTTGGACACAACTGAAGCAACTTAGCAGTAACATTTAAAATTCCCATCAGAAATAACTATCTGCTTCACTGCCTTCAATAATACGTTTAAATGACCTTAAACAACGGAGAAATAGTATTTCCTAGTTTTCTCTCTCAACCCATAATTTTGAGTACTACCTAATCCATGGTAAACCCCGTGATGAAGTGAAAATTTTTATGATCCTAGGGGAAGCTGGGCCTAAACCCAAGGAAGAAATCTTAAAAGTTCCTGTGTATTAGTACCGCTCTAAATCTTTCTTTAAGTAGTTTATAGTCTATTCTTTCCTGAGTATTTTATAATAATTTACTATTTCATGAGATAGATTAATTCCAACCCAATCCCACCTTTCAAGTGAGGCAAGTACTAAAAAGAGATAAAACAATTTGCTTCCAGTTCTACTGTAAATCAAGTGGGTAGATAATCACCCAGGGCTGTCCTTTCTACAGCAAGGTCGCCTTTAGGTACTGATTATTTAGGACAGTAATAAAGCCAAGGTATGTTGTAATTAAACTCTTGAGGGTCTTTTCTCCCACAGCTGAGCCCTTTCTTAAGAGTCACTTCCCATTAATAATGATAATCTACTGCAGGCTGAAGATGACTGAGTTGTTTTGTCTGAAAACCTGCGTTTGAGCCGAACTAATCACCTGGAAATTAAAGGCTTTGAAGTACATTCCCAACCCCCTTATTCATGGCCTTTAGTAGTGAAGCTAATCTGAGGCCTTAAAATTAACTACCTTACAGTGAACTGGAAAGGGCAGCACTGTGACTAATGCCAGGCTGCTGATCTGGTCTGCCAGGAAAGATGAGTAGAGTTATTACCTTCTCTCTCTAGCAGGGCATATTATAATCTGTTGACTTTAGGAACTAAAATCCTTTTGCTGTCCCTGAATTACGTATCACCTTAAATCTAATCTAATTCAAATGATTATTTTTCAAACAAATGTGTTTTCGTATACAAACTGAATTAAAAAAAAAGCAAGGAACTGAATTTATTCCATTGTAGGCATATACTATATTTACTTATTCATCTGTCCAGTTGATGAGACACTTGCATTGCTTCTACCTTTTGCTTATTTTGAACAATGTTCTATAAACACGGAGATGTAAGTATCTGTTCCTGTCCGGGTTTTCAATTCTTTTGGGTATATAATCACAACTGGAAGTGCTGGATCACACGGTAAACCTGGGAAATTCTGCTACTGTGCTGCAAAGTGGACAGATCCTGAGGACACCATGCTAAATGAAATAAACCAATCACAAAAAGGGAAATACTGTGTGATTCTGCTCTTGAGATATTTTAAAACTGATTAGCATGGCAAATTTATATTTTAACATAATTTAAAAATAATAAAGAAAAGCGCAAGGAACTCTCTTATTAGTCTTGTAACGCTCACATTTCTGGTGGGGAGCAACTCTAGCAGATAAGCTAAGCTTTTGCACTACAGCTTCCACTGGCTGTAATAGAGGGAGGCGCAGAGCAGGATGCGCCCAGGGGCAAATTGCCTCGGCGTAAGTGAAAGAAAATCCGGCGTCAAAGGGTCGGGGGATGGGATACAGCTAAAAGGAAGATGTTCTAAATTTTGTCACAAGATTCACTTTCCTTAAGAATCACTCCACTAGGATGGAGAATTCTCTAGTGAAACCCTTAAGTCTCCTTTCCTTTCACAACTTACTTCCTAATCAAAAATGTCCTTAACGTCTGGAATGCCTCTTCTGCCCGTTCCTCTCACGAACCGCACCCGTTTCTGTCTCTCACAAACCGCACCCCTCGGACCCCGGCTCCCTAAGATTCCATTTCTCTTTCAAGACGGCTCTGGGCCACAGTCAGACCAACCGTCAAGGGTTACGACCCCGCCCAGCGAGTACCACAACTTGTGGGCGGGAGGACGGCCTCAAGCGCCCCGGAAGTCACCACTCCTCAGGCGGGCGGAGGCCCCTGGGCCTTGCGGCTTCGGATTGGCCGGAAGGTGGCGATGATGCATTACGCGCAGGGTCTGATCCCGCCCCTACGCCCTGCGCGCGGCAAGCGTGAGGCGGGGCGGAGTGGGTGGCCCCTGGCGGCCATTACCCGGAACAATCCCCGGCCTCGGGTCAGGTGACCCTCGGCGGGGCCGGCGGGAGGGAGGGGGCGGG
>NW_011495033.1:11501996-11502365 GCF_000754665.1 Bison bison bison | reverse complement strand
ACTTGTTAGTGTTGGGGGAGGTGGGGACCGGGGGACGCAGACACCGTCAGCCAGGGACGCCGAGGAGAAGGCGGGAGGGGGGTGGGGGCGAGAGCGGGCTCCGACCCCCGGCCGAGGGGATGAGGGGAGCATGGGTGCCAAGGAGTCACGGATCGGATTCCTCAGCTACGAGGAGGCGCTGAGGAGAGGTGAGGGGGGGAGGGGTCTGGGCGAGCTGCCGGGGAGGCCGGCGACGGGCCGCCCGGAGGGTGGGTGACCGGGAAGGGGAGGGGAGCTTGAGGGCGTGGGGCGCCTGGGGCGGAAGGGAAAGGAGGCCACGATGGGAATTTTTGCGGGGGAGCAGGGTCGGGTGGGAGCAGTGTTTGGGGC
>NW_011495033.1:11477921-11501896 GCF_000754665.1 Bison bison bison | reverse complement strand
TTCCCAGAGAAAGGGGTGTCAGGCGCTGGCAGGGCGCTGACCGTGCTCTCTGGTGGCGTTGTTCTGGATGTGTCCAGGGAAGTCCTCCTCCCCTTTTTCCTTGGGTGGCACCAGCCCTTTCCAGCCCCCCTTATCCTTTACTGCCATTTTCTCCTATCACTCGTTCATAAACCCTCCAGCGACATCCTAACCTCGTACCTGACAGCCCTGGCTGGAAGGCAGGGGGAAGGCGGCTGCAGTGCTCTCTGTTCGCTAGCAGAAGCCCCTTCCAGTTGTGTGCCGTCTCTGCCGTTTCCAAGGGCTTTTTGCCAGTCTCTTGGGGGGCTGTCACCATCCACTGCCTGCCACCCCCTCACCCTTTGAGCGGCTGACTTTGATGAGAACGACCTGAAATTGAGTTGTGTTTGAGGTGAGATGAGACTGGACAGCTGGTGTTGCCACAAGACCTTGTCTTCGGTTTCATCGCCTCAGACATTGGTCAGAACCTTTCATTACACTTGATCCCTCCTGTTCGCTTCCCCTCCCTCCCCATAAAATGGCATTCGGAAATCCAGCATTCTGATATTGTGTTATAGCTCCCTTTAGAGACCGGCCTTCTTGCTGCCAGTTCTAGCCTGCTGCTTATTGGCTCTGATGCACAGTATGTTGTTAACAGCCCCAACCCCCTACCACTTAATCTGATACCACTGTCCATGATCACTAAAGCACACGCTAACTGGAAGTGTCTATTGCTCAGTTTATGGCCGGAATGTGACTTAATTTTTCATGACTGGGATTTGAGAGAGAGAAAGAGTGTGTGTGTGTGTGTGTGCGCGCGCGCGCGCACGTTTGCGCTTGTATTTCTTGTTAAAAAGTAAAAAAAAAAACATTAAGCAGCTTAGGTGTTAGGCATTATTGTTAACAGGTTTCTAAGTCAAGAAAAGTCAAGAAACCAACCATGCTCCAGGTGATGGTATTAGTAGCTGCAGAAAAAAACTAGATTACAAGACAGGCATTCAATATGAGAATTTAGTAGCAAACTCTTGTTCCTATGTTGGAAGGAAAGGGTAAGTTCATTGGGCCATCACCTGAAATTACATACAGAATTTTGATATATTCTTGCGAAATGACCAGAATAACAAAAATAACACCTTTTAGGTCTTTTTTCACCCTGTGAAACAGTATACTGATTGTTCTTATGGGCAATCTTGCTTGAACTTTTTTCCTTGCTTCAATATGAGAAAAATTCCAAATTCTTGATGTGTTTCCAGCTCTAGTAGGCTAGTCATTTCCGGGATGCTGTTGAGCCTGACAGGTCTGGCCTCAATTAGGCAATGGCTTACATGGCATGAAAGAGGACTTCAGTCAAACTGATTTCCAGCTTCAAGGTTTAGAGGTGTTTCAGTTTGAGGGTGATTTAGCTGACATTAAGGAATTCTGAAATTGAACTTTTATCTAACTCTAGCCGCATATAAAGTAAGATTCTACCATTGTAAATATAAAGGAAATTAACAGTTGGTGTATTTTAAACTGATTTGACTGAAGGTCTTTGTTCAATTTGTTAGACAGTGTCTGCTTGTTGAATTTTAAAACGTATCTTTGAAGAGGTAGCAAAATATTTGTTAAAATCTTATTAAATTTGTTTGAATTTATGTTTTATCATTTTTGCTTGCAGTGGAAAATTAAGGCAAGAAAGAGAAGCAAGCTGTTGATTAAACAGCATTTCTAAATGTAAACCAGGAGCTTTTTTTTTAAAACAACTTTTTATTTTGTATTATGGTATAGCCGATTAACAGTGTTAATTGTGAAAGTGATAGCTTCAGGCGAACAGGGACAAGACTCAGCCATACATACGCCTATATCCATTCTCCCCCAAACTCCCCTCCCATCTAGGCTGCCACATAACATTGAGAAGAGATGAGCTTTTTAAATAAATAAAAATAAAGTGGGTAATTCTTTTGATTATGATACTGTTTGTTAAATGTCAGACTTTGATACAGAATTTTTTTAGTAAGCTTGTAGAAGGAATTTATAAAGCTTTTGATAAAGCTAGAAAATAGTTTGAGAACTTTTTTGAGGCATGTGAATAATCTAAATAGGTACTAAACTTACATTTGTTAGTCTTAGCTGCTTGCTTATATTGTATAAGGTGAATGGGGAGGGTGAAGGACAAACAAGTAAAAAGCTAACTTGACAAACTACTGAAATACCTACTTGCTTGGCTTTACTTAAAAGTAGTGAGCCCTAAATAATGCCTAACCATAATTAGGTGGTATTAAAAAAAAAAGTCAAGTACGTATTGCCACCTTCAAATATGGAGTTACGGGCTGTTTATCTTGCAGAATGGGGCCTTGGAAATGTGGTGTTATGTTAACGACAGATAACACCTACTGGACCTGAGTGAAAGGGCAGTCTAGTGACTTCTTGTTTACGTTTCAGAAGCTCTCGAAATTAGAAGATTGCTTTTGGATACTATTTTAGCTACACTGTATATCAGCCTAATAAAAATTAATAATTTCCTTAAAGTATACTTTAATCTTTCTTTTTTAAAGGAGATGTATTAGTGGTAGCTTTTATTTTTGGCTTGTATCTCTATTTTTCTTAAATAGAACACAAGCTTTCCCTTGAAGGCTTGACTCTAGTTAAATTGCATATATTATCTAAAGTATAATATACTTACTATATTTTATGGATAGTGAAAATTTTAGCAGATAAGTTCTGCATCTCTTTACCTCAGTTCTTTATTGCATTAAGTTTGAGGCCGTGTATTCCTAAAAATGTATTCTAAATGCTTGGAGCATAGCATTAAAAAAAAAAAAAAAGGGAAGGAGTTGCAGTTTAGAGCATTTAAGAACTCAGAATATCTTCTCCAGTTTTTAAATTCTTTTTTCATGCTCCTCCTTTCCTTGCATCATTCTGGAAACAGAATTATAAGGCTTTTTTTTTTTAAGTAAGAATTGGCTAAATTAAAATTGTCCTTAAGTGAAGTTGCTCAGTCGTGCCCGACTCTTTGCAACCCCATGGACTGTAGCCTACCAGGCTCCTCTGTCCATGGGATTTTCCAGGCAATAGTACTGGAGTGGATTGCCATTTCCTTCTCCAGGGCATCTTCGAAGCCGGGTCTCCCGCATTGTAGACAGACCCTTTACCATCTGAGCCACCTTAGCTTTTAAATTGTGGTAATACAATACAGTGGGTAAATTTCTTCCAATCCTTTTCTTTGAGTAGAATTTGGCAGTTATATTAGACTAAGCAGCTAGGTGATGTCAGAAAATTTTGTTGTGGATTCATGTTTTGAAGTGTCTCTTTGCTCATACATTCAGCAACCTTTTACTGAGCATTGTCTACTTAGACACTGAAGGAACAGAGATGACTGAGACCCCCTCTCTCATAACCTGTGTCAGTGCTCTCCACTGAAATATACAGTATATACTTCAAAGTGTATGTAGGACTAGCCATGGGAGGTGGGAATAAAATATTAGGATTTCTATTTTAAGATTCTTTTTTTGTGTTTATTTGATAATGGGCATAATAACTTCTAAATGTTTTATGTATTAAATTTATAAATAATTAACACACAATATATTAAGTGCTACAGTACTATAGAAGGGAGTGCTGTGGGAGTGCAAAGTGTGTGGGAGTATTTGGTGACCTGGAGGTGCCCTGCCACCATACTCATTTCATAGTATGTGCTCAATAATTGTTTGTTAAAGAATTTAGCACTTAAAGGTCATTGTGTTTGCTAGTGAAATAATTAAGCATGTAATAGTTGAAGATTGCAAAGCTTCCCATTTTTCTTACCCATCAACCCTAATGTGCTCTAAGACATTGACTCTTCAACCAAAATTTTATCCTCCATGTTTTATAGTATTAATATTAAATTTTCATTACTATTATACTAACCCTGATGTGATGTTAGCTGGTTTAGTGTAACATACCATTGTGCAAATGGAAATTGAATTTCACAGTTGGTACTTTCTGGGATGCACTGTTCTCTTTTATTAAGACACCAATTTGCCTTCATCGGTATTTGCTAAGTTTACCAGTGAACTCTCTAGCATTAGTGTGGAATGGTAGGTCTAGCCTTTTGCAAGTATGCCTCATCAACTGTTATTATATGTAAAGGAGAAAAACAGAGCAGTTTAAAAAAAAAAAAATTATTTGGCTGTACCAGGTCTTAGTTGCAGTGTGTGCACTCTAGATCAGTATGTGGGCTCTAGATCCCTGACCAGGGACTGAACCTACCCGCCTGCATTGGGGGCTTCCCTGGTGGCTCAGATGCTAAAGAATCCGCCTGCAAGGTTGGAGACCTGGGTTCAATCACTGGGTTGGGAAGATCCCCTGGAGGAGGGCGTGGCAACCTACTCCCATATTCTTGCCTGGAGAATCCCCATGGACAGAGGAGCCTGGTGGGCTACAGTCCATGGGGTCGCACCCCTGCATTGGGAGCATGGAGTCTTAGTCACTGGATTAGTTTGCTTATATGTAGTCACCTAAGTAGTTACAAAGATACTGTTCTTCATAATCTCCAGTTGACACTCCATATGGAGTGTCAGTGACAAAGAGGAGATAAATACACCAGTGAACCCTGGATTTGGGGGGGATGAGCAGAATGAGGTGACATCACTTGACTGTTAACGGCCTCCCCATTTACCAAACTGGACAGCTGTTGTTTGTTTTTTCTTGTTCATTGTTTGCCTTTGTGCTCGGTTAGTGAGACTTCACAGTGACAGCATTCAGGGTTGCCTTCCAGAAAGATGTGTAAGTTCCTTAGAGTTGGGAATATTGTGACCAGCCTATAGCCAGGTGTTCTCTCAGGAGACAGGGAAGGTTTTTTGCCCTTGATTTTATGATAGGTCACTGGAAGAGTTAGGAACGTGAATATTTTTGTTGCTGTGGCTGTAGAAAATCTGTTTTTGGAACACTGGAGTTTAATGATGAGAGTTTAAACTCCATTGTTAGCCAGCTGCAGAGGTGGAGAGATTTTTATTTGTGAATTAAAAGTTGGTGGTTTGATAGTGGTACTGAGAAGGCTAAGATGTTCTTTTTTTTAAATTATATCTTAACATTAAAAAAAAAATTACATTGGAGTATAGTTGATTTATAATGTTGTGTTAGTTTCCAGTGAACAGCAAAGTGATTCAGTATTCATGTATACATATATCTATCTATTCTTTTTCAGATTCCTATCCCATTTAGATTACTACAGGAAATTGAGTAGAGTTCTCTGTGCTATACAGTAGATCTTTGTTGATGACAGTCTTTCCAAACCGTTTCCAGAAAGCGTGGCTTCTCTTTTCAGTGCTTGTTTATGCTTCCATTTTTACCTTTTGGGCTTCATGATATTTGTGTTTAAATTGGGCCACCCACTCAGCCTCTTTCCTTTCTTTTACTAAGAAAGAGCTCTTGGAGGTCGGAGGTAGATAGTTGATTACTGACCCCCAAACCTGACAAAACTAGCTTTATGATATTTACTGTTACAGTCAGAGGCCTTCTGTTAGAAGATCCATCTATTGAAAGATGAAGGCCTTCCCTTGTCACCCATTTTTATTAGGAATTTAATATTAATATAAGGCTCTCTTGAGAAATCCCATGTTTATCACTATCCTATGAACAAGGTTCAGGAAAATTGATGGTGGTTGGAGTATTAGGAGCAAAACTGTGAGGTGTTACAGAGGAAGTTCTCCTTCTGTTTCATTTCTATAAAGTTAGATGGTGTTAACATCTTACCCCTTGCAGAAAAAAGCTTTTAAGGTCTGCTGTGGTGTCTTACCTTTTCGTCATAACTTGTAAAAGAGTCTAGAGAGATTGCATTGTGAGAAGGACTCTTGTATCAAGCTAGGCCTCTCCTAGTCTTCCATGTGACAGTAAGTGGCACCACTATTCCAACACAGTTCCTAAAGCCAAAAATCGATAGACACCCTCCCTTCTTCTCTTTCACCATCTGACCTATCCTCTTATCCCCAGTTTGTTGTCTAGTCCCGTCTGTTAGCGTCTGCTCATCTTCGCCGCCACTTCTCAGTTGCCGTCATCTCTTGCTAGTTCACGAGGTTTCCTAGTTTTACATAGCAGCCAGTGTAATCATAAAATTCAGATGGGATCCTGTCATCCCTTTCCTGTCAACCTGTTTTCCTCTCCGCCTGGAAAAACTGTTTACAAATTTTCCCATGTCTGACTCATTTTTCACACCTGAAGTCCCAGCTCTGATTGCCTCAGATCGGCCTTCTCGTATCCTCTTTCATGATACTTAGACTTACTTACATGATACTTAGACTTACATGATACTTACACTTCTGTCATTGTTGCACTGTTCTGCATAGTTCACAACTTGTGATTGTTACATTTATTGTCAGTCATGATGCTGCATTCCCAGTACCAAGATAAGTTCAGTACCTGGTGTATTTTGTGCTTAGCAAATATTGCATGATTGGGTGAATATATAAATGATGTAGAGATTTGGAGAACCACATAATGTTTGTGGAGGGTAAAGTGTTAAGTGCTGACACGGATGAGTATGCTGAGCAATATATCCATCCCAGAATTTCTTTTCCTTTCATCAACTTTGAAAAAAATTGCTAAAGGTTTTGAATCGTAGTTAAAAACATGGGATCCTTAAAAGTAATACATAATTTTGTGTGTTTAGTTCAGGTATTTAATCTAATAATGTACATTCCTGAGTAGTCATTGAGAGACTAGAATGGCAGTCAGTACTGTGTTTATGAACGCTTAAGAATGTCTTTTAGTAATACGTAGTATTTGGTAATTTTGTTCATGAAGTGATTTTTTGGGAAGAGATTTATGTATTTTCAATTTGTTTTTATACATTGATATTCATATATTTTTCATCCATAATGACAAGTATCATTCTATTGCTGGATATGAGATTAGAGTTGGAAACTTAAATGCTTCAAGTGTTGTATAGAGTTACTTCGGAAGCCAAGAATAAAATTCACATCAACATATAGAGCATTCTCACTGGTTGTAAATAATCCAAATGATTTAAAACTAAATTTTATGAATAGCTTTAAAAAAAAAATTAAGCTTATTTTTCGTACACTCCACAGCTAATGCCTTTCTTTCTCTTAGTCTTTTAGTTTTAATCTTTATCACAATGATACACACACATAATTTAAAATCAAATTATTTTACAGGGCTTGTTATGGAAACAATAGTAGTTATTCTCTCTCCCAGTTTTCATCCAGCCATCAGCCAATACTTTGAACACTTTAAATTTATTAATTTGGTCCTTATGTCTTGAAATAAAATGTTGAGGACTTGGCTTTTTTTTTTTTTTAACACTGCTACCAGTCCCCAACACACACATATGTGCTCCTGTCCTCCCATTTTCTCTTCTTAGTGTGTGTATATTTTAATTTTGTTTAGAGACAGTTGTTAACTGTTTATATATTAGGCCTTTGTAAGTGCTCTTCTCAGCTAAGCTATTTAATGTACTATTAATAGGATTACTTTCCCTTTCCTGTACACTTTATTTCCTCTTAAATATTTCCTTATTAATTGCTTTTATTTGTGTAGGTTTCTATTTACTGTAATTCAACCCCCAGGGTTGCCACCAAATGTTAAATCTATTCCATATGTTAATAGACCTCAGATGTTCACTCAGTTCACCATATTAGAAAAAAACATTTCCTGGAGCCTTCTGGCCTGCTGCAGTCTGTACGTTTTGCCCTTGCACTTCCAGCCTAGCTGCTGTCCCGAGATCTCCTCTGCTGTCCTGTGTTGGATCCTGTTGTCTGTATACCTCCTTTCCTCTTTCTTGATTTACTCTTCCATTTTGGTGAGGCCATACCACACAGAGTGTGGCTTCTTGGTCTCTCAACCAGGGATTGAACCCGTGCCCCTCTGCAGTCAAAGCTTGGAGTCTTAACCACTGGACTGCCAGGGAAGGCCCTAAGCTGGTGCTTCCCTGAAAATTATTATTGTTTCTCTAGTCTTTAGTATCCGAGAGGCCTTCTATGTTTTAATCAACCAATTATCTTGAAGTTCCTATTGAATAATCCTAACACTTAATCTCCAGTCACATGGGTCTTAATTTAAGGCTCAGGGAAGATTCATTGCAGTAATCAGAGAGATACTGGGGTGGAAGGAAGACATTGCCCTAGAATGCAGTTTTCATGATCATATATGGTTTAGTGGTAAAGAACCCACCTGCCAATACAGGAGACATAAGAGATGTGAGTTCAATCCCTGGGTCAGGAAGATTCCCCTCAAGAAGAAAATGGCAACTCACTCTAGTATTCTTGCCTGGAAGATCCCATGGACAGGGGAGCCTGACATATCACAGTCCAAGCAATTGCAGAATCAGACACGACTTAGCAAATAAATGACAACATCCAGTCGCTCAGTTGTGTCCGACTCTTTGCGACCCCATGAATCGCAGCACGCCAGGCTTCCCTGTCCATCACCAACTCCCGGAGTTCACTCAGACTCACATCCATCGAGTCAGTGATGCCATCCAGCCATCTCATCCTCATCCCCTTCTCCTCCTGCCCCCAATCCCTCCCAGCATCAGGGTCTTTTCCAATGAGTCAACTCTTCACATAAGGTGGCCAAAGTCCTGGAGTTTCATCTTTAGCATCATTCCTTCCAAAGAACACCCAGGACTGATCTCCTTTAGAATGGACTGGTTGGATCTCCTTGCAGTCCAAGGGACTCTCAAGAGTCTTCTCCAACATCACAGTTCAAAAGCATCAATTCTTCAGCGCTCAGCCTTCTTCACAGTCCAACTCTCACATCCATACATGACCACAGGAAAAACCATAGCCTTGACTAGACAGATCTTTGTTGGCAAAGTAATGTCTCTGCTTTTTAATATGCTGTCTAGGTTGGTCATAACTTTCCTTCCAAGGAGTAAGTGTCTTTTAATTTAATGGCTGCAGTCACCATCAGCAGTGATTTTGGAGCCCAAAAAAATAAAGTCTGACACTGTTTCCACTGTTTCCCCATCTATTTCCCATGAAGTGATGGGACTGGATGCCATGATCTTAGTTTTCTGAATGTTGAGCTTTAAGCCAACTTTTTCACTGTCCACTTTCACTTTCATCAAGAGGCTTTTGAGTTCCTCTTCACTTTCTGCCATAAGGGTGGTGTCATCTGCATATCTGAGGTTATTGATATTTCTCCTGGCAAACTTAATTCCAGCTTGTGCTTCTTCCAGCCCAGCGTTTTTCATGATGTACTCTGCATATAAGTTAAACAAGCAGGGTGACAATATACAGCCTTGACGTACTCCTTTTCCTATTTGGAACCAGTCTGTTGTTCCGTGTTCAGTTCTAATTGTTGCTTCCTGACCTGCGTATAGGTTTCTCAAGAGGCAGGTCAGGGGGTCTGGTATTCCCATCTCTTTCAGAATTTTCCACAGTTTATTGTGATCCACACAGTCAAAGACTTGGCACAGTCAATAAAGCAGAAATAGATGTTTTTCTGGAACTCTTGCTTTTTCCACGATCCATCGGATGTTGGCAATTTGATCTCTGGTTCCTCTGCCTTTTCTAAAACCAGCTTGAACATCAGGAAGTTCACTGTTCACGTATTGCTGAAGCCTGGCTTGGAGAATTTTGAGCATTACTTTACTAGCGTGTGAGATGAGTGCAATTGTGCGGTAGTTTGAGCATTCTTTGACATTGCCTTTCTTTGGGATTGGAATGAAAACTGACCACTAGTACTAAGGTATAAAACTCCACGAGGGTGGGACATGTATGTTTTACTCACTGCTGTATCCCTAGCACTTACACAGGGCCTATCATATATTAGCTACTCAATATAGATTTGTTGTTTTTTTGTTTTTAAGAATTACTTACATATTTTTCATTGCACTGGGTCTTCAGTGCTGTGCTGGGCTTTCTCTAGTTGTGACGAGCAGGAGCTACTCTTCATTGTGGTGCACGAGCTTCTCCTTGCTGTGGCTTCTCTTGGGGAGCGCAGGCTCTAGGCGCACAGGCTTCAGTAGTTGTAGCACTTGGGCTCAGTAGTTGTGGCACATGGGCTTAGTTGCTCTGTGGCATGTGGAATCTTCCCAGAGGGAAATTGAACCCCTGTGCCCTGCATTGGTAGGTGGATTCTTAGCCACTGTACTACCAGGGAAGTCCTCAATACATATTTGTTGAATGAGTGAATTGCATATCAAAGCATTCTTTTCTAAAAACTAGATTGAATTTTTAGAGGAAGATTGGTTTGAATATATGTGTGTGTGTGCCCAGAGGCCTAAAACTCATGTTTTCATATCTATAGTATATATGTATTTAAATGCATCTTTTACTTTTAAAAAATGGTTAGTTGTATTAGGCATGTTATTATGTCATTTTTGGCTCTGCTTTAAAGTTGGTTTTGGAATCTGTTGGTGAGCAGCTGTGGTGGGAAACTGTGATGGGTTTAGAACAGTTGTTGGATTAATAAATCTGGTTTAGAAATTCTTTAGTTTATGTAAGCATCTATAAATGAAGTCTTTCACTGTGTGGAATTTTATAGATCAGAAGTTATTCATTTTGTCAGATGTTGACTCGACCTCTTTAAAGCTGATTATGGAAGGACAAATTGCCTATTCTTTATAAGTTTGGAGGTGTAGTAAGGAGGAATTACCTAATGGTGGATCCATTTTATATTGTCATATCACTGGTACCATCTTAGAGATTCAAACAGAAGTTGATGTGTTTTTACCAAGCAAATATATTTAAATTACAAAGAAATAAGACATCATCTGAATGAACACTTGGCAGTGAGTAACATCTCGTAGAAAAATGTTCCATTTTGATTGGAGCATATTTCTTATTTCAGTAGAGTGTAAAATTAAATGCAACTTCTTTTTCTATAGATCTGCTTTTATAATGCATATGTCTGCGATTTACCCATGGCCCCAGGCCAGAAACCTAGTCATCAGTTGAGACTTTTCCTTTCCTCTGTTCACATTTAATCAGTCACAATGTCCCTTTGGTGCTGCCTTCTTATTATTTTCTGTTGCTTTTCCACCTTTAAAGTTGTTGCCTTAGAAAAGACCTTCATCTGTCTCCTGGACTATTAATCTCATACCCTTCCAATCCATTATTTATTTTTCCACCAGTATAGTCTTTCTGAAATTCTCAAGTGCCTTTCAATGGAAGGTACCTGTATCCTATGGTTTAAAGTCAGTCTAGCATGACAAGCACTCGTAGTTTCTGTGATTTGGTCCTTGCCTGAATACTCTTTACCTTTGAAAATGCTGCTTCCTAGATGTTGGAATGCTTTCTTATCACTTACATATAGTTAAGTGCACAAGTCTCACTGTACAGCTTGATGGAATTTTAGATGTGTACCCAAGTAACCACCATGTAAAATCTAGAAAAAGAACATTTCCCACACCCCCCTAGGCTCCTTCCTGCCCTCTCCCAGTTAACAGTACCCCTCAGAGGTAACCAGTGTTTTGACATCTGTCACTGTAGATTAGGTTTGCCTATTTTTGAGTCTCGTGTAAATAGGATCATGTAATATCTGCCTTTTTGTGCACAGTGAACTGATTTGTTAAAAAGTTGAGTGTAAACTCATTTTTAAGGCCAAATTTCAAGGCTTTTCTCTATGAAGTAAATTCTTGAGAAGATTACTAGTGTCTTGAAATTAGGGTCAGTGTGTATTATTTTTATTTCTAGAAGCTGACATAGAGGCTGACATGAATTGATGTGCATCTTTCTTCCTGTACTAGCTCCCTCATCAGATCCTCATCCCTCAAAACTGAGTCCAGGCATTAGGTCCTCTCAGAAGCCTTTGCTGATGCTGCTCCTGCTTTCCCTCCTGCTGTAATGCCCTTTTACTGTAGTAGTTACTCCACTGCATCACAGCTGCTGGTTTAATTGTCACCTCTACTTTATGTTGAGTTCTGAAATGCTTGATAATGAGAACTCTGGGATCTAGAAGGTACCTGGCAGGGCTTATATTAAAATGTTTACAGAATGAATGGGCCAGCTTAGTGCCTTTTGAATTATGAAGAAAGCTGACAGAATAAAGCTAATAGTAATAATCTGGTAAACTGTGTTTTACAGGATAAATTATGGTTGTTTCTTGACATTTATGCAAATATTTGAATGCTCCAGGAATATAAATATTTAAAATTGAGTTACAAACTGGCTCTGAACTAAAATTATCGGAATCCATGAAGCACTTCATAGAAAATATGGAGGAAAACAGAAACACAACCTTATGTGCAAGGACTAGTAGATTTCTAATTTGTGTTATAATTCGAACCTTTGATTAAGTTTGAGTGCCCACTTATTGCAGATGAGCAAAAAGTTTTAATGGTTCTGAGACACTCATATTTCTCATAAGCTGTAAATACTAGTATGAATAGATACAAAGGAAAAGTCATGTCAGAAGTCCATGTAATTTTTAGGAATGTTTTCCATATGATTTACACAATTTGATATTACACCTACTTTAAAATTTTAAACTTCTCCATAATAAGCATTATCTGGGCTAATTGGTTGGTTCTCCTCATTTCAAATTTCTGTCATTTGCCTGGGTGACATTTTCTCTACTTTCATCTATTTTAATAATTTTATATTTTATGAAGTGTTGGACAAACGTGATGAGGCTGGAGTATGAATGGTTCTCATTCTACTCATCTTTTTGGACTTCTAGACTTTGCCTCGCAGAAGGCAGTGGCACCCCACTCCAGTACTGTTGCCTGGAAAATCCCATGGATGGAAGAGCCTGGTAGGCTGCAGTCCATGGGGTCTCGAAGAGTCAGTCAGACACGACTGAGCGACTTCACTTTCACTTTTCACTTTCATGCATTGGAGAAGGAAATGGCAACCCACTCCAGTATTCTTGCCTGGAGAATCCCAGGGACGGGGGAGCCTGGTGGGCTGCCATCTGTGGGGTCGCACAGAGTTGGACACGACTGAAGTGACTTAGCAGCAGCAGACTTTGCCTAAATCTTCCTGTCTTCTCTAGAACATTACTGAACTACCCAGAGCTTACTACCCTTGAATTCCTGTGACTCTTAATTTGTATACTTATTATTTCAGTATTTTACGTATGTATGGTGGTGTTTTATGTGTATTAATTCAGTCTTCCTGCTAGAGTGCAAGTTTCTTGAGGAATATTTTTTCAAAAAAAGTCACTTTGCACAGGTAGATGTTCAGCATTTCTTGGGTTATCTAGTGGCTAAGACAGTAAAGAATCTGCCTGCAGTGTGGGAGACCTGGGTTCAATCCCTGGGTTGGGAAGATTCCCTGGAAGAGGGCATAGCAGCCCATTCCAGTATTCTTGCCTGGATAATCCCCACGGACAGAAGAGCCTGGTGGGGTCGCGGAGTCAGACACGACTCAGTGACTGAGCACACAGCACAAGAGAACGAGATGGTTACAGTCATTGGTGTCTTTACATGATTATGATGTGTTGTACTTTATATAAAATCAATAGTTATTTCTTAGTTTTCTTTTAAGATACACACTTGGCCCTTTGTGTTCTGTGGGTTTTGTGTCTACTGATAAGGAGGACTGACTGTATTCATTGTACTGCTCCATTTAATGTAAAGGACTTGAGCATCTGTGGATTTTGGTATTCTGGAACCAGTCCCCCACAGATACCAAGGGACCACTGTACCTTTTAAATTTCATTTCCGTGTCTTCATCTGAATCTTTAAATAACATGTGGCTCATACCTCAAACTTTGTAGGAATGTAAGTGAAGGTTACAATTATAGGTCCAAGAGAACTATACTGCATAGAGGTTCAGTATGTATTAGAAGAATTTATTAGAAGATAGGCATTTGAACACCCCACTCCAGTACTCTTGCCTGGAAAATCCCATGGACGGAGGAGCCTGGTAGGCTGCAGACCGTGGGGTCACGAAGAGTCGGATACGACTGAGCGACTTCACTTTCACTTTTCACTTTCATGCATTGGAGAAGGAAATGGAAACCCACTCCAGTGTTCTTGCCTGAAGAATCCCAGGGATGGGGGGCCTTGTGGGCTGCCGTCTCTGGGGTCGCACAGAGTCGGACACGATTGAAGTGACTTAACAGCAGCAGCAGCAGCAGGCACTTGAGGAGGTGGCAAGAATACTGTACAAAAAAGATCTTCATGACCAAGAAGAACTGTACAAAAAAGATCTTCATGACCAAGATAATCACAATGGTGTGATCACTCACCTAGAGCCAGACATCCTGGAATGTGAAGTCAAGTGGGCCTTAGGAAGCATCACTATGAACAAAGCCAGTGGAGGCGGTGGAATTCCAGTTGAGCTATTTCAAATCCTGAAAGATGATGCTGTGAAAGTGCTGCACTTAATATGCCAGCAAATTTGGAAAACTCAGCAGCGGCCACAGGACTGGAAAAGGTCAGTTTTCATTCCAATCCCAAAGAAAGGCAATGTCAAAGAATGCTCAAACTACTGCACAATCGCACTCATCTCACACACTAGTAAAGTAACTCTCAAAATTCTCCAAGCCAGGCTTTAGCAGTTACATGAACCATGAACTTGCAGTTGTTCAAGCTGGTTTTAGAAAAGGTAGAGGAACCAGAGATCAAATTGCCAACATCCACTGGGTCATCGAAAAAGCAAGAAAATTCCAGAAAAATATCTATTTCTGCTTTATTGACTATGCCAAAGCCTTTGAGTGTGTGGATCACAAGAAACTGGAAAATTCTGAAAGAGATGGGCATACCAGACCACCTGACCTGCCTCTTGAGAAGCCTATATGCAGGTCAGGAAGCAACGGTTAGAACTGGACATGGAACAACAGACTGGTTCCAAATAGGAAAAGGAGTACATCAAGACTGTATATTGTCACCCTGCTTATTTAACTGATATGCAGAGTACATCATGAGAAATGCTGGGCTGGAGGAAGCACAAGCTGGAATCAAGATTGCCAGGAGAAATATCAATAACCTCAGATATACAGATGACACCACCCTTATGGCAGAAAGTGAAGAGGAACTAAAAAGCTTCTTGATGAAAGTGAAAGAGGAGAGTGAAAAAGTTGGCTTAAAGCTCAACATTCAGAAAACGAAGATCATGGCATCTGGTCCCATCACTTCATGGGAAGTAGATGGAGAAACAGTGCAAACAGCGTCAGACTTTATTTTTTTGGGCTCCAAAATCACTGCAGATGGTGACTGCAGCCATGAAATTAAAAGACACTTACTCCTTGGAAGAAAAGTTATGACCAACCTAGATACATATTCAAAAGCAGAGACATTACTTTGCCAGCAAAGGTCAGTCTAGTCAAGGCTAGTTTTTCCTGTGGTCATGTATGCATGTGAGAGTTGGACTGTGAAGAAAGCTGAGCGCCAAAGAATTGATGCTTTTGAACTGTGGTGTTGGAGAAGACTCTTGAGAGTCCCTTGGACTGCAAGGAGATCCAACCAGTCCATTCTAAAGATCAGTCCTGGGTGTTCTTTGGAAGGACTGATGCTAAAGCTGAAACTCCAATACTTTGGCCACCTGACGCAAAGAGTTGACTCACTGGAAAAGACTCTGATGCTGGGAGGGATTGGGGGCAGGAGAAGGTGATGACAGAGGATGAGATGGCTGGATGGCATCACCGACTCGATGGACATGAGTTTGAGTGAGGTCCCGGAGTTGGTGATGGACAGGGAGGCCTGGCGTGCTGCGATTCATGGGGTTGGACACGACTGAGCGACTGAACTGACTGACTGATGCAAGTGAAAACACTGCAAGTGGATTTTTCAGCCTTTCAAAATTTTCACATTTATTAAGCTCTTCACAATTATTTCCTGATTTAAAAAAGAAAACTGATTTGATGTTTGCACTTCTGTAAAACCCTTTCTAAACACTGTGTTTGTGTATTCCTAATATTAACAAATAAAATATACTTTTCTCATACATATGAGAGAAAGCGAAATTATACTCAATTATGATTGCTGATTGTAATAGGAATATAGCTTTATGTCTAGTACTTTCAACTATGTCTTGACCTTATTGTAAGGAACTTCTGAAATGTTTTATGTGAATTTTTGTCTCATCTTCACAGACTCGGGTGTATATGTCATTTTTTTTTCTGACTTCAGTAATGTATTATTACTATAGTAAACTACTATAGTACACTGTATATAGTATGAACTTTACTCTTTGAACCATTTAAAAGTGCATACTTCACTGCCATTAAGTACATTTCATGATATTGTGCAACCATCACCAGTATCTATTTCAAGAACTTGTTCATTAACAGAAACTCTATAATTGTTAAATAATAACTCCTCACGTCTGCCACCCCGCCCCAAGCCCCTGATAACCTTTATTCTACTTCTATCTCTGTTCTAGGTACCTGAAGCAAAATCATGCAATATTTATCCTTTCATGTCTAATTTCACTTAGCATAATGTTTTCAAGGTTCATCCATGTTGTAACATGTAGCAGATTTCATTCCTTTTTATGGCTGGATAATATGTATATACTACATTTTGTTTATCTATTCATCTGGACATTTGAATTGTTTTTACCTTTTGGTTATTGTAAATGATCCTTCTAGGAACAGTGGTATACACATATCTCTCCAAGACCCTGCTTTCAGTTCTTTGGATATATACCTTGGAGTGTTGTCCAGTTGCTAAGTCATGTCCAACCCTTTGTGACCCCATGGAGTGTAGCACGCTAGTCTCCCCTGTCTTCACTGTCTTTTGGAGTTTGCTTAGATTCATATGCATTGAGTCAGTGATGCTATCTGGTCATTTCATCTTCTGCCACCGTCTTCTCCTGTCCTCAGTCTTTCCCTGCATCAGGGTCTTTTCCAATGAGTCAGCTCTTTGCATCAGGTGGCCAGAGTATTGGAGCTTCAGCTTAACATTAGTCCTTCCAGTGAATAGTCAGGGCTGATTTCCTTTAGGGTTGACGAGTTTGATCTTCTTGCTGTCCAGTGGGTTCTCAGGAATCTTCTCCAGCACCTCAATTTGAAAGCATCAGTTTTTTGGTGCTCCTCCTTCTTTATGGTCCAACTCTAACATCTGTACATGACTACTGAAAAAAACCATAGATTTAACTATACGGACTTTGTGGGCAAAGTGATATCTCTGCTTTTTATTTCAATACGCTGTCTAGGTTTGTCATAGCTTTCCTTCCACGGAGCAAGCCTCTTTTAATTTCATGGCTGGAGTCACTGTCCACTCAACGTTTAACAGTTTGATGAACTGCCAAATTGTTTTCCTAAGTGTCTGCACTGTTCTACACTCCCACCACCAGTGTATGAGATTGCAGTTTTTCCATCACCTTGTCTACACTTATTTGTCTTTCTTTTTTCTTCTTCTTTGTTTTTGCTGTTTATTTTTTATTTGGCTGTGTGGGGTCTTAGTTGCAGCACATGGGATCTTTGTTCTGGCCCGCGGGCTTTGTTTGTTTGGAACGTGGAACTTAGTTCCCCAACCAGAGATCCGACCCGCATCCGCTGCATTGCAGGGCGGATTCTCCAGGGAAGTCCCTATTTGCCTTTCTTATTTTAGCCGCCCTAGTGGATAGCAGTTTTGATTTGTATTTCCGTAATGGCTAGTGATGGTTGATCATCTTCTTCTGTGCTCCGTCATTTGTGTATTTTCTTGTTTTTGAAATGAGTTGTTTGCTTTTTTGTTGTTGTACAAGTTCTTTATGCTTCCCTGGTGGCTCAGAGGTTAAAGCGTCTGCCCGCAATGCGGGAGACCTGGGTTCGATCCCTGGGTCAGGAAAATCCCCTGGAGAAGGAAATGGCAACCCACTCCAGTATTCTTGCCTGGAGAATCCCATGGACAGAGGAGCCTGTGGACTGAAGGCCACGGGGTCACAAAGAGTTGGACACGACTGAGCGACAAGAAGTTCTTTATATATTCTAGATATTAATCCCATGTTGGATATATGATTTTCAAATATTTTCTCCCTTTGTGAGGGATGTTTTTCATGCTCTTGATAGTGTCTTTGGTGGTCAAAATTTTGATGTCAGGTATTTAGTTTTGTTTTTAAATGTTATAGAATGTGTAGAGGATAAAGCCATAAAACCCCAAAAGATTGAGCCCGCAGCTGTAGAAATCCAGAGCAGAAAGAACCCTACTTCCTATATCCAAAACACTTCCCCAAATAAGAGAATCCTTTGGACATAAATAATATGCACAGGCTGTGGGTAAATTGAAAGCAAACAATATTCATAAAGGCAGTGCTGTCTGAAATGAAAGTACTGGAGAGCCAATTTCATGATCAAATTTAGCCAGGTTGGAAAATTGGGATATTCACTGAAGAACAGTGTAAAGATCAACCTCTGTCATTGCAAGTCAGTTCAGTCGCTCAGTCGTGTCTGACTGTCTGTGACCCCATGGACTGCAGCATCCTGGGCTTCCCTGTCCATCACCAACTACTGGAGCTTCCTCAAACTCATGTGCTTTGAGTCGGTAATGCCATCCAACCATCTCATCCTCTGTTGTCCCCTTCTTCTCCTGCCTTCTATCTTTCCCAGCATCAGGGTCTTCTCCAGTGAGTCAGTTCTTCTCATCAAGTGGCCAAAGTGTTGGAGCTTCAGCATCAGTCCTTCCAATGAATATTCAGGACTGATTTCCTTTAGGAAATTAGGATTGACTGGTTGGATCTCCTTGCAGTCCAAGGGACTCTCAAGAGTCTTCTCCAACACCACAGTTCAAAAGCATCAATTCTTTGGTGCTCAGCCTTCTTTATAGTCCAGCTCTCACATCCATATATGACTACTAGAAAAACCATAGCTTTGACTAGATGGACCTTTGTTGGCAAACGTGCACAAATGATAATTGATAGCCCTCACAAGGAATGAGATGTGCCTTGTGTCTTTATCAAGTGTAAGGAGGCCTAAAGCCTATGTGTTATATATGCTGTCAGAGTAGAGACCATTTTATTGTTAAGATGGTACTTAGTGATGCAAATAATGTTTATATGTCTTAAAATCTTATGTTTTTGTAGGCATTCTTTTAAAGAAAGTTTTGCTTTTTTTTTTTTTTAACTTTCTACCTGGAAATAGATTGTCAAAAGTTATATCTTAATGGGCATATAGAGATTAATAGATGAGTAATACTGGGTGATAAATACTTGCTATAAGAGGTTTCTTTTTAGCTTTGTAACCTCACAAATGTAGTTCTTGCCATATCAAAATTTTACTATACCAGTGTTCTTTGTGTGATTTTATTAGAGGTTGTCAGCCACTCATCTAATGATTCTTACTTCACAAGATTTTATCTCTTGGCAGTGGCTTTTTAAAACTTAATATATTGGAGAAAACTTCTTTTCTAGACTTAAGGCTGATATTCTATGTTAGCCTGAATATTTTTCCCCCAGCTTTTGAATGTTGTTTAACTGAGTAACCAGCTTGAATCAATGATTAATACTTTAATGTTATAATTTGGTACAATTACAGTAGAATACTCCAAGGAAGAAGTTAAATTTTCTTCATTTTAAAAAAGTTGAAAAAATCAGAATATAATTGGCAAAAAAATTGATAGGAAAAATTCAGTGCATATTCTGACCTACTGTTTTTTGATTACATATGTTGGAAGATATGGGTTATCCTTTATTTCCAAATTAATGTAGAAATTAGAAATTTGTTAGAAAAATTAAAAAAGATGAGTCAAAATTAGTATTTACTTTTTTCACCTTCCTCCTGCTGACATTTTGTGCTTAGAATTCACATCTCAATTCTGATTGGCATGTTAGACTTATTTCTGCAGCTTTCTGTCAGATTGCTTCTACCAGTGTTGATGGAATAAGGGTAATCATAACTCTGGCCTTATCCATGGAGTATACTTAGCTCTACTACATTTAAAATAGGAAAAGGAAAAACAGTATTAACCAGAGATAATTTAGTATATGTTATTTATACACTTCATGGGTGTGTGTATATATGTTTGATCCTAGAATGCAGATTCCGGCATTATGCTATATAATTTATGGTGCATTATAGATATTTCTTTAAATGATCAATAATACTGTTCATGTAGTACACTATAACTTAAATTATCAGAATTAGTGTTTTATTGTTTGTAATAAAAAAACTTACCATGAATGGTTTCAAGTTTCCTTCTTGTATAACTTAAAATATGGAATGGGCCTCTTTTCTTTCATGAATTGTAATATTCCTTTCTAAATATGGATTAACTTCCAGTACTTTCTCTTTTGTGCTTCCAGTGTTGTGAAAGTACCTCTGAGGTTTCCTTAACGTTGGTTTTTTTTTGCACCTGTGCTGCTTCCTCTGGGACATCTTCATCATTTTCAACACAACCACTGTCCTTATTTGCCTTTCACTGAAAGTGAAAGTGAAGTCGCTCAGTTGTGTCAGACTCTTTGCGACCCCATAGACTGTAGTCTACCAGGCTCCTCCGTCCATGGGGTTTTCCAGGCAAGAATACTGGAGTGGGTTGCCATTTCCTTCTCCAGAGGATCTTCCCGACCCAGGGATCAAACCTGGGTCTCCTGCATTGTAGGCAGACGCTTTACCGTCTGAGCCACCAGGGAAGCCTTTCACTAAGTTCCTCTAAATGCATATCTACAGTGGCAGCCCACTCCAGTACTCTTGCCTGGAAAATCCCATGGACAGAGGAGCCTGGTGGGCTGCAGTCCATGGGGTTGCTAAGAGTCGGACACGACTGAACGACTTCACTTTCACTTTTCACTTTCATGCATTGGAGAAGGAAATGGCAACGCACTCCAGTGTTCTTGCCTTGAGAATCCCAGGGACGGGGGAGCCTGGTGGGCTGCCGTCTATGGGGTCGCACAGGGTCGGACACGACTGAAGCGACTTAGCACCAGCAGCAGTCTCTTAAAAGTTAGTAATATCAATATTTCCATGGTCAACTGTTTCTTCTAAATCTCCATTTATGTTCTATTTGAATTTAGCATTATTTCTTCATTTGTTTGCTACATTTTTTATCTTTGTTGATGAGTTCCCTCTTTTGATTATTCATTTTCATAAAATGTCATGGATTTATTATGCAAGTACCTTTGCTTTCCATGTGAGAACTACGTAACAGATGCTAAGTGACCAATTATAGACATACTTTTAGAGAAGTGACATGAATTATCACTGATGACGATGTGCCTGTTTGCATAGAGATTTTTGCACTGAAGAGATAGCAGTGAAGTTTGGACTTTATGCGTTATTTACAGTTAATATGAATATGATAACTGAAATTTAAGCTATGTTTTGGGGGGACTTGGGTTATTCAGCTAAACTGCAGTAACTGAAATTCTGCATTGTGTGGTAACCATACAAAGCAAGGACTGCCTTTGTATTAAGAAGAATAACTTTAGTTTCTCTACAGTTCATAAATGCTTTGGTGAGGATTTGATTTCTCAAGAAGGGAATAAATGTGTCTATGGTTTGTAGAATAAAAGGGACATGTGTGCTCAGGCACTCAGTTGTGTCCGACTCTTTGCGACCCAATGGACGTAGCCTGCCAGGCTCCTCTGTCATTGGGATTCTCCCTGCAAAAATAATGGAGTGGGTTGTCACTTCCTTCTGCAGCTGATTTTCCTGACCCAGGGATCGAACCTGGGTGTCCTGCATTGCAGGTGGATTGTTTACCTACTGAGCCACTAGGGAAGCCAAAGGATATGAGGCTTACCTATATAACCTCAGTTTTTCTTACACTTAAAAATTCTACGAGCTTACTGCTTTTAACATGGACAATGTATGATGTGCTTACATTCTGTGGGTAGATTTTTAGATGCTTTTTGTTTCTTACCTACCTTGTGAAATTGATTAACAAAGATAGTGTTATTTCACCCCCAAAATTTATTAATGATTATTTGTTTTAAATTGTTTATAATTAAAATAATTAGGAACAGTTTGTGCCCACCAGTAGATTAGTAAAGTGAATTATATTCACACAATGAATATCATAGGCTCATTAAAACTGATACTGTAGAAGAATATTTAATAACATGGAATGCTGTTCAAAATATGATTCAGTGAGGAAAGCAGTATAATGTGTGATCACAATTTTGTAAAAATGGTATACATGTAAAGGAAAACAAATTTGAAGAATATATTGTAAAATATTAACAGATTATCCCAGTGTTGTGAAGTTGACGGTGTTTTTCTTGTCTCCTTGTATGTGTGTTTTTCAAAATAGCTTAAGTTGTATTTTCTTATTACCAAAAAAAGAGGCAGTATCACGTTTTATGCCACTTCATGAATGACGTGTGTTTCTTTCATATTTAGCTGTAATAAGGAGTTCCATGTCTTTTGATATTCCGGTGGAATTAAAGTCACATTGAAATTTTAAATATTTATTTGTTTTTGACTGCGTTAGGTCTTAGTTGAGGCACGTGGGATCTTCGTGGTCATGTGCAGGCTTCTGTCCAGTTGTGGCGTGTGGGCACCAGAGCACAAGTGCTGTGTAGTTGCAGCACGTTGGCTCCCTTGTTGTGGCTCCTGGGCTTGGCTGCCCCAGTGCATGTGGGATCTTAGTTGCCCAACCAGAGATCATACTTGCATCCCCTGAATTGGAAGGTGGATTCTCAGCCACTGGACCACCAGGGAAGTCCCCCATTGTAAATTTTCTGTGACTTTTTTTAAGATTAAATTTTCAGGTTAACGTATAAATACGTTTTGTGTGCTTTCTGGCCATTATGAACATGGAGTTGTGTTTTATGAAGCTTCCAACAGCTTTTATTAATTTATTCCCTCTACCATTTAACAACTTTTCAAAGTTTTTTGTGCTGCAGAAAAATAGAGGCCTTTTGCTGGTATCACAATTAAAAGTGTTTGTGTTGACAGAATATCAGGTAAAGAGCTCTAGGACTTACTGAAAAATATTCAGTTTTTTTCAATATAATTGAAGAAATTTTTCTAAAAATTGTAGTACATTTTCTTCAAAATCAAAGTTTGGAGAATGATTTGATAGCTGCCTCTTTCATTAGCTTATAAAGAATTGAAGATGTTTTGAGTTTATCATTAAAGTAATCTAGATAAGTTCCTATTAAACATTTGAATACTACTTTGTTAATCTGAGTTATATACAGAAGTTAAAGGTAAATTATTTTTTAAGTGTTCAAATAGAAAAAATAAAGTTGAATAGTAAGAAATTACATTTCTTTCACAAATCTCTTTTGTGTGTAACTTGTAAGTTCCTTTTGCCTTTCCCCCCTTTTAAAACCTTCATAGTTTGTTAGATTTGACAAAAGCACTTAGATTTCTTATTGAAATAAACAATTGGATGATTAATTCTTTTACTAAATGCATATGTACTGTTCTAGGCTCTGTTGTGAGTACTAGTTGTACCAAGATAAGACATGATATGACCTTCAGGGCCTTATGATTCATGTAAGATAAAACAGGGTCATGAAGGAGAGTTTGGCGATGAAAGAGGACTGAAAGATGATGAGGTGATCAGGTAGCATTGTAAAAAGTAGGATGGTATCTATTGAGAAGGAGGGAGCATTGTAAAGATAGGCAAACAGGGATGTCATCTAACAACCAATAGCACTTTTATCAAATGTGTTTAAAAATTAAAAAGCAATACAATAGAATTACTGAAACCTGGAAAAGAGAGAGAATTTCACTGATGATCCTGTTGCCTGACACAGCCAGTCATTTGCTTTTACTTTTTTTTTTCCCAATAAATGTTTTATGTTATTTTAACCATAGCTTAAAGCTCAACATTCAGAAAACTAAGATCATGGCATTTCGTCCCATCACTTCATGGGAAGTAGATGGGGAAACAGTGTCAGACTTTATGTTTTTGGGGCTCCAAAATCACTGCAGATGGTGATTGCAGCCATGAAATTAAAAGACGCTTACTCCTTGGAAGGAAAGTTATGACCAACCTAGACAGCATATTCAAAAGCAGAGACATTACTTTGCCAACAAAGGTCCGTCTAGTCAAGGCTATGGTTTTTCCAGTAGTCATGTATGGATGTGAGAGTTGGACTGTGAAGAAAGCTGAGCGCCAAAAAGTTGATGCTTTTGAACTGTGATGTTGGAGAAGACTCTTGAGAGTTTCTTGGACTGCAAGGAGATCCAACCAGTCCATTCTAAAGGAGATCAGTCCTGGGTGTTCATTGGAAGGA
>NW_011495033.1:11420616-11477821 GCF_000754665.1 Bison bison bison | reverse complement strand
ACTGTGATGTTGGAGAAGACTCTTGAGAGTTTCTTGGACTGCAAGGAGATCCAACCAGTCCATTCTAAAGGAGATCAGTCCTGGGTGTTCATTGGAAGGACTGATGCTAAAGCTGAAACTCCAGGACTTTGGCCACCTCATGTGAAGAGTTGACTCACTGGAAAAGACACTGATGCTGGGAGGGATTGGGGGCAAGAGGAGAAGGGGACGACAGAGGATGAGATGGCTGGATGGCATCACCGACTTGATGGACGTGAGTCTGAGTGAACTCCAGGAGATGGTGATGGACAGGGAGGCCTGGCGTGCTGTGATTCATGGGGTTGCAAAGAGTCGGACACGACTGAGCAACTGAACTGAACCATAACACGTGCAGTTTTATATTGTCTAGTGTTTTCTGAGATGTCTATTTTTATTAGTGCCATACATGCATATAGCTCAAAGGGTAAATAGTTTAAAATTTGTTGAATGATAAGCAGTTGCCTTATCTTCATATTTCCTCCTTCTCACAAGAGACTATATTCTAGGCATTATCTGTTGACTTCCCGACTTCTTAGCATGTGAATTTGGCTTTCTTCTCCTCCCTCCCCCTTAACCACTTCCCCATTCACCTCTCCCTATTACTTCATCCTTCCACTACAGTAATATAGTAATTTTGATTAGATAGATATTCAGTGTGTACCTTAGGACCATGTACATAATTCACAGCCACCGTTATGTAGTGAGCTATGATTTTTCTATCGCAATTTTTTTTTTCCCTTAGTGCTAATAAGGGTGGTTTTATTTGTGTTTGTTTAGTGTTCCTAAGTAAGAATCACTAATTCAACCCTATACTCACCTCTCAAGATTATCAGATGTTATCAGTTTCTTCTAATGTTTTCCTGTAGCTTTCGAACTCACCTCAAACTAGACTGGTTACTCTTTGAACCTAGTCCATAGTTAGGATCCTGGGAATTCCTTCTACCCTTATCCTGGGGCTTCTCCTGTTCTAGATCTTTGTTACTTCTATTCCATATCTTCTGCTTTTTAGATTTTTCCTTGATTTGATTTCCTTGAACTTTTTAAGCATGAGTTTATCTAAAATAAATTATTAAAATTTGTAAGTCTGAAAATATATATATTTTAACAGTGTAAGACTTTTTATTTTCATAGCTGGCATTACAAATAGCATATTGATAAAAAAGACGCTGTCCTCCACAAATTCCTCACTGTTACTGTGACCACATCATTTAAGCTGTGTGGACTCTGCTTCCTACTTTTTATTTCATTCAGCAGCTGTGGATATATGTAAGTCTGAAAACATCTTAATTCTGTCCTCATACTTAACTGAAAGTTTGTCTGAGTTAGAATTCTAAGTTAGAAATCAGTTTTCTTAAGAATTTTGAAAAAGTGTCGCTTCATTTTTACCCTGGCTTCCCATTTGCTGTTGAGATATCCAGTGCCATTCTAATTCTCGAACCTTTGTATTTGTTTCTGTTTCTGGACGGTTACAGGATTTTTATCTAAAATGTTCTAAAATTTCACAATGATGTCCTTTAGTATGGCTCTGTTTTCACCTATTTACCACTAAAAACGGAATCCTTTAATCTGAACAGGAAATGAAAAAAAATTATAGATGATTTCCTCTCTTAGATTTTCTTCTTGCAGCTCTTATTTGGATATTGAATTTCCTGGACTAATCCTCTAATTTTCTTAGCTTTTTCCATCTTGTCTTTTTACCCTTTGGGGGAGATATCTTTAAATTTACCTTACAGGTTTTCAATTGATCTTTGTTTTTCTTCTCTCATTTTTTTTTAATTTTTAAGAGTGCAATTTTTTCTTATTGAAAATTTTCATGTGGTAAATTTACATGTGGTGAAATGCACAGATCTTAAGTGTACATGTCAATGAGTTTAAAAACATGCATTCATGTTACCTACACTACTTTCAAAATAGATCTTAAATATTTAGTTCAGTGAATTCTGACAAATGCTTTACAATTATGTTATTACCCAATTCAAGATATAGAATATTTCCATCACCCCAGAAAGACCCTTCATGCTTCTTTCCAATCAATTATTCCCAGCCACCAGCTGCTGCTGCTGCTAATAAGTCGCTTCAATCTTGTCTGACTCTGTGCGATCCCATGAACAGCTGCCCACCAGGCTCCTCTGTCCACGGGTTTCTCCAGGCAAGAATACTGGAGTGGGTTGCCATTTCCTTCTCCTCCACCCACCAGAGGCATCCACTTTTCTGATTTCTGTCGCCATGTATTAGTTTTGTTCATTTTTACACTTAATGTAAGTGGAATCATATTGTGTGTATCCTTTTGTGTCTGGCTTTTTTTGCTCAAAAAATGTCTGAGAGATGTGATATTCATCCATGTTGCTGCTGAGTAGTATTCTCCTATGTGAATTTAGTATTCTTCAGTAGGACATTTGGGTTTCCTCGTTTTGGCTATTATGAATAAAACTGCTATAAACATTTTTGTACAAGTCTTTCTGAACGTATGCTTTCATATATACCTAGGAGTGGAGTGGAATGGTTGGGACATAGAATAGGTGTTTGTTTACCTTTATTAAAAACCATCAAATAGCTTTTCAAAGTGGTTGTATAATTTTTTCACTTTCACCAGTTTCAGTTGTTGTGCTTCCTTACCAATGCTTGGTATTGTGAGACTTTTTAATTTCAAACATTCAGATTAGTGGGAAGTGGGATGGGGGAGCCTGGTGGGCTGCCGTCTGTGGGGTCGCACAGAGTCGGACACGACTGAAGAGACTTAGCAGCAGCAGCAGTATCTCAGTGTTGTTTGAATTTGCATTTCTTTAAAGTCTGCTGCTGCTGCTGCTAATATAGTCCTTAAAGACTAATAATGTTAAATACTTTTACTTGTGTGTGTTGGCTATTTGTATGTCCTTAAGAGCCCTTTTTTGTTCTGTGAATTGTGTTTAATAGTGTTGTTTTTTTTCTTCATCTTTTTCATATTTTATCTTTGAGGATATTAATGATTTTTTTTATTAACAGGTTTTTTCCCCTCACTCTATAGACTGTTTCCTTAATTTTTTTCCTGGTTTTTTTTTTTTGCTTCTTTCATATTAGAGGCATTTTGCAGATGCCTAATCATCTTGTTTCTCTGCTTATAATGCTGATTAGAAGTTCTGTATTAGGCTTGTTGCTGAGCATTTTTAATGTGCCCACCCCCAACTCAGTATATTTAGGTCTTTTCTCAGAGAAAAGTCCCCTCTAGTCTTTTGTTTGGAGGATAAATTTGTGACTGTTAGATTCTGGAAGCTCAGAGGAGGAAGAGGAGAGATGTCTCTACGTTCCCATTCATATATTTATTTAGTACCCTTATTTTTAGAATGGCTTACCTAATCTCATTTATCTGATGTCCAGAGAAATGTTTCCTATCTTCTAGACAATCAGGTTTTAGTCTTTCGCCATGGCTGGGGAGGCTTAGTGGCCAGGCTGTATGAAATGGAGTTGGAGATCTCTGGAGTATCACAGTTTCTTAAATAGCTTTGAGCCAATAGCACAACTGCCTTCTTTATTCTTATCCTTCTACACAGTCTAGAGGTACCCTGGTCCGACTCATTCTGAGCCTTAATAGGGTTCTGTCATATAAAAAGCTCACCTCCTATTGTCAGCTTAGGATTCAGCTTTATTACATCTACTAAGTCCTAATATTTTATATATGTCCATCCTTTATAACTTCCAAAATTTTCTTAGCTTTATCTCCTATGCTGATTTCTTTTTTGGGGGCGGTTTATGCATTTAAAGAAAACAGTCCCTTTACTGAGTTTCAGTGGACTCTTATGCAGGGAGTGAAATTAAATATTTCAATCTAGTGTTCTTTTAATCAAACTCTGTTTTTTGTCACATAGTGTATTGTATGTTAGTTTTTCAAATTGTTATATTTTCATATTTGTAATTATTCTTGGTTGCTTTATATTTGCATTGCCTAAATTGCCTATAATTTACTGTTGCCTTAGTATTAGATATTTAAATTTATTCCAGTTTTTCATTGATTACATTATGGTGAAATGAACGTCTTCATTCATTGAAGCTTCTCCCAAATTTAGGATTATTTCTTTAGGATAGAATTCAAGAAATAACATCTTTTGTCTGAATCATTTTCTTTTTTAAAAAATTAATTTTATTGGAGTATAGTTGATTTACAAAGTTGTGTTAATTTCTGCTGTATAGAAAAGTGATTCAATTATATCAATACATGTATATATTCTTTTTCATGTTCTTTTTCATTATGTTTGTCATAGTATATTGGATATTGTTTCCTGTGGTATATATATAATAGGACCTTATTGTTTTGATATCATTTTCTGAAAGTGATATGAGTGTTGATTTTACTAAAGATTTTGTCAGAATTTGGTATTATAATTTGCGAAAAAATTATTTGCTAATTGAATAGTCCAAAATGGCAACTTATTTTATATTTTTTGATTTAGTTGTCAAACTGGAAGCTTTCCTGTAATTTTTGGTAGCTGTATTTACTCATTGTCTTTTTGTCATTTTTCTTACCAACATTTTAAGTTTAAAGAAAATCACTTTGTAGAACCTCTTTATAACAAAGACTTTAAATGTAAATTGTCTGACAGATTTGCTGTATTTTCTCCAGTAGGTTTACCATTTTATTGATTGCTTTTTGCTATTTTTTTAATATGCATAAGTTTAAAATTTGTATATGGTTAAACCTGTGAACTCTATTTTGTACACTTTGGAAGTTTCACATTTTTACTCTTTAATAGATGTAAAAAAAATAATTTGAATTTATGACTTTATATTTTTAGTATTGAGCCTTAAAAAAATTTACCTGAAATTTATTTTAGAGTGAAAGTTAGTATCTGAATTTTTGTGTTTTTTTTTTTAACTGCTAAGCAATTAATCCAGTATGAGCCAGGGAAACATTTCCGTTTTCTAAAAAGTCTTTAAAGAGAATTTGAATATGTGTGCTGCGTCACTTCAGTCGTGTCGGACTCTGTGTGACCCCAGAGACGGCAGCCCACCAGGCTCCCCCATCCCTGGGATTCTCCAGGCAAGAACACTGGAGTGGGTTGCCATTTCCTTCTCCTTGAATATGTGTAGTAACTCCTATTTTGCCTCATAAATTTCGTGCTGATTATTCCTCCACGTAGTCTTGCCACAGAAACTTGTGTATTTTCTCAGAGAAACTTGAATTGCATCATATGTAATCTAGACTTCCCTATTTTAAATTATTTTGTTCTGCTTTGGTTGTTTGGGAAGTGTTTGTACACTTTTGGTTTTGTGTAATAACTTCAGAATGTTGCCATCTTGAAGTTGTTTATAAAGCCATGTATGGTTATCAGGAAATAGCTGACAATTATGAAGTGCTTATTGTGTGCAATAGAGAAAAGAAACTCCTAGGCTTGTTTTATGTTTATTTTTTGATGGCCAGATTCAATTCTTGGTTTTAATAGTTCGTTTTGTTTTATTTTTGTTTCTTTAGCTAGGACCTTAGTTTAAAATATATTTTCCTGATAGCCTTTATCCCCTCTACTTATAATGGCCATATAACTGGTAGCCTGTTTCTTTTGAACCAGGGCCTTTTGGTGAAAAGATTTTCTTCTAATAGTAAAGCTACTTTAGATCTTTATGTCAGGATTTCTTATTAACAATAGAACCTCTCTTTTCCTTGATTGCTAGAAAGAAAAACATAAAAACCCCACTTCATATTGAAATGAAATTTAGTGTTTATATAATTCTGTCAACTTTAAAAAATTTTTACATTAAAATAAACAACAAGCAGAACTCTATCCAGTAGTGTTGTGCAGCGTGAAATGCTTCATTATCTCTAGATACTGTGTTTTTCTAGCAGCAGAAAGGATGAAATTGTGTTTATGAAACAAGGTGAATTTGGTTATATGAAATTTTTACTTACTGTCAACCCTTGCATTTTCTTTTTATTTGTTTATTGCCTATTAGCTTAATGGTTCTCTGAGATATATAGATTTCTTTTATTTTTATTTAAAATTAAAAAAAAATTTTTTTTGGCTGTGTGGGGTCTTGGTTGCTGTGCAGGCTTTTCTCTAGTTTGGGCAAGGTGAGGGGCAGGGCACCTCTCTAGTTGCAATGCACATGGTTCTCATTGCGCTGGCTTCTCTTTTGGAGCAGCGGTTCTAGGGTGCAAAGGCTTCCATAGTTGCTACTCCGGACTCTAGAGCACAGACTCAATAATTGTGACGCGTGGGCTTAGTTGCTCTGTATGTGGGATCTTCCCAGATTGGGGATTGAACCCATGTATCCTGCATGGCAGACAGATTCTTTAGCACTGAGCCACCAGGGGAGTCTATGGATTTCTTTTAAAACGTGGGTTTAAGATGCTTATCCACTTTAATAATAGCAGCATGTTTCTGTTTCTGGGAGAAAAACAGCAGCACCACAATTTTCAAAAATAGAGTCAAATTAGAATATTTTTAGAATTATAAAAATCATGAATCAATAGCAGGCTCTTAACAAATCTCAGTTATATTTATTTTTCCTAAAAATGCAGTGAAATATTCATTTCAGTTTTAGATAAAACTATTACTATTAAAAATATGATCAAATTTCTTCAAAAGGCAGAACTCTTTTTGGTACCCCTGTTCTAATTTTTCCTCTTATATATTTATTCCATGGCATTATTTTGGGTATTTTAATAAATATATATATGAAGTTTTATTTGTAAAAAATGCCTCTCTGAATGAATCCTTCTAGTAATTACTTTGTTTCCTGACGACTTAATAACCACTGCCATGAGGTCACAGTGTAGAGTTATGATAAAAGGAATAAAATTTTTGTACATAACTAGGACAGAAGTTCCTTGGGGAAATATTGAGTGAATGATTACAGGAAAGATAATTCTTTAGTTACAGATTAATTGTCTTGAAAGTTAAATCCAACTTTAAAAGTCATTTTTAAAGAAAAAAATCATTTATGAAACTAAATTAACTAATTAGAGCTTGGTTGACAAGGAAAGCTGGAAAGTAATACATATTTTCTTCATTTAAACAAAATTAACTTTCACTTGTTGAATTAACTTCCTTTTCATTTTCGTTCAGACCATAAGTTGGTAATGCTGCTGTCGGTAACTCTACCTGAGTATTTGGTAGAATAGTAGTGGCTTTTCCCTCCAGGGCTTATTGATAACCATTGCTATTAGAAAATCTGAGATAAAAAAACTGGTAAGGGACAATATCTAAAATACTCAAGAAAAAAATTAACTATGGTATATGAATCCTTCCTATAAAAATTTGAAGCTGTTAGATTTATTATAATTTAAATTAAAAATTTTTCAGATAAAAGCATTTGTTATTACCAGGTTGGTGTGCACCTTCTTATCATAAAGTATGAGTAAAGACTATTGAGAAAATATAAAGCATAAACTCAGTTTGACAATGTAAATATGTGAATTTCTTTAAAGAATTCAAAATTGTCCCATTTAAATAATTCTTTTCAAAATTGCTTTTGGCATCTGAAGGAATAACATATAAAAGTTTGTCAGTTGTTATATGTTATTATCATTAGTAGTACTGAATATGACATTTTTTCCTGTCTTTTATTAGGCGTAGTATTTGCCAAGGCATTGATTTATTTTCAATACTCTTTCTTCTTAAATGACAGCAGTGTTGAGAATATAGGCACTGTGTGTGCTCTTTTTCACTAGTTTTCCAGGATAGTTAAAAAATTAGTTATTTCCACTCTGTATGGGAAGTAAAAGAACAATAGCAAATTTCATTAATTTGTTTTCTTCTAATACATTTTTTAATTTCCAAAGTTCATTAACTTGTTCTCTTCTAAATTGGTTTTCTTTGTCATGCCTGTCATCAAGGATCTTAGTGAAACATAAAGATAGGTGAATTCTCATAGAATTGTGGGGAATTTTTCATGGTTTCTTAATTGAAAAGTATAAAAAATAACTTTAAACTTGAATATTATGGATTTAATTAGTACTGGTAGTAGAATATAGAATGTCAGGCTTTTAATTCTGTAATTAATTGCTAAAGATGTACCTGTGTTGTTATTTGTGACTTTCTTTACCAATGGGAGTCTAAAATATAAAATTTGACTTACTTGGAAGATGATGTCATTGGAGAACTGAGCTTTCATTTCTTTGCAGACATCTCAGTGAATAGTAACATTTCTAAAAAGGAGAGATTTAGGATATGCAGTAAGTCCCCTACTTATGACTGTCCGAGTTGTGAACTTTCAGAGATGCGAAGGTGCATTTGCATATCCAGTCACATTAGTTAATTCACGTGCCTGGGATACATCGTCATGCCTGGGATACATCATCATGTGTGTGCGTCCTCTAGAAGTACTTGTGCTTTTATGTAGTTTACAGTACTGCATAGCCAACAGTAGTACAGTATCTTTTTTTCAAACCCAGATGTCTAGAAGCAAGCATAAAAGCAGCAGTGAGGTAGCTGGTACCGCTAAGAAACACCAGGTGATGTAATGATGAAAGCAAAAATGAAAATGATGGAGAGAGTGGAGTGAGGCGAAAAGATGGAATTGGAGGCCTAGAGAAAGGGCAAAGAGAGACAAGAAGAAGAAATAACTGAAGAACCAAAGGGATTCACAGTGCAGGAGACGCCAAGGGGATTTTCTTTGTTTGAGGAGGCACTGTTAGTTTTGGAGGCACAGGACCTGAACATATGACAGTATACAAAGATTGCAGCAGCCATTCTGAATGCAATCCCTTGCTACCGTGTCATCTAGATGAGCAAAGAGCTACTACCCAGGTATCACTGGATCATCTTTTCAAGATTGTTTTCAAGGGTCAGTAGAATTGAAATCAGCAAGGATCCAGAACCTGTGCCATTAACTTCAGGTGTGAGTGAAATCGCAGCTTGCCATCTGTCTCCTATTAATGATGATCCTTCAGCTGTGCCATCTCTGATCTCCCCTCCCTCCTCCAGTTCACTGGATGCCAGCCCCTGTATGCCAGCTATTGTACTTCCCACTGTACTTTTCAAGGTACTGTACTGTGATATTAAAAATATTTTCTTTAATTTTTGTGTTTGTTTTGTTAATGTACTATTTGTATGAAATGGGGCTACTATTGGGGCTTCCCAGGTCGGGCAGTGGTAAAGAATCTGCCTGCCAGCGCAGGAGATCTAAGAGACAGTTTCGATCCCTGGGTGGGGAAGATCCCCTGGAGGAGGAAATGACAACCCACTCCAGTATTCTTGCCTGGAAAATTCCATGGACAAAGGATCCTGGCGGGCTATGGTCCAGGGTCTTGGCAAAGGGTCGGGCATGACTGAGTGCATGCACACACACACACATAGGTACAGTACTGTACTATAATATATAGCCTATTGTGTTAGTTGAGTTACTAACTTTGTCAGATTTATGACCGAATTGGACTTGCAGCTACTGCTGCTAAGTCACTTCAGTCATATCCGACTCTGTGTGACCCCATAGACAGCAGCCCACCAGGCTCCCCTGTCCCTGGGATTCTCCAGGCAAGAACACTGGAGTGGGTTGCCATTTCCTTCTCCAATGCATGAAAGTGAAAAGTGAAAGTGAAGTCGCTCAGTCGTGTCCAACCCTCAGCGACCCCATGGACTGCAGCCTTCCAGGCTCCTCTGTCCATGGGATTTTCCAGGCAAGAGTACTGGAGTGGGATGCCATTGCCTTCTCCTGGACTTGCAGATGTGTAGTCAAAACAAAACTTGTTTGTATGTAGGGAACTTACTGTATTATGTTATAAAAAAACTTCTTAAAAGGAAAGAGAATGAAAGTAGTAATTTTTTTAAATTTTAAATTCATGGATATTAAATGTGACTGGCTTAGCAGGTTTTAGGGGATGGTGATGAAAGAAACATCATTGGTTCCCTTCAGTTCAGTTGCTCAATCATGTCCAACTCTTGGTGACCCCATGAATTGCAGCACACCAGGCCTCCCTGTCCATCACCAACTCCTGGAGTTCACCCAAGCTCATGTCCATCTAGTCGGTGATGCCATCTAGCCATCTCATCCTCTGTCATCCCCTTCTCCTCCTGCCCCCTAACTCTCCCAGCATCAGAGCCTTTTCCAGTAAGTCAGCTCTTTGCATGAGGTGGCCAAAGTATTGGAGTTTCAGCTTTAGCATCAGCCCTTCCAATGAACACCCAGGACTGATCTCCTTTAGAATGGACTGATTGGATCTCCTTGAAGTCCAAGGGACTCTCAAGAGTCTTCTTCAACACCACAGTTCAAAAGCATCAATTCCTCGGTGCTCAGCTTTCTTCACAGTCCAACTCTCACATCTATACATGACCACTGGAAAAACCATAGCCTTGTCTAGACGGACCTTTGTTGGCAAAAGTAATGCTTTGCCATGGCTTTCCTTCCAAGGAGTAAGCATCTTTTAATTTCATGGCTGCAGTCGCCATCTGCAGTGATTTGGTGGACCCCCAAAATAAAGTCTGACACTGTTTCTACTGTTTCCCCATCTGTTTGCCATGAAGTGATGGGACCAAATTCCATGATCTTCGTTTTCTGAATGTTGAGCTTTAAGCCAACTTTTTCACTCTCCTCTTTCACTTTCATCAAGAGGCTTTTGAGTTCCTCTTCACTTTCTGCCATAAGGGTGGTGTCATCTGCATATCTGAGGTTACTGGTATTTCTCCCAGCAATCTTGATTCCAGCTTGTGCTTCTTCCAGCCCAGCGTTTCTCATGTTTCTCTTAGGAAACCTGAAACCAGTGTGTGGGCTGGCCTTCTCTTCCTCCATCCCTCCCTCCTTCCCATTTATCTTTCCTCCTCCCCCTTCTTTCCTTCCTTCCCTTTTTCTTGCCTTTCTGCTTCCTCCTTCCCCTCCCTCCTCGCTTTCAGTCCTTTTCTCTCTCCTCAAGAGAATCAGTACAGAGATATACGTTAGCCTTATCTGACTCAGTTCAGTTCAGTCGCTCAGTCAGGTCTGACTCTTTGCGACCCTATGAACCGCATCACGCCAGGCCTCCCTGTTTACCCAACTCATGTCCATTGAGTCGGTGTCCTTCATTCTTTCTGGAGTTATTTCTCCACTGATCTCTAGTAGCATATTGGGCATCTACTGACCTGGGAGTTAATCTTTCAGTGTCCTATTTTTTTGCCTTTTCATACTGTTCATGGAGTTCTCAAGGCAAGAATACTGAAGTGGTTTGCCATTCCCTTCTCCAGTGGACCACGTTCTGTCAGACCTCTCCACCATGACCCATCCGTCTTGGGTGGCCCCACATGGCATGGCTTAGTTTCATTGAGTTAGACAAGCTATGGTCCGTGCTTATCTGACTAAACTATTGCAAAAACCCTTTTTTTTTTTTTGCCATCCCCAGCAGTTTGTGGAGTCTTAGTTCCTGGACTAGTGATTGAACCCTTGGACCTTGGCAGTGAAAGCTCAGAGTCCTAACCACTGGACTGCTAGGGAATTCCACCCGCCCGCCCACCACTTATTTGGGAAGAATCTTATGAGATAGTGTCTGTAAAAATGCCTTTAAAGCATAAAATGCTAGGTTAGATACAAGGTATATTCTTTTTTTTTTTTTTTAAGAGATTAAAGGCACTGATGACAACTTGTCATTACATTTGGTAGATTTGCAGAGAAATTTGGGCTACTGATTGTCTTTTGACTAAGTTTTTTCATCTCTGGGGGAAAGGAAAGTACTTGGAAACATATATTTTAGAGTAGTTGAACTGATCAGTGCAGTGTTGCTGATAGCTCAAAAGTTTATGAACTAGGAGAATGATAAATTGTGTGTTTGATTTGAAAAACTGCTGGAAGCAAGTGAATGAACTAGAAAACTTGTCATCAACATATGTTAAATAGTCATTTTATATTATGGAGAATAAAAAAAGCCAAGTGAATACTTAAAGGCATTCTTTCCATGACATTTTTAAGACTCTCCTGCAGCATTTTAAGCATACAACAGATTTCCTGTGATCAAAAACTAAGTGGTGTCTTTTCTGATTTATGTTCTTACAGGCAGTTTTCAAAGGCACATTCATCCTTAGAAATTATTTGAGATTGCTAAGTGACATATTTGGCATGTTTCAGAATGTGAGCTGCCATTCTTAGTAGAAGAAAACCTGAACAACTTGCCTGTTTCTCCATTTGTGCTCTAAGCTGATGAGTTGTTATTGGTGCATTCATTGATAAAGTAGCTCAGCTGTCCAGCACACATATTCCATTCTGTATTTTTTTTTCACATTTTTATGCTTGTTAATAGAAACTAACAGGAAGACACAGAATTTTCTCTTCGACTACTGCAATTTTTTATGCAATGCAGCAAAGCTCAGGGATGCTGGGCAAGCAGAAGTAGTGGCAGATGGTTCAACCTGATGGTCTGCAAAGACAGAGTGGTTCCTTTTGATTACAGACACTGGCAGTCTGTGAAATGAAGATACCGAGCCACAGTCTACCACCATGCACTAACCGTGTGCGTGGTGGTAAAGCCAAGAACAACTTTGTATGGGCATCGTAGAAGTGCTGCATTCACTTTTCCACACACCTACACGTAGCAACACTGCCCGCATTGTATCTGTGAGTGCTAAGGCTAAACGGCATTGACGTTGCCATGCTGTTTTCTACTTTGAATTACAGATGATTTAAAACTAGTACATAAAAACAGGGAACTAGATTTATACCTTCTCAATAACAAGAGAAATGGAGATTTATTTTCTCCATTATTTGAATAACTAACTGTACAGGGCCATACAGGATAGATTCTTTTAGAAATTTTTGTTTGAATTATAGAGACTATATAAACAACAATGAATAAAAGGCTCGGAAAAGTACAATTGTAGGCATGTAATTTGGTAGAGCCATTTGGAAGGAAGTTTGGTATTTATTAAATGAAAGAAATGTGAATGACCTAGTTAGCACTTTCTAAAGAAGCATAATATATGTGTATATGTATATATTTTATTAGGAGGCATGATTTTTCATGGCAAATGTTGTATGAAGGAAAAAATGAGAAACAAGATAAATGTCCAACAATAAGTGAATATCTAGACTATCTGTAGTATTGTTGCATAACGGAATACTGTGCAGCACATAAAGGAATGAGCTACATTTCTATGAGTAGTACTTATAAAGGCATGAAAAAAGATCTGAAAGGAGGTAGACCAAACACTGAAGAAGGGTGTGGGATTGAAACTAGTGGGAGGAAGTGACAAGGATTTGGTAGTGGTGAGGCCTTTAGCCTTATGTGCGTGCAGTTTGAATTTAAAAGAAGACTGCTTTTACTTATTATTTGTGTAAAAAAAAGTTAATCAGAAAGCTATCCCAAAGTACTGTCCAATACAACAACCACTTTGTTTTTGTATAATATCATTCATTGTGTATATATTTTGTATGCTTTTAATAATCTTTGGTCAGTTTATCTTATAAATATGTTTTCAAGGTTCTATGAAGTCTTTTTTTTTTTTTTTTTGCCATCTTTAATGATACTCTTACATTATTTCTTTAAATGAAACTCCCAGGAATGAACCATATGATCAAAGGATATGAACATTTCCTGCTCTTAAATATTTCCATATTAATTTACAAAAGGATTTTTACCAGTGTATGATGCTACCAGCAAAAGTGAAGTGCACTAACTTCATAACCTCAGCATTCAAATTTCTTCTTAAAAGCATAACATAGAGATTAACATTATGGACCCTGGAAACTGAGTCCTTGGGTGCAAATCACGTTTCTGCCACTCAGCTGCCTGACTTTGGGCAAGTGACTTACCTTTTGTTCTCCAACTTCCTCATCTGTAAAATGGAAATAATAAGTGTGTACTCTGTAGGGAAATTACAAGGATTATATGAAATAATATTTGTAAAACACCTGGAATAGTGCCTCCCATAGAGCACATGTTAGATAAAATTAAAAAATAATAATAATAATTTGGAGGCCCCTTGGAGCAAGACTGTGTCATACATATCCAGTTTGTATCTTATCTGACTTGTTTGATATTGTGTGATTCTTTTTCTTCTAAAACTTGTCACTTTTTATCTTGAAGCAAAAAACATACCATGAAAATATATAAATACATAATTTTTGAGTACATGGTATCTGTTTTAATGATAAGGAAAAAGGTACATTTATCAGAGTTAAGAGATTGTGAGTCATCATTTGATTTTCTGCCTTTGCACAAGTAAATGTCTAAATTATACCTATTCTACAGAATTCAGTTCAGTTCAGTTGCTCAGTCGTGTCTGGCTCTTTGCGACCCCATGAATCGCAGCACGCCAGGCCTCCCTGTCCATCACCAACTCCCGGAGTTCAGTCAAACTCAAGTCCATTGAGGCCGTGATGCCATCCAGCCATCTCACACTCTGTCGTCCTCTTCTCCTCCTGTCCTCAATCCCTCCTAGCATCAGAGTCTTTTCCAGTGAGTCAACTCTTTGCATGAGGTGGCCAAAGTACTGGAGTTTTCAGCTTTAGCGTCGGTCTTTCCAGTGAACACCCAGGACTGATCTCCTTTAGAATGGACTGGTTGGATCTCCTTGAAGTCCAAGGGACTCTCAAGAGTCTTCTCCAACACCACAGTTCAAAAGCATCAATTCTTTGGCGCTCAGCTTTCTTCACAGTCCAACTCTCACATCCATACATGACCGCTGGAAAAACCATAGCCTTGACTAGACAGACCTTTGTTGGCAAAGTAATGTCTCTGCTTTTTAATATGGTATCTGCTGCTGGTGCTGCTAAGTTGCTTCAGTTGTGTCTGACTCTGTGTGACCCCACAGATGGCAGCCCACCAGGCTCTCCTGTCGCTGGGATTCTCTAGGCAAGAACACTGGAGTGGGTTGCCATTTCCTTCTGCAGTGCATGAAAGTGAAAAGTGAAAGTGAAGTCACTCAGTCGTGTCCGACTCAGCGACCCCACGGACTGCAGCCTAGCAGGCCCCTCCATCCATGGGATTTTCCAGGCAAGAGTACTGGAGTGGGTTACCATTGCCTTCTCCGAATATGCTATCTAGGTTGGTCATAACTTTCCTTCCAAGGAGTAAGTGTCTTTTAATTTTATGGCTGCAATCACCATCTGCAGTGATTTTGGAGCCTCCAAAAATAAAGTCTGATACTGTTTCCACTGTTTGCCCATATATTTCCCATGAAGTGATGGGACCAGATGCCATGATCTTGGTTTTCTGAATGTTGAGCTTTAAGCCAACTTTTTCACTCTCCTCTTTCACCTTCATCAACAGGCTTTTTGGTTCCTCTTCACTTTCTGCCATAAGGGTGGTGTCATCTGCATATCTGAGGTTATTGATATTTCTCCCAGCAGTCTTGACTCCAGCTTGTGCTTCTTCCAGCCCAGCGTTTCTCATGATGTATTCTGCATATAAATTAAATAAACAGGGTGACAGTATACAGCCTTGATGTGCTCCTTTTCCTATTTGGAACCAGTCTGTTGTTGCATGTCCAGTTCTGACGCTTCCTGACCTGCATATAGGTTTCTCAAGAGGCAGGTCAGGGGGTCTGGTATTCCCATCTCTTTCAGAATTTTCCACAGTTTATTGTGATCCACACAGTCAAAGGCTTTGGCATAGTCAATAAAGCAGAAATAGATGTTTTTCTGGAACTCTTTTGCTTTTTCCATGATCCAGCGGATGTTGGCAATTTGATCTCTGGTTCCTCTGCCTTTTCTAACATACTGTATGTCCCACCTGGGTTTCATTTAGTAGGATACTAAATGAAAGAGGAGGAGATACTTCTAGTGATGACAAACATTAGGTATAAGATAATGAGAAAACGGTTTTATTGAGCCCCATTGTGAGTCAGTATTGTTTTAGATGCTGTGATTCAGTAATAAGTGTAAGGCTATCAATAGAAGAATAGATAGGACATTCATTTGGTCATTAAAAGAAATCTGAATCTCTATCCAAAAATTTATTGAACATCGTAGTATTTAAGATTCTTTGATTGGTGTTGGGGTACAGATTAATAAGGTCGTTTCTTTGTTCTCACGAGCAGAGGGGCGATACACAATTAAATCAATGAATACAGTGTAAGTTGTATTATTTAAAGGGTGAAGCATTGAAAAATTGATGCTAAGTAAATGGCGATGAAGAAGATCATTCTATGGGAGGAACACATAACTTTTTAGGTAGTGGGGCATGGAAGCCTTTAGAATATGCTTCTAGGAAAAGCACAAGAGAGACATTCGGCACTGTCTTTAATAGGCAGTGCAAGAGTGACTGAGTATAATATTGTTAGGGAATGGTAAATACAGTTAACTCTTAATCAACTCAGGTTTGAACTGCACAAGTCCATCTGTACTCAGATTTTTTCTCAGTAGTAAATACATATGTATGATCATGATTGGATGAATCTGAGAATGTGGGACTAAAGATACAGAGGAACCATGTATTCAGAAAAACTGCACATACAGAGAACCGACTATAAGTTTTATACATGAATTTTTCAATTGCATGGAGGGTTGGTACCCTAGCCTCCCCCCAACTGCCACCCCTTTCATTCATTTTTCGAGTCAACTGTAATGGAATAGTTGGAGCCTTTGTGTAGCTACTTCTCATTCTAAGTTCTACAGTTAAATTTTTCCAAAAAAAAAAAAAAGGACTTCCCTGACAGTCCAGTGGTTAGGACTCCATGCTTCCTCTGCAAGGGGCCCAGGTTTGATCCCTGGTTGGGGAACTAGGATCTCATATGCCAAGCGGCCAAAAAAAAGAAAAAAAAATATCTTCTATTTATTGCATGCTAAAACATCTTAGATCCTTTTGGTCTAAGACAAGGATTCTCATCATCAGTATTATAGTCTTGGCTAGTTTATCCAAATTCAATATAGAATAAACTGTGTAAAAATTAGTTTCATTTAAAATCTAATTTTTAGATGTAAAAACTCTTGCTTGGGGTTTGTATTCTTGATGTACAGAGTAACGTTACTTTTATTAACCCTTTACTGGTTTTCTGATTCTTTGAATTCTGCATTATCTGCATTTTTCTAGTACTGTTTCTCAGTTTTGAGGTTCTGACCTATAACTGATGTTTTTCTGATTGCTCCCTATATATTTTATATATTCAAGTAACCATTAAATTACAAGCTACCCTGGTGGCTCAGACACTTAAAAATCTGCCTGCAATGCAGGAGACCTGGGTTCGATCCCTGGGTCGGGAAGATCCCTTGGAGAATGACATGGCAACCCACTCCAGTATTCTTGCCTAGAGAGTATCCATGGATAGAGGAGCCTGGTGGGCTCCATGCAGTTCTTGGGGTCACAAAGAGTTGGGCATGACTGAACGACTAAGTGCAGCATAGCACAACCATTAAATTATCTTTTATATGCTCTCCTGATTATATTAGATATCCAGATTTAGTTCAGAAGTTTTACTGTTATGCTAGGTTAATGTATCTTGTACTTACCTTTGCAATGTGTTCATGCCAGACATAATTTATTCACCACTCATTTGCTTTTTACCATTTTCCTGTGTCATGTTTGTAGAAATTTCTTTGTTTCTTTTGCGGGATTTCTGCTTTATTACTTGTGCTTTTATGTTCAGTTAACTGTTTATATTTTACCATTCTTTTCCTCTCTATTAGATACTTTGAGAACTTTGAAAGAATGGTTATTTTGACTTTTCCTTAAAAATGCGGTATTTCTGTGTTTTAGAGTCAAAATATTGTGCATGCATGCTTAGAGGGATTTGTGAAAATTTATCTTGGTAGACGTGTTCACTATAAGAAATTAGATTTGTACTATTGAGTGATTTAAATGAGGTTAAGAGAAACATACTAGATTAACTGAGCAATTGAAATGTGTTTTTAAAAAAATTTTTTTTTTAGTTAAACTTTTTTTTGTCTGTGCTGCATATTCATTGCTGCTCCTGGGTTTTCTCTAGTTGCAGTGCGCAGGCTTCTCATTGCCGTGACTTCTGTTACAGAGCAGGGCTTCGGTCTCAGTAGTTGCGGCACATGGGCTTAGTTGCCCTGTGGCACGTGGACTCTTTCCTTGCCAGGGATTGAACCTGTGTCCCCTGCATCGGCAGGCAGATTCTTAACCACTGGACCACCAGGAAAGCCCAAAATGTATTTTGTATATGTGTATATGTACATATATATATACACACACACAAAAGAGAGGGTGAGCTAGTTTTAAAGTACTCTACACTTTGAGTTCTGTAAGTTTATTTGGAATTTAAAATTTATTTCTCCATAGAAACAGTGTTAGAAATGATGATTAGATTCATAGGGTGGTGATTTACAGAAATTTAAGTCACTGTGTATCTGAAATATTGTATATTTGCAATAAAAAAGTAATACAAACAATTCTGTGGGGATACTAGATGAACTACAGTAATAATAAAGTTGAAAAAGTTATTTTAAAATATATCTAAATGCTGATATTTGAATATGTGGAATACTGTTCCCTGCTAAGTCAGTGAGTGCTTTTCAGATGCAGCCTCAGAGTGTTTATCAGCTGCATTAGTCACAAAGAAGGTTAAGAGTATTCTTAGGGAATTTTTGTCTTATTTGTAAATAGCTGGGGAGTTGTCAGTAAGTCAGGTGTTTGTATTTGTAGGAATGTTCCTATGCATTTGGGTTAGATTTTTCACATGGGTAAAATCTATTCTTTTTTTAAGTCAGCCTTCTTTTGCTCAATATAACAACAACTTCATCCATGTTGTTAACTTGGTTCAGTAGCTTTTGCCTCTTCTGTGCTGAATAGTATTCTGTAATCTTAATGTATAATGATTTTTTGTTAACCTGTTCAGTGAACATTTGGGTCATTTCCAGTTTTTTGCTGTTATCAGTGAAGTTACTATGAACATTTTGTACAAGTCCTTTGGGATCGTATAGTTTTATTTCTCTTAGGTAAATACTTAGGAGTGAAATTGCTGGGCCATAGGATAGGTATGTGTTAGTAAGAAACAGCTAAACTTTTTCCTAAGTAGGGTATGCTGTTTTATTATATTCCACTGCTGCTGCTGCAGCTAAGTCACTTCAGTCGTGTCCAACTCTGTGTGACCCCATAGATGGCAGCCCACCAGGCTCCCCCGTCCCTGGTATTTTCCAGGCAAGAACACTGGAGTGGGTTGCCATTTCCTTCTCCAAACTAGCAGTGAGTAAAAGTTTCACTTCCTCTGTATCCTTGTCAACATTTGGTGTTCTTAGCCTTTAAAGTTTTAGCCATTTTAATAGTTGTGTAATAGTGTCTCATCAATGGTTTTTTTCTTGAGGAAGTTTGTTGTTTTTTTTTTTTTTAACATGGACCATTTCAACAGTCTTTATGGAGTTCGTTACAATATTGTTTCTGATTTATGTTTTGTTTTTTTGGCCCCGAAGCATGTGGGATCTTAGCACCCTGGCTAGGGATGGAACCCGCACCTCCTGACTCCTGGAAGGGGAGTCTTAACTGCTGAGCTGCCAGGGAAGCCCCTCGTCAATGGTTCTAATTTACATTTCCTATCTTCTTTTATGAAATGCTCATATAAGTGTTTTTTCTGATCTTTCACTTGGGCTCTCTGTCTTTCTAATGTTTGCGTTAAAGGAAGGTAATAGAAGGAGTCTGATACTTAGAGATGAAGTTGTAGATGTTCAGAAGCAATGTAGTTAATAACTCTTAAACCAGGCAGTGATGTTTTCTGTATTGATGAGAGGGCTAGGGATTGGACCTTCAATGATCTCATTTGCTTTTTGTGTTTTGATGGGTAGAATTCAGAATAAGTAGAAAGCTTATTAATTTAGATTGTAATAATAGAATTTAAACTTTGGGTTCCCAGGTAGAGCCATAGCCATATCTGCCATAGCAACAGTTTGTATGAGCATTGTTACGACTCCTATGAGCCATTAGTTTTTTTGAGGGTAATATTTCTTAGAGATCAAAATCAGTACTTAACAATACTAACATTGTCCTTGATTAGCCAAATCAGTCTTTTTTTGGCCTCATGTCTTTTTAGAATAAATACATAAGCATTAAAATTAGTTTTTTTACTTTATCTTATTTAGAGTTAATTTCCTGTGTCAAAGTGAATGTCTGCTTAAAAGGAATTGATCCTTTATATTAGAAACTCTAGTTTATGGAACAAATGTTAGGCAAGATTCAGAATTTCTAACTTTGTGCCGCTTGATTAAAGATTATGAATATGTATGTGATTTTAATCCTTCAACTTTACTTTTCCCCTTCTTATCAGAGGAGAAACTCTTATGTACCATTTGACCCTAGATATATTCTGAAACTTTTTAATTAAAAAAATTTTTTTTAAATTTTAATTTACTATTTTCATCTCTGCTGGGTCTTCATTGCCGCGTGGGGTTTTCTCTAGCTGTGGTGAGTTGGGGTACTCTCCAGTTGCAGTGCGAGGGCTTCTTGTTGCAGTGGCTTCTCTTGGTTCGGAGCATGGGCTCTAAGGTACCTGGACTTCGTAGTTGTGGTGCACAGGCTTAGTTGCTGCGTGGCAGGTGGAATCTTCCTGGATCAGGGTTCAAACTCATGTCTCCTGCATTGGCAGGCAGAATCTTAACCACTGGACCACAAGGGAAGTCCATATTCTGAAACTCTTGTTTTCTGAAGTCACTAGTGGCAAAAAAAATGCTGTTCGTAGGCTGTCTCTTAGATCTGAGACATTCAGGTTGGCCTTTATTATCTACTTGAAGTGACTTTGCAGTAGTTTTTGTTTTAAGTAGTCTGCCAGAGGCTTTTGGTAGGTAAATTCACTTTTAGATCAACCACACTAAGCATATTAAAAAAAAAATGTATTGGGATATAGCCGATTAAGAATGTTGTGATAGTTTAGGTGAACCCCGCAAAGGGGACTCAGCCATACATACATACATGTATCAAGGACATTTATAAATTAATAGCGGTTGTGATTTTCTTTCTACTTTGGGCATTTTCCTTCTGTATTTGGATATTCTTATTCTAGGTTGGCAGAGAAAAGCGTATTTCCTAGTGTTTGTCTACTTCTGTGGTTATCTTCTGCTTCATATGTTGTTAAATTTTCATCCATGCCTTTGGAACCAAATTGTTAAATAGCAACTCCTGTCTTTTAGCAAAAATCTGAATGCATGATAGGCTTTGGCTGTATAAGAACGATGAAGAAATAGATTGCTTGGTCCCTGCTTTCAAGAGACTTAAAATCTACTTGGAGAAATAAGACTTAACCATAACCTTTGAAAAAAAATTGTGATTTAAGGCAGTGTATAATAGGAATATAGAGTACCAATATTGTGAAATATTTTATAAGCATGTAATGAGTAGTAGTGAAGTAGTGAACTTTTTAAAAAAGCTTACCTTTACAAAAGTGGATTAAATTTCATATACTTTACATATATGTATATGATTTAAATGGAAGTTAAAAAGAGTATAGTTTCACTAGAGTTCAGAGAATGCACATGGAAATGAAAATATCCATCTTAGGTCATTGCAGAAAAAGGTTGATGACTACTGGTATAGACAAAAGAATTATAAAAGTTTAGAGATAAGCAATGTTCTGGTTTTTTTATACTGATTTTTAAGGGGGGACAATCACAATATAGACATTTATTTTCCTTTCAAAGACTGCATTCTCATCCCTTCATCTGATCCTGTAGAAGCGTTTAAGTAGTTTTTCTATCTGAACTAGAAAGGAGGATTTGGCCTGTTTATTATTGGTAATATGACTATTGTATTGGTCTGCTTGGGGTGTCATTTCCTCCTCCAGGGGATCTTCTTGATCCAGGGATTGGCAGGTGGATTCTTTACCACTGAGCTACCTGGGAAGCCTATCTCCTGCTATATTCCCATCTTTATTCCTGGCTTCTGCTGAAGTAGTTGCTTAAGTTTGGGTCTCGTGGACATAACTAAATTCCTTATCAAATAGATATTAGTGTTCTCTTCAGATCAAGCCTTTATCATTTTTTTGCAGTATGGATAGGCTGAGAATTTTCCAAACCTTAAAGTTCTGGGTCCTTTTTGTTCAACAATTCCTTCCATTTATCTCTTTCTTTACATTTTACTAAAAACAAGAGGAAAACAAGTCTTCAACGTTTTGCTTAGAAATCTCCTCACCCAAATAACCAGTTTCATCACTTCAAAGTTCTGTATTCTGTAGAACACTAGAACATGACTACAGTTCAGGCAAGTTTTTTGTCACATTTTAATAAGAATCAGAGGCTTCCCTGGTGGCTCAGTGGTAAAGAATCCGCCTGCTAATGCAGAAGTGGGTTTGATCCCTTAGGTCGGATCAGGAAGATCCCCTGGAGAGGGAAATGGCAACCCACTCCAGTATTCTTGCCTAGAAAATCCGGTGGTCAGAGGAGCCTGGTGGGCTATAGTCCATGGGGTCGCAAAGGAGTTGGACATGACTTAGCGACTAAAAAACAACAGTAAGGGTTATCTCTCCTCTGGTTTCTTCTTCCTCATTTCTATCTGATATCTTTTTACCCAACTGAACTTGGGTTCATTGGCCCACCACTCAGCAAAGCAGTCTCCTGACGCCAGGTAATGGTGAAAAAATGCATGGCCTTTCTTTGCAGAGCACCACGCAAGGAGAGTGCACAGCTAATGATCAAAAGACCTGAACTTCCCCTGTGGCTTTCAGGCAAGGGTTTTAAAAGGCAGCAATTAGGGATTGGGGTCATGGAGTGCATGAATCAGCTAGTGGACATCCTTCTGATTGGTTGGTGGTGATATTCAGGAATCTTAATCATCAATTTTCTGGTTTCAGTCAGTTTGGGGGTCTTTGTGCTTGTGGTCATGCTTGTGGTCAGCTTGTAGTTACCACCCTCCACTGGGTAGGCATCTTAGTTTCTGTAGAACAGCTCAATGATACATGTCAGACTGTTCTCTGTATCCCTCCAGTGACTTAGTTTTGTGACTCCGTTCAAGCTATTACTTTTCTTGCTTGACTGCTTTTCCTTTGTTTCAGCATTTTCCACTTCTTTAATTGTTAACTACTTGAGTCTCCTCTTTGGCCAAAACAGAGAGGGACACAGAGGGGCTAGTACCCAGGAAGAGTCTGTGAGGTCCCACTTGGTGTCAGTCTCCTCCTTTTCTTTGATGCTCCTTGGTCACGAGGGGCAGGGGTGGTACAAGAAAGGAAATAAAGGTTTTTTTAAATTAATTTATTTTAATTGGAGGCTAATTAATTTATAATATTGTAGTGGTTTTTGCCATACATTGACATGAATCAGCCACGGGTGTACATGCGTTCCCCATCCTGAACCCCCCTCCTACCTCACTCCCACCCATCCCATTCTTCAGGGTCATTCCACTGTACCAGCCCTGAGCACCCTGTCTCATGCATTGAACCTGGACTGGCAGTCTATTCCACATATGATAATATACAATGCTATTCTTTCAAATCATCCCACCCTCGCCTTCTCCCACAGAGTCCAAAAGTCTGTTCTTTACATCTGTGTCTCTTTTGCTGTCTCGCATATAGGGCCATCTTTACCATCTTTCTAAATTCCATAGATATGTGTTAATATACTGTATTGGTGTTTTTCTTTCTGACTTACTTCACTCTGTATAATAGGCTCCATCCAGTTTCATCCACTTCATCAGAACTGATTCAAATGCATTCTTTTTAATAGCTGAATATTCCATTGTGTATATGTACCATAGCTTTCTTATCCATTCTTCTGCTGATGGACATCTAGGTTGCTTCCATGTCCTAGCTATAGTAAACAGTGCTGTGATGAACATTGGGGTACACGTATCTCTTTCATTTCTGGTTTCCTCGGTGTATATCCCCAGCAGTGGGATTGCTGGGTTGTATGGCAGTTCTGTTTCCAGTTTTTTAAGGAATCTCCACACTGTTCTCCATAGTGGCTGTACTAGTTTGCATTCCCACCAACAATATAAGATGGTCTCCTTTTCTCCACACCCTCTCCTGCATTTATTGTTTGTAGACTTTTTTGATAGCAGCCGGGAATGAAGTTTTGGGTAGCGAGGTTAATCATAAACTCTGCAGGGGGAACTTGGTTTCAGTGGGACTTGGTTTCAGTCTCACCAGAATGGCATTAAGCATTCATATTCCTAACCAACATTCTGTTAATGATGTATTCTTTAAGATGTTGGAGACTTTCTCTGTAGCCCTCTTCTTTCTGAGCTTGCCCTAGAATTGCCTTTGATGTCCATACTTTTGCCAACAGTTCCTTAACAGCAGTCTAAGCCTTTTCTATCAAGTATCTCAAAACTCCTCCAGCCTCTACCCATTGTTGTTGTTCAGTCGCTAAGTCGTGCCCAACTCTTTGAGACTCCATGGACTGCAGCACACCAGACTCCTCTGTCCTTCACTGTCTCCTGGAGTTTGCTCAAATTCATATCTATTGAATGGGTGATGCTGTCTAACCATCTCATCCTCTGCTGCCCCCTTCTCCTTTTGCCTTCAGTCTTTCCCAGCATCAGGGTCCTTACCAATGAGTCAGCTCTTTGCGTCAGGTGGCAAAGTATTGGAGCTTCAGTTTCAGCATCAGTCCTTCCTGTGAATATTCAGGGTTGATTTCTTTTAGGATCTGCTTCTGCATTTTTATACATTTGTTACAGTAGCAGCTCACTTCTCAGTACCAAATTCTGTACCTATTAAACAGCTTGGGCTGCCATAACACAGGGCTTTCCTGGTGCCACAGCAGTAGTGAATCTGCCTCCCAGTGTAGGAGATGTAGGCTCAATCCCTGGGTCAGAAAAATCCCCTGGCACAGGAAATGGCAACCCACTCTGGTATTCTTGCCTGGGAAACTCCAAGGACAGAGGAGACTGGCGTCTCAAAAGACTCAGACTCGACTGAGTGACTAAACAATACCACCACCATAACAAATACCATAGACTGGTTGGCTTAAAAAACAAATTTATTTTGTCTCAGTTCTGGAGATTGAAAGTCTACAAAAGTTTAGATTCTAGGAGAGTTTGGTTTCTGGTAAGGACTATTCTTGGCTTGCAGATGGCTGCCTTCTTTCTGAGCTCCTCACATGGCCTTCTATGTATGTGGGAAGGTCCTAGAGACACTGTGAGTCATGTTTCTTCTTACGTGGACATTAATCTGATTGGCCCCACCCTTATAATCTCATTTAACAGGAATTATTTCTTAACTTAAATAGCAGAGACATTACCAACAAAGGTCCGTCTAGTCAAAGCTATAATTTTTCCAGTGGTCATGTATGGATGTGAGGGTTGGACTATAAAGAAAGCTGAGTGAATTGATGCTTTTGAACTGTGGTGTTGGAGAAGACTCTTGAGAGTCTCTTGGACTGCAAGGAGATCAACCAGTCCATCTTAAAGGAGATCAGTCCAGAATATTCATTGGAAGGACTGATGCTGAAGCTGAAACTCCAATCGTTTGGCCACCTCATGCGAAGAACTGACTCATTTGAAAAGACCCTAATGCTGGGGAAGATTGAAGGCAGGAGGAGAAGGGGACGACAGAGGATGAGATGGCTGGATGGCATCACCGACTCAATGGACATGAGTTTGAGTGAACTCCGGGAGTTGGTGATGGACAGGGAGGCCTGGAGTGCTGCAGTCTGTGGGATCTTGGAGTCAGACACAGCTGAACAGCTGAACTGAACTGACTTCTTAACTCCAAATGCAGTCACTCTGGGGGTTAGAGCTTCAGCATATGAATGTGTAGTGACACATACATTTGATCCATAACAGAAATGTAATTATGGTTGACCTTTGATTAACTTTAGGGGTTCAGGGTGCTGACCCACCACCCTAGTTAAATTTGGGTATAGTTAAATACGGGTTACCAATGAAATGTATGTTGATTTTCGATGCCTCTTTGTCTAATATTTTCTCTTTAACCTTTCTATTTTCACTTAATTAACTTTCTTATTTCATTTGCCTTCATTTTCTTCAATCTTGTTCTACTTCTACTTCCTGCATCATTTCTTTCTTAGGCCAGCAAACTGATGGTGGGAATTTTGGTAAATGTTTTTCCATAACGCTGGAGATCTCAAATCAGGGCCCAGTGGCCTTCTCTGTTATCAGAAGATGACATAAAATGAGGAGGAATGGATTTGTATGAGGGCTAATGTATATCTCTTTGGCTTTCTTTTTCAGATTTTTCAGATGTTTAGAGCATGGGTCCCCAAACCTCCAGCGTTTAAGGCCTCGTGATCTGATTTGGGGTCCATACGTGGAATGTGTTGCGTTCATATGAACAGTGAACACTTAGTATAGAAGTCTTAAATCAGATTTAATTTTTCATTAGCCTCCAGGTGTGCATTCCAAATTTTAAAAGTTTACATTTTATTATACTTCTTTCACACTCTTACCAGAATAACTCCTGAAAACATAAAACTCATTAGCATATTTATCACTGTAGATATTCCTTCCACTTCTTTTCCCATACTTTTCTTTCACAATTCCCACAATTTACATTCCAGCCTCTAAAACTGTTCTGCAAACCAGTCATCTTCAACCTTTCTGAAACCAGGGACCCGTTTCGTGGAAGACCGGGGGTGGGGGTGGGGATGATTCAGGTGACTTACTCTGCACTTTATTTCTATTGTTATTACATCCGCTCCACCTCAGATCACCAGGCCTTAGATCCTGGAGACTGGGGACCCCCAGCTCTAAACATTCCTAACATCCTCTGACCTCTGTGCTCACTCCCTTCCTGATACCTGACTGTTCTTCCTGTTTCTCTGTCTTGGGCTCATTCTTAATTTTCTAGCGTGAGAATGGCCCCCTTTTATGAAACTTCCTAGATTCTTCTGTAACCTTCTGTACTCCCATATCACTTGCTTATACCATTTAGGCTATTTATTATATTCTACTTCGTGTTATTAGAATGTTACTTATGTATTCATTTATTTAGCAAACATTTGAATCCCTGGGTTCTACTTACAGACTTCAGTTTATTGTTTTGGGTTGGAGCCTGGGCATCAGAATTCTTTCAGTGCACCTCAGGTGATTCCAGGAATAAGAATTTATGGAATAAAGGTAAAACACAGTGCCCACAGACAGAGTTCAGAGCTGTGGTGGCTTGATGCTGAGATGCTTGGTGGAGTGCCTAGGGAAGGCGCGTGGCAGTGCTTGCGGTGCATGATGCCTCTCTAATAGTCCTTTGCAAAACAAATGCTGAAAGCTGTTTTCTCTTGTCACCTTTTTTTCATAAAAACAAACATCCTCAGATTTCTTTTGGTTAACGAAAAGAGGTGCTAATGCAGGTTTCTCATTAAAAGTGAAGTGGTATAAAGTGAACTTTTGGAAACTGGGGGATACCTCTGTATGTGTGTATGCGTGCATGCAAAGTTGCTTCAGTTGTGTCCGACTGTTTGCGACCCTGTGGACTGTAGCCTGCTTGGACCCAATGGCTTCTCTGTCCATGGGATTCTCCAGGCAAGAGTACTGGAGTCAGTTGTTACCATGCCTTCCTCCAGGGGATCTTCCCGACCCAGTGATCAAACCCACATCTCTTATATCTCCTGCATTGGCAGGCGAGTTCTTTACCACTAGCTCTTCCTGGGAAGCCCCGCCTGTATATAATTAGTTGAAATACATAGTTTTGTTTAGCTTTCCTGATATTTTATGTAGCTGTATGGGCCATTCAGAATATGCTTGGATTACTATGTAACTGGAAACAGCTAGACAAACAGCAGTGAAATCTTTTTTCTGCTTTTGTTTATATTCTTGTTGTTGTTATTCAGTCGTTCAGTCATGTCCGACTCTTTGTGACCCCATGGACTGCAGCACGCCAGCCTTCCCTGTCCTTCACCATCTCCTGGAGTTTGCCCAAATTCATGACAATTGAGTCTGTGATGCCATCCAACCATCTCATCATCTGTTGTCCTCTTCTCCTCCTGACTTCAGTCTTTCCCAGGATCATGGTCTTTTCCAGTAGGTCAGCTCTTAGCAAGTGGCCAAGGTATTGGAGCTTCAGCTTCAACATTAGTCTTTCCAATGAATTTTCAGGATTTATTTCCTTTAGGATTGACTGGTTTGATCTCCAAGGGACTCACTCTCAAGAGTCTTCTCCAACACCACAGTTCAAAAACGTCAATTCTTTGGCACTCAGCTTTCTTTATGATCCAACTCTGACATCCATACATGACCACTGGAAAAACCATAGCTTTGACTAGACGGACCTTTGTTGGCAAAGTAATGTCTCTGCTTTTTGATACGCTGTGTAGGTTTGTCATAGCTTTTCTTCCAAGGAGCAAGTATCTTTTAGTTTCATGGCTGCAGTCATCATCTGCAGTGATTTTGGAGCCCCCCAAAATAAAGTCTGTTGTTGTTTCCATTGTTTCCCCATCTGTTTGCCATGAAGTGATGGGACCGGATGCATGTTCTTAGCTTTTTGAATGTTGAGTTTTAGCCAGCTTTTTCACTTGCCTCTTTCACCTTCATCAAGAGGCTCTTTAGTTCCTCTTCGCTGTCTACCGTAAGGATGGTGTCATCTGCATATCTGAAGTTACTGGTATTTCTCCCGGCAATCTCGATTCCAGCTGGTGCTTTATCCAACCCGGCAGTTCTCGTGATGTACTCTGCATATAAATAAATAAGGTGACAGTATACAGCCTTGACGCACACCTTTCCCAATTTTGAACCTGTCTGCTGTTCCATGTCTGGTTCTAACTGTTGCTTCTTGACCTGCCTACAGGTTTGTCAGGCAGCAGGTAAGGTGGTCTGGTATTCCCATCTCTTTGAGAATTTTACACAATATGTTGTGATCTACACAGTCAAAGGCCTTATATTTAAAAAATCCATTTAAAAACACCCTCTGCTACTGCTGCTAAGTCACTTCAGTCGTGTCCGACTCTGTGTGACCCCATAGACGGCAGCCCATCAGGCTCCTCCGTCTCTGGGATTCTCCAGGCAAGAACATTGGAGTGGGTTGCCATTTCCTTCTCCAATGCATGAAAGTGAAAAGTGAAAGTGAAGAAGGGTATTTGGGAGGGGGAAATTTCAGAAAGTTCCAAAAACCCACAAAACTTCAATTTGCCAGTCCTGTTACATGCAGACAACTATATATTGATAGCATCTAACCCTAACCCTGGTTGGATCCAGGGATTCCCTCAGGAGGACGGCGTTGGCGATTAAAAGGATAGATAAAAGGAGAAAGACACAGAGGCTTGACCTGACTGGTTTACGTGGGAAACTAATAAAGTTCGTGACACCGAACTTGCTCTGACTACGGAGGCCACAGGCGCTCTCTCGAATCGCGGAAGGTGCCCCACCTTAGGCACCTTCTCGAGTGGGTCTTAGAAGCCCAGGCAAATAAGTAGTCTCAGAGAGCCCCCACGCTCCCATCATTCATCCTGAAGGAAGAACAGAGAAGAAAAGGAGAGAAAAGGAAACAAGAAAGAACGACACGGGGAGACCAAGCCTGATGAGCGAGGCCCACAACTTTATTTTCCAAAGTAGCTTTTATACCTTAAATTGTGCATTAGAGAATAATAGGGGGTGTAGAGTCATGCAAGGTCAGCAGTCTTTGACTCCTATCGAAACCAGGCTTTCTTTCTGCAAACTTATCATATGCAAAGGCTTTAGGTGATTTACATCATCTTCTGGCCAGGAGGCCTGTTAACATTTTATGACCCTTTCTTCAGAAAACTTATTTTTCTTTAAAGGTGATTAGTCTAAAGTCAGGCGCCACCCTCCGAAAGCATTAGATAAAGTTGCATTCCTATAGGGCAAAAGTGTGGTGGGCTGTAACAAGGAAAGAATTAACTCAAGGGTCCAAGGTTACAAACATTAAAGTTACTACTTACATTTCTATATAGCAACTATATTAATCAATACACTCCCAGGGACACAGTAGGTAAGGGATATGGAAACTTGGCAGCAAGCATTAGCTCAAGAAAGAAATCCTCTACTAGTTCTATTCTTAAAATTTTAACTCTCTGAGAAGCTCTGCATTGTTAGAATATCTTAAGCTTCCCGTGCCTCTCGTGGTTGGGAGGCTGTGAACAATCACATGGGTAGCTGCAGGAGTCCAAACAAACCTGTCAGGCAAGCTAGAAAGTCATCGGAGGGGTTTGAATTGAAACACTCCTATTATGCCCAGGAGATTTATTAACTAGAGCTCTAAGTTGATTTTTTTCAGAGAAAGGTGGTTGGGGATAGCCCCCGTTAATGTCAGAAGAGTTGGTGAAAGTCGTGAAATAGTAAAACAGACAGATTCTGGTTTGGGGTAGATGCTCAGGCAGATCCAGGGGGGCCCTTGAGCCCTGACTCGCCTTGCCCATCAGGGCTCTCCTGCATGACCTTGTCATGGGTGGGAACTCCCGTGCTGGCTCCTGGCAGCAGTTTACCTCACATTTATATTGTATTAGGTATTATGAGGAATTGTTTAGTTGCTAAGTCGCGTCCAACTCTTTGCAACCCCATGGACTGTAACCAGCCAGGCTCTTCTGTCTATGGGATTTCCCAGGCAAGAATACTGGAGTGATTTGCCATTTCCTTCTCTAGGGGATATTTCAGTTTCCTGTGTTGATAGGCAGATTCTTTACCACTGAGCCACCAGGGAAGCCCATTAGAAAGGATATGGAGATGACTTAAAATACAGAGTATAAAAAAAAATCTAGAGGAGGACTTCTTTAGATCATATGCAAATACTACATCGTTTTATATAAGAGATTTTGTTCCTCCCTGGATTTTGGTGAGTGGAGTGGCAGTGCCTGTCTTGGAACTGATTCCCTGAGGATACTAAGAGGTGACTTGGGTGCCTTCTTTACAATTAATGAATGACAATACTTTCTCTATGCTTGTCTGTCATACCTGCAGAAATGGCCTCCTTTTTCTTGATGTTTCTCCTCCTTGCTTTTTCTTTTCCTTCCGTCCCTTTGTTCCAGGGTTAGGTGGGTCTGCTGGGGTAGTAATATTAGTCTGCAGGTAAGGAGGAAAAAGGAGAGGGGCAGAAAAAGATTGTTCTTTTTTGAACTTTTACCTCCTCCCTCTGGACCTCATTTGTCACAACTTTCTTCCAGAGTTAGGAGTGGAAAGGGAACAGGGCTGCTCTCATTGCTGCTGGAAATCTCCTCTCCTCCTAGACTGGCATTATTGGACATCCATTCTTTTCCTGCATTTAAACCTTTATTATACACACACACACACACACACACACACACACACACACACACACACAAGTGACAGTGTTAGATTCAAATATATGTATGTTTTGTTTGTGCTCATAACCAGTTGACCACAGGTTTCCAAACTTGGCAGCTGGTGGGCCATATTAAGACTGCATATTGGTTAATTTTTTTTTAATTAACTGCTAATACTTTTTAAAGTAGAGAGATTTCACAAAAATTTTACATTCTTGGGTTCCTTATTGCTACATTGCAGCCTATGCCTGGAACTTAGTAGCAGCTTCATGCTGGGGAAGGAATATGTGTGTTCTAGGGTTCCACAGGCCCTACCTGCCCCACTTCATTTATATTACCAGTATTTCTGTTTTTGAACTTTGCATCATTAGTCTTTACTACCACCAGTAATTCCTTTTATTCTTGAACTTGTGTTCCAGAGCAGAGGAGCTACAGAATATTTTATTCATACAACTTTTTTTCCCAGTGTCGAATCTGAGAATAGTCAGGTACAAAGGAGATGCCTCATGTTTCTGGCCTTTTGTGTTGGAATTACACATGTATGTTCATTTATTTGGACAGTATTTATTGATAGTGATGGGAGAGAATCAAATGAAATTCGGTTCAGAAATAGTGGAGAGTGTTAAGTACAAGTTTCTTGTTAGTGCCCACCACCCTGACTATGTAGTCCGTCACTGGGATATAGACTGCCTGGATGACTTCAGCGTCCTCCCCTTAGCTCACACAGTATACTGTTGCTTTCATCGTGTGCTGAAAACCAAGTAATGAGAGAGAGTGGGAAAGTCTTAGATGAGAAGGTGTTCAGGAAACACAGATTTGTGGTTACGTTTAAACCAAATCCAGCCACATCAGTCACTGTTACACCAGTTGATACAAGCTGTAAATCTTACTTCTCTATTCCCAACTGGCACAGTGGTAAAGAATCCACCTGCCAATGCAGGAGGTGCAAGAGACGCAGGTTTGATCCCTAGGTTGAAAAGATTTTCTGGAGTAGGAAATGGCAACCCACTCCAATATTGTTGCCTAGAAAATTCCATGAGCAAAGGAACCTGGTGGGTTACAGTCCATGGTGTCACAAAGAGTCAGACACAACTGAGTGACTGAGCACACATGCATATAAATCCTACTTAGCTCAGAAGACAAGTATTTTCTCTTGTAACTGGTGATTCAGTTCAGTTCAGTCACTCAGTCGTGTCCGACTCTTTGCGACCCCATGAATCGCAGCACGCAAGGCCTCCCTGTCCATCACCAACTCCCGGAGTTCACCCAAACTCACGTCCATCGAGTCGGTGATGCCATCCAGCCATCTCATCCTCTGTCATTCCCTTCTCCTCCTGCCCCCAATCCCTCCCAGTATCAGGGTCTTTTCCAATGAGTCAACTCTTCACATGAGGTGGCCAAAGTATTGGAGTTTCAGCTTAGGTTGTTTATATTGATAAGTTGCTATATTAGGTTTATTATAGGTCAGCTAGGTCTTGAGAATGTCATGCTTTGGATGCCCAAATGTGAGAAGAAATCACAACAAGGAGATCTTGATATGAAATATATATATATATGTGCAAATAGTCACTAGAATCACAACTAGCTATCTGCTTTGTTCTTAGTTGTACTTAGTGATGTAGTTTGGGAGCACTCTTTCCCGTTTTTAGGTGTTCTTCCCTGTGCACAACTATGTCTTTTATGTTTACTGTATTGTCATTGCTTATTCATGAGTCTGTCTCTTGGCTGAGTTCCTCGAAGGCAAACTTGGCTTATTAGTTTTGTGTTCCTCATGGCCTAGCACAGTTTTTGGGCATGTGATCAGTAAGGGCCCAGTAACCTTTAATTAATGATTCGTTGACTGATTGCATTTCAGAGGGTCTTACTGGAGGGATTCTGTTTCTGTGGTAAACACCATAATCTTTATTTTATTTCTGTTTCAGTATTTGCCTTTTCTGTGTAATTGCTTTTATCAATACTTTAGTGCTCTAATCATTAAGTGACTATCAAGTACTTTATTTTTCTTACCATATCTTGTATTTGAGTGTGAGTTGCTAATTCTCACTAATTGAATACTTTGGAAACTGAGATGTCTTGAAATCAAGGCTTTCTGTTGAATGAGGTTTGTGTTCAGTTCTCTTAAAAATTTGTGTTGATATGAGAAGAGCAAACTTTCTCCCTTATTCCCTTGTCTTTTATTCATACTTCCTGTTTGAGTGACTTTCACTTTCACTTTTCCTGTTTGAGAAAGGATTTTAGTTCTGTTCCTATAGTTTTCAATAAGATTCTAGTTGGTTTCTTAACTCTCATGAGTGTTATAGGTTAGTTGAAATGTTTCTACAGTTCCTTAGATTAAGCAAAACCTAAAGTAAAACCAGTCCTTGAGATTTATTTATTTGGCTGAGCTGGTTCTTCAGTAGCAGCATGTGGAATCCAGTTCCCTGATCAGGGATTGAACCCCGAGCCCCCTGCATTGGGAGCAAAGAGTCCTAGCCACTGGACCACCATGGAAGTCCCAAGATTTATTTTTTTGAAGGTGAAATACCTCTTTAAGATATTATCATTGTGGTCAGATGTATTAGTTTACTGTCAGACTTTCCACTTTTATTCTGGAGTCCTTTCTTCATTTCTAATCTGGTCTTGTTCTCTGTGCTTACTGCGTAGCTGTCCTCCTCAGATACCTTAATCATCCTGGAAATTTCCTTTACCTCTCTCCTGTTGCAGTCCGTCCAACTCTCACATCCATACGTGACTACAGGAAAAACCATAGCTTTGACTAGATGGACCTTTGTTGGCAAAGTAATGTCTCTGCTTTTTAATATGCTGTCTAGGTTAGTCATAGCTTTTCTTCCAAGAAGCAAGCATCTTTTAATTTCGTGGCTTCAGTCACCATCTGCCTTGATTTTGGAGCCCCAAAAATAAAGTCTGTCACTCTTTCCATTGTTTCCCCATCTATTTGCCATGAAGTGATGGGACCAGATGCCATGACCTTAGTTTTCTGAATGTTGAGTTTTAAGCCAACTTTTTCACTCTCTTCTCTTACTTTCATCTAGAGGCTCTTTAGTTCTTTGCTTTCTGCCATAAGGGTGGTGTCATCTGCATATCTGAGGTTATTGATATTTCTCCTGGCAATCTTGATTCCAGCTTGTGCTTCATCCAGCCTGGTATTTCATATAATGTATTCTGCATATAAATTAAATAAGCAGAGTGACAATATACAGCTTTGATGTACTCCTATAAAGAAAGCTGAGTGCCAAAGAATTGATGCTTTTGAACTGTGGTGTTGGAGAAGACTCTTAAGAGTCCCTTGGGCAGCATGGAGATCCAACCAGTCCATTCTAAAGGAAATCAATCCTGAATATTCATTGGAAGGACTGATGCCGAAGCTGAAACTGCAATACTTTGGCCACCTGATGTGAAGAACTAACTCACTGGAAAAGACCCTGATGCTGGGAACAATTGAAGGTCGGGGGAGAAGGGGCTGACAGAGGATGAGATGGTTGGATGGCATCACTGACTCGATAGACATGAGTTTGAGTAAGCTCTGGGAGTTGGTGGTGGACAGGGAAGCCTGGTGTGCTGCAGTCCATGGGTCACAAAGAGTCAGACACGACTAGTGACTGAACTGAAGTGCTATAGTCAGTGTTTCCTGGATCTGTCTTCTTTCCTTTGTTTACCCCCTCATTTTGTTGTAGGGCAGTCTCCTGTAATTTTCTGGAAAAGGTACAAGAGAGTATCGTACTTTTTTCCTTGTTATATTTTTACAGTACCCTATTCTTATTTGGATGTAATTTTCTTATTCTCCTTTTCTGAAAATATTTGAAGGTTTTCACTTTTTTTCATCCTTCATTATTATTTCTACTTACCCCTCCTTTCCCCTATTTGTCTTGGTAATTTTCTTATTGAAATCTTCCTCAATATTTGGTGTTCTTTGACTGTTCATTCTTTTTTTTTTTTCAGTCTATGCTATTGATACGTAATTTATATACAATAAAATGCATAGATTTTAAGAATTCAGTAAGTGAACAGTTGTTCACTTTTGTAGCCACCACCCCAATCAAATATATAAAACATTTCCACACCTCAGAATAGTTCCCTCCTATCTCTCTGCAGGTGTCTGTTTCCTACAACTCCAGTCACATACTCCCTACTTCACTACCTGTCAACCACTGTCTTGGATACCATAACTGGTTTTGCTCCTTTGCGACTTTTATATATAATGTAGTCATATGGTATATGCTCTTCTGTGTCTGGCTTATTTTGCTCAGTGTAGTTTTTGAGATTCATTTACGTTGATGCATGGATCAGTAGTTTCTTCATGTTTACTGCAGAATACTATTCCATTGTATGCTATACTGCATTTACTTCATCACCTATTCCTTTATCAAGGGGTTATTGTTTCTGGTTTTTTTTTTCCTATTGTTAATAAAGCTCCTATGTATATTTCTGTGCAGTATTTTCTTGTGTAATTAACAAGGAGTGGAATTAATTGGGTTATAAGGTTAAGTATATGTTTAACTGTATCGTGTCGTGAAGTTGCTCAGTCGTGTCCTACTCTTTGTGACCCCATGGACTGTAGCCTACCAGGCTCCTCCCTCCATGGGATTCTCCAGGCAAGAGTACTAGAGTGGGTTGCCATTTCCTTCTCTAGGGAATCTTCCCAACCCAGGGATGGAACCTGGGTCTCCTGCATTCCACGCAGATGCTTTAACCTCTGAGCCACCAGGGAAGCAACTGTATAATGACTATCAAACTGACTTTTTATTTTAAATAGTTTATGCATTAAAAGATTGATTGGAAGACTTATATGTTTGAGTATATCCCTTGTTGTGGATGCTAGATGGCATCCAGTGTTGCTGGATGGCATCACCGATTCGATGGACGTGAGTCTGAGTGAACTCCGGGAGTTGGTGATGGACAGGGAGGCCTGGCGTGCTGCGATTCATGGGGTCGCAAAGAGTCGGACACGACTGAGTGACTGAACTGAACTTAACTGATATCCCTTGTTGACTTGTGGATTTTCCTTTTGGGAACCCAGCCATTTTTAAAAGGGGAATGGCGGCATCCCCCTCACCCCATGTCGGTAACAGTAGGTCTTTGTCCTAGGATCATTTACTTTCTTCGGAGAAGAATGCTTATTGATTCTGCCCAGGGGGAGAACAGGGGGAGGGAGGGCAGCACGATGCAGATGCTCACTTAATCTTCACCTTTTTTCATACCTCATTGTCCTTCCTGTAGCTAAACCCGGTGTGGTCGAGTATGGAGCCTTTCTGTCTCTGTGTCTTTGGTTTCTTGATATATATCTACATCTAAAAGTGGTGTGCGGTGGCTAGATGGTAGATTGGTGCCTGACTCTTGTGCTTTAAGGGACCTGAGATTAGTCTAAGCACTTCTCTTATAACTTTCAACCAATTTCTCTTCCATCCCGCTTTCTACCGCTACCCTCCCTTTTTTGTGTGTGGTAACTGGTACAGTGAGTTCCGGAGCCTTTTTTGGGTGCTCTAGACAGGTTAAGTTAGTTTACTTTCTTGTCCACATTTCTCAGTTGGTTTCGATTGCTTAGGTTTCAGTTTTCATGGGTCTGCTTAAGTGAGTCACCACTCTTCCAGACACTAATGTTCCCCAGAAAAAGATTGACTCTCATAGTTCCTCAGTTCTTCTTTCTCCTATTTTCTTTGTCCTTGTGAGTTTGTGTCCTTTTTTAATTCTTACTGCAATTTTAGTGAAGTCTGTAGAGAGAAAGGAGGTAAAGAAAAATCCCACGTGTTGAACTTTCTAATTTTTCCAGAGATTGCCTTTTCTTTCTAAATTAATATTATGTTTTCCTACCTTAAATTTTCTAGGCTTGATTCTCTTTTGTTTTCCATCCTGCCTAAATTTTTATTTTGAAAATTTTGAAGGTTTCACTTGTATAGTGAACACTTTTAGGTATTCCTTGTCTGCAGGTTGGAGACAAGGAATTGTCAGATTTTATTTTTTAATAAAAATACTGTTTATTTTCAGTAAGTATGGATCTCTGGCAGTATTTTAGTGTCTGATAGTCTATTTTGTGCCTATACAATAGCTTATTCAGTCTGTCTGTTTGCTTTTGTTGTTGTTTAGTTACTCTGTCGTGTCTGACTCTTTTGGCTATCATAGACTGTAGCCCGCCAAGTTTCCCTGTCCATGAGATTTTCCAGGTAAGAATACTGGAATGGGTTGCCATTTCCTTATCCAGGGGATCTTCCTAACCCAGGGATTGAACCTGCGTCTCTTGCTTTGGCAGGCGGATTCTTTACCACTGAGCCACCAGGGAAGCCCTGTTTGCTTTTACAAATGCTTTAAAAAGTTTATGTGTATGTCTTCTCATGTTATAAGTGAATAGATTCATTAGTCATCAGTCATCATTGCTTTTTTTAAACATATTACCAAGCATTCCTTCAAATATCTGTAACCAACAGTGTATAGATTCTCACAGTGATTGATTTTTCTTGTCTTCTCTGGACTACGAACATCCTAATTTGTTAGTAAAGCCATTAATGAAAAGTAGGCATACTGAAGAAATAGGTATTCCAGTAGCTGAAGGAATTTCTCCTCCATAACTATAATTTATAAAATTATCTTTGTTTTGTTTTTTCACTTTTGCATTCTAAAAAGGGGGGGGAAATCAGTAAATTGGGATGTTAATATTATGAATTTATTTTTTTTAATGAATTAAGCATTTAGTAGTTATACTTTTCTGTAGCTGCTTATTTGTGTATTAGTTCTTATTGTTTTATCATTGACCTACAGGTTGTAGAATTTGTGAACTTTCCCTCCCTACCACAGACTTCTTGACTGATAATCTGTGTGCCAGGCACTCTTCAGTCTTTATCTTGCTGGCCCTTTCTGCCTTCCTTGAGTGTGTAGACCAGCCCCTTCTTCTTGTCCTTTGGAAACTGCTTTTATTTTTCCCAAGTATTCCTTGTCAGTCTTGTTTGAATATTTTTTTCTTTCTCAGCAGGTACTGGAAGCATTGCTTTCTTCCAGTTTTGTCTCTATGTCATTTGTGCTCTTTGTTCATGACTTTAATTGCCAGCTACATGCTCATGACTTTCATCAAACCTTGCCTAAACTTTACACTCATAATTGTAAAAACTCAGTGGGTTTCCTGAAGGTTGCTCATTTTCAGTATGTCCTTATCATTTCAGTTCAGTTCAGTTCGGTCGCTTAGTCGTGTCTGACTCTTTGCGACCCCATGAATCGCAGCATGCCAGGTCTCCCTGTCCATCACCAACTCCCGGAGTCCACCCAAACTCATGTCCATTGAGTCGGTGATGCCATCCAACCACCTCATCCTCTGTCATCCCCTTCTCCTCCTGCCCTCAATCTTTCCCAGCATCAGGGTCTTTTCCAGTGAGTCAGTTCTTTACATCAGGTGGCCAGGGTATTGGAGTTTCAGCTTCAACTTCAGTCCTTCCAATGGATACCCAGGACTGATCTCCTTTAGGATGGACTGGTTGGATCTCCTTGCAGTCCAGGGGACTCTCAAGAGTCTTCTCCAACACCACAGTTCAAAAGCACAAATTCTTCAGCACTCAGCTTTCTTTACAGTTCAACTCTCACATCCATACATGACTAATCATTTAATTTATTATTTATCATTTTTCCTTCCTCACTTTTTTTTCTTACATTCCCTTTCTATATGCTAAGACCATCTTTCAGAGTTTCTCAGGGTAGAATCCTGAATGTTATTCTACATTACTTCTACTCTTCAGTTAAGTTTCAAATTCTGTTGACTTTTCTTCTAAATAGTTCCCCAACAGCTTCTCCTTTTTCTTCTCATAGTAGCAGTCCACCTTTTGCTTCCACATTTTGCTTACCACAGAACTGGTAAACTACCTGAATTTTATCTGACTGTGTTCTGTTTCCTATCTGCCTGGAGTTCATACCTGAATTGTGTCTGACTGAATCCCTTCCTTACTGTGTCAGAACAGAATTGCTATGACTTGGTCAATGACTGCCTTAGGTTTATCTTACTACTCCCAGCCTTGTTCATTTTTTTCTGGTAACTTTATACATCCTGCTCTGTATACTTTCAAACAAACTATTATCTCTGCCTGGCATGCCCTTGTCCATTTCGCTTGGGTTAACCTTTAAATTTCCATCCAGCCTTCCATCCATAAGTCTTTTTTTTTTTTTTTTTAAACTTTACATAATTGTATTAGTTTTGCCAAATATCAAAATGAATCCATCACAGGTATACATGTATCTTTCTTCTCCAGCGTGGGCTAAAGGCACCATTTGTGGTACCTTCACTTACCGCATAGTACTAAAGAATAGTTTTCTCTCCTTGTAGACAGAGATTGTTCTATTCAGTGAAAGGCTTCAATGCCTAAAATAAAGTAATGGCTCAGTAATTTTTTTGTTAGTGGATGTCTAAAAATTATAGTTTATTAGCATCATCTATTTATAGGTTACTTTCTTTGTTGAGGATGATACAGTTTAAGCTAAATTTGGGAGCATGGATAAATAGGTGCTCAAAGAGTACAAATAATATAATTTTTATTCCAGAGGAGTACATTGCTGCTGAAAAGGTATTAATGTCAGAGCCTAATGCCATTCAGCTTACCTGCTAATTGTTACCTCTTCTTTACCCCTGCCTAGAATTTGTATGCATAATTTAATATTCTGCCAAGTGAAGACAGTGGGTCAAGAATTTTCATATTTATTTTTAAGATTAAATTTGAAAATATTAGAATTATAAAAAATATCTTTGGATTTATTTTACTTATTTGGGAAGAGAAGTAGTATTTGCTAGTTTTTGTTAGGAACTGGGTTGAAAAAAAAGTAAAGATTTTGAGAGACATCTTTTCTCCTCAGGTTTCTTACCCATCTTCTGTTTCTGAATTGCAGTTACAGATGTCGAGCTGAAACGACTGAAAGATGCCTTCAAGAGGACTTGTGGACTCTCGTATTACATGGGCCAGCACTGCTTCATCAGGGAAGTGCTTGGAGATGGAGTGCCTCCAAAAGTTGCCGAGGTAATCTTCATGCTCTAAGTTTTCCTTTGAGATAGTTATCCACCAGTCTGAATTCTTGAGGGTTCTCCTGGTCTTGACCGATTTAATCTTCCCTACAGTTATTTTTCTTGCTGAGTAGGTAAATAGGTCTTGTTTTAGATGTCAATATGGCTGTGTTGTTAGAGGCCAAATGGGAGAACTGCAGGCGTGCAGCTGAGCTTCTGTGTACTTCTGATCTTTAAGAGCCATAGATCATAATCATGGGACCATTTCTATGATTGGCTTCTTATTCTTACGAACTTTGTCACTCTGACATGTCCTTTTTATGTTGGGAGTGTTTTTATAAACTTTGAGTTTTAAATCTTTCCATATAGTAAGACCTAATTAAATTAATTCTGTAAAATTATTTTGTATATGAAACTTGTAAAGTCTTATTTAGATTCCGTAAAAAATTTTTAGGTAGAGATGCAGTGAGCTAAGTTGGTATAAATATTCCCTTTCTAACATTAAATTCACTGCCTTATACAGTGAATAAAGTATATATACAGTTATGTAATATGTCATTTGAAAGGTGAAATGAGAATACAATTAATAAAACTGAAAATTATAGTAAGAATTTTAAGCTTAGTGTATTTCATAAACCTTAATTCACTGTCCTAATTAGTGACGGTTGTAATTTCTAACCTGTGCTATGTGCTTTTGAGTTTATGGTTTATAATATAGAAAGTACACTTACTGCTTTTTTTATGTGTGTTTTACTTTTTTTCTTGGTGGGGATATGTGGTGTATTAATTTTATCATGTATTCTTGTGTAGAATTATTATGTACTTTCTTGCTGTCTTTATTTTGGATTTATGACAATTTTTTCCTAATACTATTTATTGGGACCTTTTTTCAGTATGAATTCATCCTCCTGTTTTGTCTTAAATGCTAATATAATATAAAAATTTGGAATTTAGAATTTTTCATTTTAGGATATAATTAGCAATTTAACGCAGAGAGGGCAATGGCACCCCACTCCAGTACTCTTGCCTGGAAAATCCCATGGATGGAGGAGCCTGGTAGGCTGCAGTCCATGGGGTCCCTAAGAGTGGGACACGACTGAGCTACTTCACTTTCACTTTTCATTTTCCTGCATTGGAGAAGGAAATGGCAACCCACTCCAGTGTTCTGGCCTGGAGAATCCCAGGGACGGGGGAGCCTGGTGGGCTGCCGTCTATAGGGTCGCACAGAGTTGGACACGATTGAAGCGACTTAGCAGCAGCAGCAATTTAACGAATTAATATAAGTTGCCAATTAGAGGAAGGGATTTAAACTGGATCCATAGTAATTAAAACAACATTCTTCCAAATTCAAATATATACTAACTTCAGCCTTTCTTTTTCTTCAGCTTCTTCCTTAGGTCGAAATTGTCAGACTGTAAATTCGTGGTCCCGAGAAAACTTAAGTTAGAATATCTGATTTATTTCTTTGGATCATGTATAAAGATTTACATGTGTCCATCTACATATCTATAAATAGATGTCCGTTCAGGTCCTTGTTCAGTTTTTAATTGGGTTATTTGTCTTTTTAATACTTGAGTTGTAAGAGTTCTTTATGTATTCTAGATCCCGGTCCCTTATAAGATACCTGGTTTGCAAAAATATTCACTCGTCACGTAATTCACTCTCTTGATGGGCTTACCCATTCTTCCTTTCATTCCTTGTTTCGTCTGGGAAACTAAGGTCACAAAGATTTACTCTTCTTTTTCCCTGTAAGAATTTTAGCTTTTACTTTTAGGTCTCATCTGTTTTGTGCTAATTTTTGTGTATGGTGCGACGAGTCCAACTTCGTTCTTTTGCAAATAGCTTTTTAGTTGTCCTGTTACCAAGTCCAAGCTCCTATTGCTCGCAGGTCAGTAAATCAAGAGATGTGTTGTTGGTGCCAGAAATAGCGACTTTTTCGAAAAGCCAGCAGATCAGGAAGATAGATGGTCAACTAGTGTCCCAGAGAACCGTCTTATACCTGAATTAGAAGTTAGGCTTTACACTGAAAGGGGAGAGAGGGTGTGGCAGGTTTTTGCAAACTTTTCGGTACCTTTGTTCTTACAGCTGTCCAGGCAGGTCTCATCACAATGTTCCTAGACCTCCTATGAGATAACAATTATTCTCCATTCTACTTTTTATTTCTATATGAGTGAGCCTTGAGAATGGGCTCTCCTGTATGTTTCAGGCTATAGCATTCTTTTACAAAAGGTGCAGAGCCTGCATGACTAAGCAGAGGCAGCAGAGCACAAGGGTTAGAGTTAAAGGAATGGATTCAGTATGGAGTCAAGTTTCTTCCTGTCAGTTACAGTCGTAGCACTGTTTGTTGAAAAGATTATTCTTTCCCATTGAATTTTCTTATCACTGTTGTTGAAAATCAGTTGACCATAAGCATACGGTTTTATTTCTGAATTGTCAATTCTATTCCATTGATTTCTGTCTGGCCTTGCATCAATACTGCATTATCTCGATTACGCTAGCTTTGTAGCAAGTTTTTAAATCAGAAAGTGTCATCTCCTTAGCTTTATTCTTTTTCAAGTTGTATCTGTTCTGGGTCCCTTGCATTTATGTGTGAATTTTAGTATCAGCTTTTCAATTTCTGCAAAAGAGGCTGCTGAGATTTTAATAAGGGTTGCATTGACTCAGAGTACAGCCATTTTAACAATATGTTAAATCTTCTGATTCATGAAATTAGAATGCCTTTCTATTGATTTAGATTTTTAATTTCTTTCAGTGATGTTTTATAGTTTTCAATGTACAAGTCAAATGTCCATCAGTAGAACAAAATGTGGTATATCTGTAGAAAGGAATATTGTTAATAAAAAAGGAGTGAAGTTTTCTGTTACATTCATGGATAAACCTTTAAAACATTCAAAGTCAAAGATGCCAAACACAAAGACCACATAATTTTTTGTTCCATTTGCATGAAATGGCCAGGATAGCCAACTCTATAGAAACAGGAAATTAATGGCACTTTCGTTAAAATTTTAGCTGATTTTTTTTCTTACTTTCTTGCATAGTAGTTGCCTCTTACCCCTGTTGTTGTGGAGGAATCTGTCCTTCTTGAAATGTCAAATACAGGTTTCCCTGTTAGCTCAGCTCTCTGATATGCTCAAGAAATGTAAGATGATAGTTAAACGGTTTTTTCTTGTTTTTTTGGTTAGGAGTGACACTCTTTCAGGCTTTCTACAGCTAAGGTGAAAATGGAACTCCCTGGAGCGTCATTTATATGTGAATATTTTGTAAATTTCATTTTACCCAAAATTATTTCAGGAGTCTCTGTCCTTTGGACTATGTGTTAAAAATTATCACTGGCTAGAATAACTAAAGTAATTGTTTTATAAGAACGATCTTAATTTTAAGTTGTAAAATCTACAGTGATAGTTTCAAATTTCAATTTCTTTGCAGCTTACACATTCTTGTATGTAAATTCTACCACAGTATTAAACACAAAAAGAATTTTATAAATGCTTTTAGTGATGATGGTGGTGAGCTTCATTTATTCTATTATTTACTGACCTAGGCTTATTTTAAGTGAGAAGTACTTTAGCACGTGAGTATTGATTAGTGCATATAACATAGTGTAAGTTTTAAAGTACTATAAGGAATTAAGTACTTCTGTCTTTGATCTCTGGTGTTTTTTCGTGGAACGGGTGTCTGTATAGTGTCTCATACAGTAATCTCAAAGAATGAGTGACCCCCATTAAGCTTAGTTCTGGAACAGTTTCAGCATTTGTGTAAAATGAGCCTTTTGCTTATTTCAGGCATCTCTCCAAGGCAGGCAGGTTAATAGATAGATTTCATCAACTTTTGTGTGTATTTGGGAAAAGGATTGAATTTATGAGTATGTTTCATCCTTGCAGAGTACATAGTTATTTGCTAAAGAGGAAATAGTACATTTGAAGTAGAATGGGAGTATAAATCTGGGCAGATAGTTTTGAAATTTGAATTTAGATAATAGTGAGTAGGCAGACTCATAGAATGGAAGATCTGTATTCTCTAGTTGCAGGGAAATGAGGGGATTTCTAAACAAAGTGATTAGTTGCAAAGCTAAGGAAATAATCATTCCACTGTATATAGTCATTGTGAGATCTTTCTTAAAATCCTTTGGAGAGTTTGGGCCTTAAATCTAGGTGAAGAGGGTCACCTACTCCTGGTGAGATTGTGAAAATAATGATTTGAGGCAATAGTCGTGTTTTAACACCAGTATCAGATCCCAGCGATTGAACCTGGGTCTCCCACATTGCAAGCAGATGCTTTACCGTCTGAGCCACCAGGGAAGCCCCCCTTTATAAGAAAAGCCACAGAACCCCTTTAAGCTGCCAATTGTGGATGGAGAAAGAACTTTATTCCCTAGTTTATCAGAGCTTTTCTTTACAGTAGTAGTAGTAACATAATATCAAGAGCAAGGAAAGATAGTTTTGGAATCTTCATGCAGAAGGATGCTGAAACCATCCTCTTGTTTGAACATTAAATCTTTTCCAAATTAGAGGAAAATGCACATTTTAAGCAAAAACAATCACAGACCCTGGAGTGTTTTTAGCATAGTGATCAACATGTGCAGACAAGTAACTGATTAGTAGTATATTTTTCCATTAGTATTGATAAATTTATGCTGAAGTATTCGTATTGCATTTAGGTGGCCCTTGGGATTCGAGACATGCATTTACTAGACAGTCTAGGTTTAGGGGGACTACCCATAGAATACAGGTTTGTGATTTTTTTTGTTTGTTTTGATGTTTGTTGATCAGTATTATTGATTGCATTCCTTTATGTTGGATTTACTAGCATCATGGATAACAACTTTCTTGACAACTCCAGTCATTGACTGTTATCTCTTGATGCTATTGATCATTGACTATTATAAAAGACTAATATATCAACCAGAGAAAAGCAACTAATGTTTTCATTTGTTACATTAAATCCTAATCTTGACCTTATGGCTAACAGGAGAAAACTAAGCAGGCTACTGATTTAAAATCTTTCCTTGGAACTAGAATCTATAAAATATCCACTGGTCTTTATCTTAACTGCATCACTTAAAAAAATTTATTAATTTGGTTGTGTTGGTTGTGGCATGTGGAATCTTCGATCTTTGTTGTGGCACACAGACTCTTAGTTGTGACATGTGGGATCTAGTTCCTCTCCCAGGGATTGAACTTGGTTGCTCGCACTGGGAGGTGGAGTCTTAGCCACTGGACCACCAAGGAAGTCCAACTGAATCACTTTTGTTCATAGTGTAATATTCATGCTAGTTCTTAAATTTTATTTTATTTTTAAAAAATATTTCTCTTTGTATGACTGGTCAAAAAAGATTCCAAAGGGTCTGTTAGATGAAGATAGTGAGAGAATATATCACTCCCTTCTTGTAAAATTATATATAGACTTTTTTAAAAAGTACATTATTGTCTTGATGGTTCTTAACTGCCAACTTTTATCCTAGAACAATTTTTTCCTTTGTCTGTAGATACCGCTTACTGAACAATGGGGTACACATTTAGTTGGCAGTTCTATAGTTCGGATGGATTTCTGGTTTCACATCAGACGGTGCTTAAAAGCTCATTGATTACACTTTCCATGGACTTGATGTAGCTTGCATTCAGTTCTTTTATCTTCTTCAGTGTTTCCACTTCTTTTTCTCCTGAGATGTTACTTCTGACAGCCCATTATTTTAGCATGTTTCTGTCGAAACTGCTGATTTTGCATTCTCTACTGATCAGTAGCTGCCATCTCTTCTTACTTGGCTTGGTGCAGTCATTTTGGTTTTTCTCTTCTTGGCTTTCTTGAGTTTGTCCTTGTCCCTTTTCTCTGCCTGGAGGAGCTGGTGGATTCCCTGTGACTGGCTGGTCCTGGTGGCAGCTTCCAGTCCGGCAGCTTCTGTGACTCTAGGAAGTGATGGATCTATTCATCCTTTGAGGAATCACTGCACAGCTCACACTGTTGTGTCAACAGTGAGTTCTAAGCACAGCTGCCTGTTACAAACGGCCTGACGGAGTGAGCTATCCTAGAGCAGTTTTTCAACAGTTTCATAAACTGTTGGAAAACAAAGTTTATAGTAGAAGAGCTGACATGTTATTAAGCATAATGGGACTAGGGAACTCCTTGTATAAAACATTGTGTCAAATACGTTACATAAATTATGAATGTCTAAGTGGTATGCCAGATGTCAAAGAAGTTACTCACTTACATTGGTACTAAAAATTACTCTTATAGAAAATAAGTTATGCATAATCACTTATTTTGAATCCTGGGTATATTAAGTGAGCTATTGACATAACTAGTGAAGTAGATTATGAAAATAATTGGTATCTTTTTCAAGTCAGTCTTGATAAGACGTCTATCCAATAAACATATTCCTTAATTGGTATTATAAGATAAAATAAGGTTGATTTAATGGATAGTTGAGAGTGTTAAAAACCTTTGCCTAAATTTAGCTGATAAAATTCAGCCAAGTTTGACTATAGAAGCTGGAAATTTTACATAAAATGAATTCTAAATGATGGGAAAAATAACAACCCAAGTTTTCTAAACTTGGGTGAATGTAGAAGGAAAGCATATTCATTGTTATCCTTTTCCCCCTTTCTGCTTGCCTATGGAATAAATACAGCTGTGTTTTATTGAGTGCCTACCTAATACATTTCTGTTTGTAACAGAAATGGAATGGTTTTATGTTTGCCTTGTATATGGTAGTTATTATCTTTTAGACTATCATCTTTGAGTAGTATGAGTTATTATATTCTGTATTTATATTAAAATGTAAGAAGGGTTATAAAATACAGTTGAACTTTCTATATTTCCATATTTTTGTCATTAAGTGGTAAATATGAGTATCCTTTCTTAATGTACTTCTAAATGTAATTTCTTGATGCTTTATATTTTATGAGTAGCTGCCTGAAAATATGAAGAGAAAAGAATTTGTGTTCAGAGTCATTTATGCTTACAGCTTTAAGGTATACTTTTTTGTCCCTGGGTCTCTCTCAAGTCATAGGAACATCCTGAAGTACCTTTCTGAGAATCTGAGGTGTGGTCCCAAATACTCTATTATAAAAAATGATGGACATAATTGTTAACTGTGTAATGGTTAACTTTTTCATACTATATATATGTTGTGATTTTGAATACAAATATATACAATTCATATGTTGTAGTTTCAAAATATATATAACATTTTATAGTTATCTAAAATTGTGATTTTTAGGGTTAACTTTGCAATTAAGGAACATTTCACTCAATTTTGAGACTTTCACAGGTATATTCTCAGGAAATAAGTGCCTGAAGAAACAACAGTATATCCTCCTGTATTCACACAAACTAATACAGGATAGCATTTTATTTATTGGAAAATGTTTATGTATGATGGCTTAAAAGAAAGTCCTTATATAGTCTATCCTTTTTTTTTATAGTGTTGTTTTTAGTAAGAGTCTCATTTATTCCCATTATTTAAAATAGTTATTTGTTGTAAAATGATTTTTTGTGAATATGTAAAAGGTTTTTGAAATGAATTCAAAATCATAGTGTGTAATAAATGGGTTATAATGTGCACACTAGAATGTTACCACTGTATTTTCTCCCATGTTAATTACCTTTTCTCATCACTGTACATTTAATAACGAATTCATGGGAATATATTTTAAATAAGTCTTGTCCTATATTTTTAGCTGTTAGAGCTAAATTATTGAAGTCTTTAATTTATTCTTACTTTTCCTGAGAGTTTGATACTAGTAAAATATATTTCTTCTTTAGGCAGTCGTTGACATTCTTCCTTTTAAAACAGAAGATATTGAAAATGCTCATTCTGCTCATTATAAATGTAGTATGATGTTTTTTCTGAGAGTATTCTTTTTTTTTAGACTGTTGATTCCTTTTTTTTTTGTAATTATTTATTTATTTTTGATTGCGCCGAGTCTTTTTTGCTGGGTGTGGACTTTGCCTCATTGTGGCAGACTGGCGCTGCTCTCGGTTGTGGTGCACGGGCTTCTTGCTGTGGTGGCTTTTCTGGTTACAGAGCGCGGGCTGCAGGTGCATGGGCTTCGGCAGTGGTGCAGGCAGGCTCAGCAGTTGTGGCTTGCGGGCTCTGGGGCATGTGGGCTTCAGTGGTTGTGGCACAGGGGCTTAGTTACTCAGCAGCATGTGGAATCTTCCTGGACCAGGGATCAAATCTGTGTCCCCTTGCATTGGCAGGCAGATTATTATCCACTGCACCTCCAGGGAAGTCCACAAGGAATTTTTTTTTAACTACTTTGTAAAATTATATTAAATGACTTAATAGTAAAAAGGAAAATTATTGTACACTCAACAGTATGAGTGAATCTCACAATAATTTTGCTAAATAAAAACATAATTGGTAAAAATAGAGCACATGCTATGATTCCATTCATATAAAATTCTTTAAAATACAGAGTCTGTCATGAAATGAAGCTTACCTAGAGACTGGGTACTGATGCTGGTGCAGAAAGAGAGGGAAGGATAATTCCTCAGGGATAAGAAACTTCTGAGGTGATAGGAATGTTTGAAACTTTTCTTGATTATGGTGATGATTTCATTGATATGGCATGACATATGACAAAACGGATAAATTGTAAACATAAAATATGTGAGGGTAATTGTACCTCAGTTATTCCTCAAAAACTTTGTAAAACATTTGATTGGATGTACTTTTTGAGCTTTTCAGGAAGAATATTTAATCTACTTGGAAAAGTGAGCCAGAAATATAAAAATTGATTATTGGCAGATGTATGGTTTCCTTTTCAGTCTTTGTTAGGATATTTGGGTTTTAGTTCTAATTTTATTATGTACTTCATGATCTTTTACTAGTCACTTAAGTTCTGAGGCAAAAGAACCTCTAAACCTTTCATCAAAATCATTGTAGGAATTTATAGGTTTATGACCAGCTTGACTATAATTAGAAGAGTTTGAAGTGCAGTTAAATTGTGATGTTCTTCTGTTGACTTTGAGATCTGCCTGAATTGGAGGAGAGAAGGTTGTGGGCTAGGTTAGTCTGGGAAAGTTGGAGCAGTGAAAGGAAGAAATTCTCATTGATAAATCTGGAGTTCTACCTTTTTCTCCTGATTTAAAGTCACGGGTTAAATTAAACTTTTAGAAAACAAAAGTTACAGCAAGGCAATTCTAGAATGAGATCATTGATCATAAAAGGTCTAGGATAATTAGCTTCTAAGAAAAGTATGGATAATAAAGTAGATAAGGACAGACATGGGGAGCCAGTTTGAAGATAGGGATCCAATCTTACCATCATGGATCAAGATGTGGTACAGCAAAGAAGAAAGCTAGGCAAGAAGTCTCCCTAGACAGAATTCAGGAATATTAACTCCAGGGAGAAAAATTTTCACTTGAAACTTAGTAGTTGAATTTGTAGCATATTAACAGGTTTCTTTCTTCAACCATCAGTGGGTTTATGGAAAATTCCATTTCTTCCTTCAGATGGGAATAGATGAGTTATAAAGGACAAATATTTGCTTTAAAGGAAGCTAGTGAGTAGAAGGGGAGTTACAACCCAGAACTTCAAAGACAATATTTAATTATATTAAGTCAGGGCCAAGCTAATTGAGAGGGTATACCAATAATTTACCTCACTGATGTCTAGTGACACTGTAGTTTATACTGAGTCTCTTTTCTAGTTGTGTATTTGAATAGACTTCAGTAGGCAAGATATCTTCAGAGATGAGAAAGGAGGGTATAAACTGAATCTTAGCACTTGCCATCCAGTGTGGTGGCAGCAGGAATTTACTTAAGACAGAGGTAATAATCTGGTTTGTTTAGTCATTCCTGGGAGTAGTTTATTGGTCTGACAGTCTATGAGATATAAAATAAGTAATGTACAGAGGTATTCTGAATGTTTTGTTTAGGCAAGGCTCCTTTGCTTTTGGACTTAAGGAAAAGAGAGAAGATAATGAATGTTCTATTGTCTATATTTGAAGAGAATATTTATTAGTAACTTACTTCCTGACTCTTCCATAAACATTTAATGGCATGGATTCATGACTAGCATATAACAGTCAACAGTTTCCTGGGATATATATTTGACACAGGTCTGGGATAATTCTTAATGTGAAAAATAGTGGATTGTAGGACAAATATTAATGAAATAAATATACCAAGAATATGGAGCAACTAACATGTTTTAATTTTTTCTGAAAATAATATTTAATGTTTCCCTTTAATAATAAATTTCAAAATGTATTCTTTAACAATAAAGTAAGTTGACAGAATAGTAATCTATATAAATAAAATTAATATCTGTATCTTAGGATATCCTGTGAAAATAACCAGACTTGTGTCACAAAACTTGGCTACATATGTTTGGGGAGATAGGACTTACAAACTATTCTATATTCTGTACATGAACTTTTCATCTTTAGGATAATTTCAAGGAGAGAGGCATCTTACAGAGTATCTCATACCGAGATCCAAGAATACCATGTGACTTACCACAAGTATTAAGTCTCAGCAGAATGAGAAAATAAACCATGATTTCAAATATGGATCTTAAATCAAGTTATAAGGGTAGATGGGCCGACATACAGGCTTTATTATTGATAAATAATAAACCGCCTTCTCCCACCTAAAATCCACAGTGACTAAATATATTGATTTTTTTCTTTTATGTAGAAGAATTTCAAAGGTAGGTATTCTAGGGCTTGAGTGGCAGCTGCCCTTTATCGTTAGGGTTGTTGTTTAGTTGCTAAGTTAATTTGGAAATCAACCCTGAGTATTCATTGGAAGGACTGATGCTAAAGCTGAAGCTCCAATACTTTGGCTACCCAATGCAAAGAGCCAACTCATTGGAAAAGACCCTGATGCTGGGAAAGATTGAAGGCAGAAGGAGAAGACTCTTTGCCACCACATGGACTTTAGCCTGCCAGGCTCTTCTGTCCTTGGGATTTCCCAGGCAAGAATACTGGAGTGGATTGGTATTTCCTTCTCTGGGGGATCTTCCTGACCCACTGCCATCTCCTGCTTGGCAGGCGGGTTTTTTACTGCTGAGCCACCAGGGAAAACTGTATTATTAGGGACCCAGTCATATTTGATCAGTCTTTTTGGAAGTCCATCTGTTGACTTTCAGTTTTATCTCATTGGTTCTCCCAAGTTGCAAGAGATGCTAGGAAATGTAAAAATTGTAAGTTTGAACAAGTATGATAGTATCTTAGAAAAAATTAGGGTTCTATTACAAGAAAGAAAAGAAAATAGAATTATGTAGATAACTAATGGTTTCTGCGATGTGCTGTATCGTACAGGGTGTATTATGATCCAGGATAAATAGCAACAGGAATATACTTAAATACATTGGACAGTTGAATATTTTATTTAATAAAACTGCCTTTAAAAAATGTATGCAATAAATGTTTTAGTTATAGTGTTCATATTGAATTATAGTGCTCTTCTGTTAATTGCTCTATACTTCATGTTTTATAATCCTATGAACTCTTATTTATGATCTGAATTATTATTTTTATCATAGTGATATATACATATAGTTAAAGTGGAATCAGAGATTTAAAAACAGGAATCCTTGTCCCACCTATTTAAATCTCATCATGGTTCCAGAAGCAACCACTTTCCAGTAATAGTTTCTTATATACATACCTCCATTTTCTAAATACTGTTCTTTACTCCTCACTCTTAATTTTAGATTTTATCCTTTACTTTCCAATGATGGTGGTGGTTGTTCAGTTGCTCAGTCGTGTCTGACTCTTTGTGACCCCATGGACTGCAGCATGTCAGGCTTCCCTGTCCTTCACCATCTCCTGGAGTCTGCTCCAACTCATGTCCATTGAGTTGGTGATGCCATACAACTATCTCATCCTCTGTCTTCCCCTTCTCCTTCTGCCTTCAATCTTTCCCAGCATCAGGGTCTTTTCCAATGAGTTGGCTCTTCGCATCAGGTAGCCAAAATATTGGAGCTTCAGCTACAGCATCAGTCCTTCCAGTGAATATTCAGAGTTGATTTCCTTTAGGTTTGACTGGTTTGATGTCCTTGCTGTCCAAGGGACTCTCAAGAGTCTTCTTCAACACCATAGTTCAAAGGCATCAATTCTTTGACACTCAGCCTTTTTTATTGCCCTGCTCTCACATCTGTACATGAGTACTGGAAAAACCATAGCTTTGACTAGATGGACCTTTGTCAGCAAAGTAATGTCTCTGATTTTTAATACTCTGTCTAGGTTTGTCATAGCTTTTCTTCCAAGGAGCAAATGTCTTTTAATTTCATGGCTTCAGACACCATCTGCAGTGATTTTGGAACCCAAGAAAATAAAGTCTGTCACTGTTTCGGTTGTTTCCCCATCTATTTGCCACAAAGTGATGGGACCAAGTGCCATGATCTTTGTTTTTTGGATGTTGAGTTTTAAGCCAGCTTTTTCTACTCTCTTCTTTCACCTTCATCAAGAGGCTCTTTAATTCCTCTTCGCTTTCTACCCTTGGGGTGGTGTCATCTGCATATGTGGGGTTATTGATATTTCTCCCCACTCTGCCAGGTCTTAGTTGCAGCATGTGGGATCTAACTCCCTGATCCTCCCTGGCCCCCTGCATTGGGAGTGCACAGTCTTAGCTATTGGACCACCAGGAAAGTTGCTTTCCAATGGTAGAAGATATTTAACATCCTTGCACACTCCATACCATGTCATCCCAATGCAATTGTATCATAACCTTTGATTAAATTGCTATTTGTTACTAATAGCATTATGACTGTGTAAATATTCTCTGCAACATGTAGTATTATTTAATTTTTTATTAATTTTTTTGTTTCTTTCCTGGAATTGTAACAGTTTCCTTCTTTTTTAAAAAATTGAGATATAGTTTATTTACCATGTTTTATAATGTTCAACAGAGCAATTCACAATTTTTAAAGATTATGCTCCATTTATAGCTGCTATAAAATATTGCCTATATTTTTATTTGCTTAGTTTTCATACCTGTGGCTAAATCGTTCTACACCTTCCAACAGCTTTTTAGTTTAATTTTCTGTGAGACGGTAGTTAACTTTTTACACTGATCTTCTAAATGTATTTTTAGCTTAAGTATTTTAGTTGTGGTAGATTCATATATACATGTCATATCCATCTATTTATACCGGGCTGTTTCCTCTAATATTCCATGGATTTTTGTGCTTTTTGGAATTCCTTGTCCTAACCATGAATGAAAAAAAAAATTTGATGCAAGATTTAATTAGTGACGTTACCTTACTGGCTATTGGAGTAATGTGGGACATTGAGATAAAATATAGGAGGTGAATTGAGGGTGAATTTTAATCACATCATTTGCATGTTGTTAAATTACCATTAATGACAACAGTGGGAATATACTAGATATAAAATTCCATCTGTACAAAGCAGCTGACCTCAGAGGAAGGAGAAATCAGGCTTAAGAATTGTTTAATTTTATTTTTTTCCCCTCATGAAAGAAGCTGAAATATCCTTTAAAATCAGGTTAGCAGCATCTCTGAAAATGTTTTTGTTTTTTTCTAGATTCTGGCTAGAGTTTAGCTCTTCAAATAGTTTATAAATCTAAAAATCAGTTTATAATTTGTGCTGTTCATAGAAATTAGTAGTAGGCAAAATAGTTTTATGTATCGGTGGCAAATTTAATAGTATTCTATCTTTGAAGAATAATTTTTTCATAAGTTTCTGAATGACAGAAGCAGTAAAGGCATTTTGACAGTTGTACAGAAAACTATACTGGCATATCATACCTCATGTTAGGACTCATCCTGAACTATTTTTCCCATCTTTGCTTTTTCTTGTAGTTACATTTTATTTTCAGAAACTTCAGATTAGGAATCAAAAGACTTACAGGAGCAGTCTTCAGAAAAGTGTATTAAACCAACTTTGCTATGTATGCCCCTTCTTTGCTTTAAATGAAATAGTAGTCTTTCTTTTCCTGGCAGCTTTTTCCTTAACAGTTTCCTAATTATTGAGATACAATATGTGCTCTTTAATTCACCCATTTGAAGAATATAGTCAGTAGTTTTTAGTTGGTTCTCAGAATTGTGCAACCATCACCCTAAAAGAAACCTTTTTTCCTCCATCCCCTCCTGTGCCAGCCCTAAGCTAACGAATATGCTAGCTACCTTCCATCTCTATAGACTTAGCTATTTTGGACATTTCATATAAGTAGAATCACATCATATATGGTCTTTAGTGACTGGCTTCTTTGACTTAGCATCTATCTTGCAGCATGTATCACTTCTTCATTCCCTTTTATAGAATAATATTCTATTATGTGGATATATCACATTTTGTTTATTGTTTATGGATAGATATTTGAGTTATTTTCACTTTGGGGCTATTATAAATAACAATGCTATGAACATTCATGTGCATTTGTGTGGACGTATGTTTTCATTACTCTTGAGTATATACGTTGGATGAAATATCTGTATCTTATGATAACTCTGTTTTAACCTTTTGAAGAACTGCCAGATTGTTCTGCAAAGTCGCTTCACCATTTTACATTACCATTAACAGTGTGTGAGGGTCCAGTACTTCTCTACATCCTTGCCAACCTTGTTATTTGTTGTTTTAGTTGGTAAGTTGTGTCCAGATCTTTTTGCAACCCATTGGACTGTAGCCTGCCAGGCTTCTCTGTCTATGGGATTTCCCAGGCAAGAATATTGGAGTGGGTTGCCATTTCCTTCTCCAGGGAATCTTTCCAACCAAAGATGGAACTTGTGTCTCTTGTGTCTCCTGCATTAGCGGGTAGATTCTTTACCATTGAGCCACCTGGGAAGCCCAACCAGAGATTGAACCCACAGACTCTTAACCACTGGACCACCAGGGAAGTCCCACTGCTCCGTTATAAATAAGGGACTTGAGCATCCATGGATTTTGGCATCTGCCAGGAGCTTGAAACCAGTCCTCCGTGGACACCAAGGGACAACTGTATGTTTGTTTTTATCATGCTGTGGGTATTGATGGGTTCAGGCTGTAAGTTCCAACCAGTCTTCTTTTGGTTGTGTCAGTGAAGGTTCCACAGCCTTTGCAGTGCTGTTTGGATCTGTACTGCATGTGCAGCCCACCCAGTGGACAGTCTGGAACCTGGGTGTTGATCTATCTTCAATTTGTAATACTGTTTAGGGTCAGATCCATGCTGGTTAGGGCCACATCCATGCATGTGCAGTTTGGAGACCCAGGAGTTGAAAAACATCTTTCCTGAGCTGCTTCCTCCTCTCAATATCCATAATACTTTTCCTTTCCCTGAGCTCCCATTTCTAGTCCTCCTATCAGAGCCACGCCAGAGGACAACAGAGAGAGGAAAAAACCAATAATGAGAGTTTGTCTCACCTGCTTGGGACTGGAGCTCCTCTAATTGGAGAGTACGATAGGCTGAATCATGGACCCCCAAATCTCCAGGTGCTAGTTCCTGGAGTCCACATGTGGCGTGTCTGTGGAATTGTGGTAATAAATGGGCATGTTCTAAAATGCCAAGTTTATTACCTTACCTGAAACTATTTTTATTTACTTAATTGAAAAAATCTTCCTTGACTACTGGAAATAGGTTTACATAATTATGTATTCTTGGTTGTTTCTCAGTTAGAGATTTTCAACAGTGATTATTCTCTGAAAATTTATTGTGTGGGTGGCACTGTGCTAATGATGATATTGAAGGTATTTATAACCTGTCCTCTTTGGTTTTGTAATAAGTATTCTAGTTGCCCTTGTGGTTTAATTAAATAAAATTGGCTGTTTACACAGTGTTTATCACATCCTCATATAAATTGTTGAGTTGAGTCATGATTTTCCCATTTCTCATAGAGTTATGTAGTATTTACCTATACCTAATAGTTAGGTGGCATGGTGTTTAGGTCAGTATAAGCTACCAAAGGCGTAAGTTTCGGAAGATCATGATCTGAGCATTCCTGGCTCTTAGGTGGAGGGACAGGTCAAGTTAATAACAGTATAATACTGTAGTTTGCTCATTTTTTGTCTCAGTGAGAGATACTGACTATGAAGGTAGTTCTCAGAAGAGCTGTCCTTACTGCAAATTTTACATTTAAGAAATAAGATTGATAGGAATTGCCTGCTGATCCAGTGGCTAAGACTCCATGCTCTCCATGCAGGGGACCTGGGTGTGATCTCTGGTCTGGGAACTAGATCCCACATGCCGAAACCAAGAGTTCTAATGCCACAACCAGAGCCTGCATGCCACAATGGAAGACCTGGCACAGCACCTCCCCAAAAAAATTATCACAAAAAAATAAATAGAAAAAAAAATGCAAAAAATAAAAATAAATAAATGGGGATGATACAGATCAGATCAGATCAGTCGCTCAGTCGTGTCCAACTCTTTGTGACCCACCCCATGAATCGCAGCACACCAGGCTTCCCTGTCCATCACCAACTTCCAGAGTTCACTCAGACTCACGTCCATCGAGTCAGTGATGCCATCAGCCATCTCATCCTCTGTCGTCCCCTTCTCCTCTTGCCCCAATCCCTCCCAGCATCAGAGTCTTTTCCAATGAGTCAGTTCTTCGCACGAGGTGGCCAAAGTACTGGAGTTTCAGCTTTAGCATCATTCCTTCTAAAGAACACCCAGGGCTGATCTCCTTTAGAATGGACTGGTTGGATCTCCTTGCAGTCCAAAGGACTCTCAAGAGTCTTCTCCAACACCACAGTTCAAAAGCATCAATTCTTCGGCCCTCAGCCTTCTTCACAGTCCAACTCTCACATCCATACATGACCACAGAAAATACCATAGCCTTGACTAGACGAACGTTTGTTGGCAAAGTAATGTCTCTGCTTTTGAATATGCTGTCTACGTTGGTCATAACTTTCCTTCCAAGGAGTAAGTGTCTTTTAATTTCATGTCTGCAGTCACCATCTGCAGTGATTTTGGAGCCCAGAAAAATAAAGTCTGACACTATTTCCACTGTTTCCCCATCTATTTCCCATGAAGTGGTGGGACCGGACGCCATGATCTTCATTTTCTGAATGTTGAGCTTTAAGCCAACTTTTTCACTCTCAACTTTCACCTTCATCAAGAGGCTTTTTAGTTCCTCTTCACTTTCTGCCATAAGGGTGGTGTCATCTGCATATCTGAGGTTATTGATATTTCTCCTGGCAATCTTGATTCCAGCTTGTGTTTCTTCCAGCCCAGCGTTTCTCATGATGTACTCTGCATATAAGTTAAATAAACAGGGTGACAATATACAGCCTTGACGTACTCCTTTTCCTATTTGGAACCAGTCTGTTGTTCCATGTCCAGTTCTAACTGTTGCTTCCTGACCTGCATACAAATTTCTCAAGAGGCAGATCAGGTGGTGTG
>NW_011495033.1:11419116-11419918 GCF_000754665.1 Bison bison bison | reverse complement strand
ATGTCCAGTTCTAACTGTTGCTTCCTGACCTGCATACAAATTTCTCAAGAGGCAGATCAGGTGGTGTGGTATTCCCATCTCTTGAAGAATTTTCCACAGTTTATTGTGATCCACACAGTCAAAGGATTTGGCATAGTCAGTAAAGCAGAAATAGATGTTTTTCTGGAACTCTCTTGCTTTTTCCATGATCCAGCAGATGTTGGCAATTTGGTCTCTGGTTCCTCTGCCTTTTCTAAAACCAGCTTGAACATCAGGAAGTTCACGGTTCACATATTGCTGAAGCCTGGCTTGGAGAATTTTGAGCATTACTTTACTAGCGTGTGAGATGAGTGCAATTGTGAGGTAGTTTGAGCATTCTTTGGCATTGCCTTTCTTTGGGATTGAAATGAAAACTGACCTTTTCCAGTCTTGTGGCCACTGCTGAGTTTTCCAAATTTGCTGGCATATTGAGTGCAGCACTTTCACAGCATCATCTTTCAGGATTTGGAATAGCTCAACTGGAATTCCATCACCTCCACTAGCTTTGTTCGTAGTGATGCTTTCTAAGGCCCACTTGACTTCACATTCCAGGATGTCTGGCTCTAGGTCAGTGATCACACCATCGTGATCATCTGGGTCGTGAAGATCTTTTTTGTACAGTTCTTCTGTGTATTCTTGCCATCTCTTCTTAATATCTTCCGCTTTTGTTAGGTCCATACCATTTCTGTCCTTTATCGAGCTCATCTTTGCATGAAATGTTCCTTTGGTATCTCTGATTTTCTTGAAGAGATCTCTAGTCTTTCCCATTCTGTTGTTTTCCTCT
>NW_011495033.1:11380648-11419016 GCF_000754665.1 Bison bison bison | reverse complement strand
TCTTTGCATTGATCATTGAAGAAGGCTTTCTTATCTCTTCTTGCTATTCTTTAGAACTCTGCATTCAGATGTTTATATCTTTCCTTTTCTCCTTTGCTTTTCGCTTCTCTTCTTTTCACAGCTATTTGTAAGGCCTCCGCAGACAGCCATTTTGCTTTTTTGTATTTCTTTTCCATGGGAATGGTCTTGATCCCTGTCTCCTGTACATTGTCACGAACCTCATTCCATAGCTCATCAGGCACTCTATCTATCAGATCTAGGCCCTTAAATCTATTTCTCACTTCCATTGTATAATCATAAGGGATTTGATTTAGGTCATACCTGAATGGTCTAGTAATTTTCCCTACTTTCTTCAATTTAAGTCTGAATTTGGCAATAAGGAGTTCATGGTCTGAGCCACAGTCAGCTCCTGGTCTTGTTTTTGCTGACTGTATAGAGCTTCTCCATCTTTGGCTGCAAAGAATATAATCAATCTGATTTTGGTGTTGACCATCTGGTGATGTCCATATATACAGCACTGGATCAAATAATTTTGCCATTTCAAAGGACTTTTAAAAAATCTACAAGAGTAAGTTCCAAGACAAAATGAAGAGGTATATGTCAGTTTCTGATTAAAGTTCAACAAAATGTTGGTGCCAAGAAAGATCAGTTAAGTTGTTCTTTACTGTCTCTCCATTTGATGCCTGGCACATAGATAATATTTGTTATGTGGGGTATAATTTTATTAGTTTTTTGGCTTTATAAATAATTTCTTTCTTTCTTTCTTTCTTTTTCGCTGTGCTGTGCAGCGTGTGGGATCTTAGTTCCTAACCAGGGGTTGAACCCATGCCCCTTGTGTAGGGGGCACAGAATTTGAACCACTGGACAGTGAGGGAAGTCTCAGTTTGCTTCTTCTTTTTAATTGGGAAAGTGTTATATTATTTTTTGTTTTCAAATACATTCATGTTGTAAATGTGTCGATCTGTGTGGAATTTTTTTCTGTGGTCACTTGCCCTTTAGGAGAAAAACTAGCTATTATAGCTAATAGTAGAGAGAAAATATTATGTAGAATACATTTAACAGAAAATTTTTCCTAAAAATTCTTTCTGTGATACATTTACTCAAATATTAAGATCTGTTCGTCCTAAACTTTTTAACTGAAATTTTTAATAAGATAAATACAGATTCACATGCACTTAATAACAAAGAAAAGAGCACTTAATAACAACAATAAAAATATATTTTGCCAGTTTTTCGTGAAGATAACATTTTCCAGATGCAAAAAAACCACAGCCAGGTATTGTCACTGGTATTATCCACTGATCTCATTTCGCTTTCCATGTGTGTGTGTTTAATTCTGTATAGTTTTATAACTGTGTGGGTGCATGTATCTACCATCACAATCAAGATACTAGATAGTTGGTAAAGTCATCAAAGCTTGATAGCTTGATAACCTGTGGGTTTTCTGTTGGTAGAAGTTGCAGCATGGAACCACATGCAGTATGATTTACCACAGTCCATTTATCAGTCTTCCAGCAAAGTTCCTTTGGTTTCTGGTTCTGATTGGTCGGGGGCACTTCTCATGATACCTTTAGTTCCTAAGAGTTGAAGTCCCTCATTCAAGTATGTTTGGGGATCCTTTCGTTTGTCCAAGAGAGCCCTGAAAAAGGGTCAGCAGCTTAATTGTACTGGTATTTTGAAAGCACTGTATTGAATGTTTTTGGACTGAAAAATAGTCCCCATTACTGATTTTCATTGTCTCTTTTTTCCCCTTACTAGGATCAGGAATACTTTTTTCAGTCACCCATAAGAACCACATTAAGCCCTCACCAGCCTGTTTATTTGGAGGATAATAGGGCATTTATTTCATGTCCTTGAATCCCAAAGAGATATGACCTGGGCTTACGATGAGCCTTTTCTCTACGAGGTCACTTAGAGCATCATGCTGTAATGACCAAGGTGGTTCATTTTATCCTTCTATGGATAATTTCAGCTGAATCCCAAACTGGCAATAACAGAGTTATATATGATAACGTGGTTTGCAAACATTACAGGAGGTACAAATAAAAGTAATTTGTTAATTTGAAACCAGACCTTTCCCTCAGAGATACTATATGACTGTGAGAGACTTTGGTGGTGGTTTGTTAATATTATATGCTGCTTTTAGTATTATACTCTGAACAACCACATAATTCTGTTAATGGGGATATTAACTTTGAATACTTGGTAAAAATTGTGTTTGCCTAGTAAATTCACAGTTTTTTATCTTTTCATTTAACTTACACATTTGTATATATTATGTTTTTCATGATGCAAGTACTGATGTTACTACCATTTTATGAATGAGAAAAAGATACCAAGTCTTAAGGATGTTAGGTTACTTGCCCCAGTATTAAACCTAATGAGATCCAGGATTCAGGTCCAGGTATCCAAATCCTTATTAGCTACTGTTCTGTGTTGCCTCCCATGGATGATGATAATAACTAAAATTCATGGAGTTATTTACTATGTACCTGGCTTAGAATAATTATTTTATGTAAATTATCTCATTTAATTTTCACCATACCATGTGGCTGGTGTTATTATTAATAGCACCATGGAGGTAGGTAGTCCCATTATCTAGACTAGCAAATTGAAGTTACATAATTTATTTGACCATACAACTCCTAATTAGAAGAGCTAGGATTTGACCCCAGATCTTTTTGGTTCCAGAGTTGGTAACAATTATGTTTCACTGAAAACTTACCTGCAGTTGCAAGAACCTACGTTTGTCATGTTAATTCTTTTACCCTCATAAGATGCACGACACTGCCTTCTATTGAAAAACCGTCTTCTCTGGTGACCTTGGCTTCATTTCTTACATGATTTATATCCCTGTCAGTGTGATATGGCCAGTGAGGACAATTAGAAAATATATCTTTTTTTTCTTGTTCTCTTTCTGTACTTTTAAACAAATGATACATTCTCATGGTTCAAAATTTATAAAAGAACAGACGGTGAAAAAAATCTCCTTTCCACCTAGTCCCCTAAGGCCACCTCATTTCCCTTCCCAGAAGGAAGAATATTTCTTACCAGGATTTTTTTTCCTTGGCCTTAGTGTGCAGCTTGTGGAATCTTAGCTACCTGACCCAGCCCCTGGCAGTGAACCGAGTCCCCTGACAGTGGAAGCGTGGAGTCCTAACCACTGGACCAACCGCCAGGGAATTCCCTCTTACTAATTTTTGATGTATCCTTTTAAGAGTTAAGATATATCTTAGAAGTGTGAATTGGGATATTTACTCTATTTTTTAAAAATTGCCATCACAGCAGTTTCTTTAAATTTCTAAAACAATTTGTTATCCTGGAATTTACAGAATCTAACTCTTGGGATTTTTTGTTTGTTTTGGTAAGAACACTTAAGTTCTCTTAATGAATTTGAATTAGTAGTATATAATGTATTAATAGTATTATCAACTATGTTCATGTTGTACATTAGGTTCTCAGACATCCTCCTTCATCTTACAGCTGAGAAGTTTGTGCCTTTCTCCCTTCCTGTCCTTGTTTCCCCCAAGCCTTGGTAACTGCTTTTCCACTCAGTTTCTAAGAGCTTGACCTTTTTTTTCCCCTTGAAAGATTCCACATGTCAGTGACACCAGAAGTTTTCTTTCCCTTTGTGGTTTATTACTTGTAGTATAGTGCCCTCAGGCTTTATTCATGTTGCTGCAAATGGCAGGATTTTCTTCTTTCTTGTGGCTGAATAATGCTGCTGCTGCTGCTGCTAAGTCGCTTCAGTCGTGTCCGACTCTGTGTGACCCCACTGTAAATGTATGTGTGCTTAATCGCATCTGACTCTGCGACCCCATGGACTGTAGTCTGCCAGGCTCTTCTGTCCATGGGATTTTTCCGATAATCATACTGGAGTGGGGTGCCATTTTCTCCTCAAGGGGATACCACATCTTTATTCATTTATCCATTGATGGATACTTAAGTTGTTTCCATATCTTGGCTATTGTGAATAATATTTGCTGCATTGAAAGTGGGAGTACATATATGTCTTTGACATCCTGTTTTTGTTTCCTTGGATATATTCCCAGAAATGGGATTGCTGGATTATATGGTAATCCTATTTTTAATTTTTTAAGGAACCACCATATTGTTTTCCATAATGACTGCACCAATTTACATTCCTGCCAATAGTACCCTGGGGCTCCATTTTCTCCACAGCCTCACCACTTTATTTTTTTTCCCAGTTTTATCAAGATACAAATTGACATCCAGCATTGAAGTTTAAGGTGTACAGCATAATGATTTGACTTACATATTTCTTGAAATGTTGCCACAGTAAATTTAAACATCTGTCATTCTATATAGATATAAAAAAGAAAAGAATTTTTACTCATGAGAAGACCTCTTTTAATTTGCTCTCTTGATAACTGTCATGTACACCGTGCAACAGTGTCTCATCTTTTTAATGATAGCTGTTCCAACAGGTGTGAGGTGATATTTTCTTGTGATTTGATTTGTATTTTCCTAATGACTAGTGATGTACCTAATGTACCTGTTGGTCATTTGTATGTCTTTGGAAAAATGTCTATATTCAGTTCCTCTGTCCTTATCCAAACCCAGTTTCTTTTTTGTTTTGTTTCTTTTGGCTATTGAGTTCTTTATATATTTTGGATATTAACCCCTTATCGTACACATGACTTGCAAATATTTTTCCCATTGCTTCATTGCCTTTTCATTTTGTTGTTGATCTCGTTTGCTGTGCATAAACTTTGTAGTTTGATGTAGTTATTTATTTTTGTCTTTGTTGCCTGGAATGAATGTGTGTTTGGGTTTGTGTGGTGTTTCTCAAATTTGCCTGATGATAAGATATCCCAGAATGTTATTTATTTGTTGAATGCATATTTTTGGCTACTGAGGGAAATAGGAATATAAGAATATCTTGGCACAAAGACATCTCAGTTCTTAAAACTGGCATTTTAGAGCCCACATATTCTTAAATGTAGCTACAAGGGAGCAGTTGCATATGACAGCGCCTCGCGGTTCTCTTAGTTTGGCTATTGACTTCCTTCCAGGTTTATTTTTACCAGTAACCGGTGTACGTTTGTGCAGAAAGAGTGCTGTATGCTCAATTACTTCTCTTTTTAAAAATTTATTTGATTAACGCATAGTTGCTTTACATCACTGTTATTAGTTTCTAGTATACAGTAAAGTGATTCAGTTCAGTTCAGTTCAGTCGCTCAGTTGTGTCCGACTCTTTGCGACCCCATGAATCGCAGCACGCCAGGCCTCCCTGTCCATCACCAACTCCCAGAGTTCACTCAAACTCACGTCCATCAAGTCAGTGATGCCATCCAGCCAATCTCATCCTCTGTCGTTCCCTTCTCCTCCTGCCCCCAGTCCCTCCCAGCATCAGAGTCTTTTCCAATGAGTCAGCTCTTCACATGAGGTGGCCAAAGTACTGGAGTTTCAGCTTTAGCATCATTAAGTTACACTTATATTAGGTTGATGCAAAAGTAATTGCGGTTTTGCATTAACTTTGCCATTTGATATTGAAATACATTCTTAAATAGATGTGGTTTCATGATACATTACTTTAATGCACAATTTTTTGCTTTATGTTTTTTGCTAATGAATTATTACTTGCTGTTTATTTTACGTTTATTTGGGACTAGGGATTTGTTGATCTCCTTTGCTGTGCATAAACTTTGTAGTTTGATATAGTTATTTATTTTTGTCTTTGTTGCCTGGAATGAAGTGTGTTTGGGTTTGTGTGGTGTTTCTCAAATTTGCCTGATGATAAGATATCCCAGAATGTTATTTATTTGTTGAATGCATATTTTTGATGTTAGACAACAAGCAAATTCAAGCGATTTTGTTACTCAAGTTCAAAATGGGTCGTAAAGCAGCAGAGACACCTTACATCAACAAAGTGTTTGGCCCAGGAGTTGCTAATGAATGTACAGTGCAGCGATGGTTCAAGAAGTTTTGCAAAGAAGATGAGAGCCTTGAAGATGAGAAGTATAGTGGCCGGCCATCAGAATTGACAACAACCAACTGAGAGCATAACATCAATAAGCTGATGATCTTACAACTTACATGAGAAGTTGCTCAAGAACTCAACATTGATCATTCTAAGATCATTTGGCATTTGAAGCGAATTGGAAAGGTGAAAAAGCTCGATAAGTGGGTGCCTCATAAGCTGACCACAAATCAAAAAAAAATTGTTTTGAAGTGTCATCTTCTTTTATTCTACACAACAAGGAACCATTTCGTGATCAGATTGTGATGTGCGATAAAAAGTGGATTTTATGCAGCTACCAGTGATGACTGACTCAGCACTTGGACTGAGAAGAAGCTCCAGAGCACTTCCCAGAGTCAAACTTACTCCCAAAAAAAGGCTCATGGTCACTGTTTGGTGGTCTGCTGGCTGTTGGCTGTCCGATCCACTACAGCTTTCTGAATCCCAGCGAAACCATTACATCTGTGAAGTATGCTCAGCACATTGATGAGATGCACCAAAAACTGCAACGTCTGCCGCTGGCATTCTTCTCCACGACAATGCCTGACTACATGTTACACATCCAATGCTTCAAAAGCTGAACGAATTGGGCTATGAAGTTTTGCCTTATCCTCCATATTTACCTGACATCTCACCAACTGATTACTACTTCTTCAACCATCTCAACAACTTTTTGCAGGAAAAATGCTTCCACAACTAACAGTACGCAGAAAATGCTTTCCAATAGTTTGTCAAATTCCAAAACAAGGATTTTTATGCTACAAGAATGAGCAAACTTACTTCTCCTTGACAGAAATGTGTTGACTGTAATGGTTCCTATTTAGATTAATGAAGACGTGTTTGAGCCTAGTTATAACGATTTCAGATGCAGGGTCTGAAACTGCTATTACTTGTCACCAATCTTAGTTTCATGCACATTACTTCTTGACTTGAACTGATTCCTGGATGAAATTAAGACATGGAAAAGGATAACCAAACATGTTAGTATCTTGCTTGATTGATCAATCTTCAGAGGAATGGTAGTCTAGGTTCTGGAAATGTGATTTTAGATAGATGTATTATCAAGGACATTTCTGGCATGGAGGGACTTGATTATTTCCTCTGTGGCTACTCCAGCTGCTCATTTTTTCTTTAGCTTTCTTTTGTCTGATTAATAATCTCAGCAGTGGGACTTCCTTGGTGGTCCAGTGGTTAAAAATTCACCTTGCATGAAAAGACAGCCTTCAGAATGGGAGAAAATAATAGCAAATGAAGCAACAGACAAACAACTAATCTCAAAAATATCCAAGCAACTCCTGCAGTTCAATTCCAGAAAAATAAATGACCCAATCAAAAAATGGGCCAAAGAACTAAATAGACATTTCTCCAAAGAAGACATACAGATGGCTAACAAACACATGAAAAGATGCTCAACATCACTCATTATCAGAGAAATGCAAATCAAAACCCAATGAGGTACCATTTCACGCCAGTCAGAATGGCTGCGATCCAAAAGTCTACAAGCAATAAATGCTGGAGAGGGTGTGGAGAAAAGGGAACCCTCTTACACTGTTGGTGGGAATGCAAACTAGTACAGCCACTATGGAGAACAGTGTGGAGATTCCTTAAAAAACTGGAAATAGAACTGCCTTATGATCCAGCAATCCCACTGCTGGGCATACACACTGAGGAAACCAGAATTGAAAGAGACACATGTACCCCAATGTTCATCGCAGCACTGTTTATAATAGCCAGGACATGGAAGCAACCTAGATGTCCATCAGCAGATGAATGGATTAGAAAGCTGTGGTACATATACACAATGGAGTATTACTCAGCCATTAAAAAGAATACATTTGAATCAGTTCTAATGAGATGGATGAAACTGGAGCCTATTATACAGAGTGAAGTAGGCCAGAAAGAAAAACACCAATACAGTATACTAACGCATATATATGGAATTTAGAAAGATGGCAACAATAACCCTGTATACGAGACAGCAAAAGAGACACAGATGTATAGAACAGTCTTTTGGACTCTGTGGGAGAGGGAGAGGGTGGGATGATTTGGGAGAATGGCATTGAAATATGTATAATATCATATATGAAACGAGTCGCCAGTCCATGTTCGATGCACGATACTGGATGCTTGGGGCTGGTGCACTGGAATGACCCAGAGGGAGGGTATGGGGAGGGAGGAGGGAGGAGGGTTCAGGATGGGAAACACATGTATACCTGTGGCAGATTCATTTTGATATATGGCAAAACCAATACAATATTGTAAAGTTAAATAAAATAAAATTAAAAAAAAATTCACCTTGCAACGCAAAGGACACTGGTTCAATCCCTGGTCCAGGAAGACCCCACAGGCTGTGGGGCAACTAAGCCTGTGCACCACAGCTACTGAGCCCATGGGCTGCAGCTACTGAAGCCTGCACACCCTGGAGCCAGTGCTCTGCAACAAGAGAAGCCACTGCAGTGAGAAGCCCATGTACCTACAGAGTAGCACTCCACTCCCAGCAACTAGAGAAAGCCCACGACAGCAGCAAAGAACCAATGCAGCCAAAAATAAATAAAAACTAAAAGAAAATAAAATCTTAGCAGTGGGGACTGCATAGGGCCAGGATAAAGAGGAGAAATGGACTGAAACATTCATATTGTCTTTTTATTTCCTTTTCACCGCATAGTGTATGATATTTGTAAATAATGACTGCATTCTTATACTTAGCCCCTAAGCTTATTTAGTTCAAATTACAGATGAAATGAATACATTCACAGTTGTATACTTTTAAAGTGTTCTTTAAATTATTGTTACTTACTCAGTATTTTAACCACATTATAATTTATGTAGAATTCATGGGGTTAACCAGGGAAATCTGATCATTGGTTGTAAAGGAAAATGCATTCTGAATTCTAAGTAGTTCTTTCTATAAGGTGTAGTATGTGAGTGGGGAATGATTTCCTTGTTTCTTAATAATTAAATAACTTAATAACTAATTGCTTGAGTTATTTTAAGGGCTGCTTATATGTGAAATGATACACATGGCTTTTTGTGTGTGGCTTATTTCCTTTGTGCAATGTTTTCAGCATTCATCCACGTTGTAGTATGTGTTAGAACGTCATTTCTTTTGATGGCTGAATAATATTCCATTGTAACTGATAACTTATTTATTTTTTAATTAGTTCTTGGCTGTGCTGGGTCTTCATTGCAATGCATTAGCTTTCTCTGGTTGCAGTGAGCAGGAGCTACTCTCTAGACGCAGTGCTCGGGCTTCTCATTTTGGTGACTTCTCTTGTTGCGGAGCCTGGGCTGTAGGCACTCAGGCTCAGTAGTTGTGGTACACAGCCTTAGTTGCCCCGTGGCATGTGCGATCTTCCCGGACCAGGGATTGATCACATATCCCCTGCGTTGGCAGGCAGATGTCAACCACTAGACCACCAGGGAAGTGCGATAACTTTTACTAATAGTCAGTTTTATCTCAAACATCCTTCTCTGTTTAACATTTCTCTTATGTTGTTAAAGTTTTTGTGTCTTGCTAAGTGTTAGATGTTGTAAACTGATGTGACACATCACCTTGAAAATGTAAAATATCATGAATTGAGTGAAATTTTTGATTTTCATTTACCCCCTTTAAATTTGGGGGCATTGAAACAGATATGTATATTCACCTGACCTAGTCCCAGCCTCATTTTCCGATTCTAGAGATAGGGACGGAGGTAGAAGTCACTGGGGATTTTGGCATGTTATCATGAGTCCGTAGTTTTTGCTGTCACCACTAGAACCCCCGTTGGAAATCTACTACTACTCAGAGATGGAATTCAGCTATTTGAATTGCAAAGTGGGAACCTGAACAAGTCCTTTTCCCCTACTGCTCCTTAACCATAGTTGATATGCATAGTGGTTAATCCCATGCTGTTTGTTCTCTAGATGGAATTAGATTAGTAACAGTAGGAGAATATTTAATTCTTTAATCACTACCATGTAGCATCGGAGAAGGCGATGACACCCCACTCCAGTACTCTTGCCTGGAAAATCCCATGGACGGAGGAGCCTGGTAGGCTGCAGTCCATGGGGTCGCTAAGAGTCAGACATGACTGAGCGACCTCACTTTCCCTTTTCACTTTCATGTGTTGGAGAAGGAAATGGCAACCCACTCCAGTGTTCTTTTCCTCGAGAATCCCAGGGACAGGGATGGGGGAGCCTGGTGGGCTGCCGTCTATGGGGTCGCACAGAGTCGGACACGACTGAAGCAACTTAGCAGCAGCAGCAGCATGTAGCATTAAATTGTATTAGCTTAAGCAAAAAGGTCATAGCTTTGTTGGCTAAAATTTCCAAGCTTGATCTTATTCTTCTATCCTCACATATAATTCTGACTTTTTAAAAAATTCTGAGCACATTACATTTAATCTTGCTGCATTTAGCCTTGTGTTCCTGCCTAAGATGAAGTTAATTCTATATTCTATTGCCTGTTTTATTAGTCATTCCTCCCAGCTTTTGTCTTTTACCAAATTAATACACATGCCTTCTATGTCATAATCCAAATAACTGATTTGTTGTTCTTCAGTTGCTAAGTCATGTCCAGCTCTTTGCGATCCCAAGGACTACAGCTCACCAGGCTCCCCTGTTCTTCACCATCTCCCAGAGTTTGCTCAAATTCATGTCCATTGAGTCAGTATTGCTATCTAACCATCTCATCCTCTGCTGCCCACTTTTCATTTTGCCTTCAGGCTTTTCCAGCATCAGGGTCTTTTCCAGTGAATCGGCTCTTCGCATCAGGTGGCCACAATATTGGAGCTTCAGCTTTATCATCAGTCCTTCCAGTGAATATTCAGGCTTGATTTCCTTTAAGATTGACTGGTTTGATCACCTTGCAGTTCAAGGGACTCTCAAGAGTCATCTCCAACAAAAAGTGTTTAATAGTTGGCAGGTTGGCACTTCTTTAGACCTATTTTTTCCAAAAAAGATGTAGAATTTTTAATCAACACTCTTTTATATTTGAGTTTCAATGAGATTTGCATGACCCTAACTCTAATTATTCAGTCCACAATTTATTATCTAAAATATGTTGTTATTGATATGAGACCTTGTCATAAACTTTCCTAAAGTCAGCATGTTCATCTTAATTAATATTAGTTAATTTAATCACTGTACCATTTTAATTTTCGGGAACATGATCTTTGTCATAACGTGGACTGTAATTAACTTTTTATAACTTCTAGGCTAGCTTTATAGCTGGGCATATGAAGAAATTGGTCTACTTCTTATGTGATCTCTTAAAGGGAAAGGTATATTTTTTAAAATTTTACTTTACAGCTTTTCTTCTTCTTCTTTTTGGCTGCACTCAGTCTTCATTATATGTCCTCTGGAGGGAACGACAGAGGATGATGGTTGGATGGCATCACCAACTTGATGGACATGAATTTGAGCAAGCTTAAAAAGTGAAGCAATTTTTTTTGGTCACACAGTGCTGCTTGCTGGATCTTAGTTCCCCACCACAGATCAAACCCGGGCCCCCTCCAGTGGAATCTTGGAGTCCTAACCACTGGACCTTAAGGGAATTCTCATAAAAATTCACTTTTATAGAGATTTGAATTGAATCCTTTTTCAAAATAGGTGTAGAAAAATATAAGAATTGATATATTCAGTTATTATTAGAAGATTGTTTCATTCACTTGAAAATAGTTGCTTCTTATATTATTGGTAAAACAAAGAATATGTCAAGTTGACCTTTTGCCAGTGCTATAGACTGTTTGTTTATTTTTCCAAATTAAACATTCATCTTATCATTGCAGGAGAATCTGAAGCATAAGATTAATTCAAGTCTAAAATTGATTTTGCTAAGATTTCTGTATAAGATTCAAAATCATTTGAAGTAAAAACAAGTGGTATCTGTATAAATTTGATCTAAAAGGACCTACTTAAGGAGAAAAAAAAGATCTATTATAATTATCTTTGAAAATGTGTTTTTCTAATGTCATTCATATAAAGAGGAATGCTGCTGCTGCTAAGTCACTTCAGTCGTGTCCAACTCTGTGTGACCCTTATAGACGGCAGCCCACCAGGCTCCCCTGTCCCTGAGATTCTTCAGGCAAGAACACTGGAGTGGGTTGCCGTTATATAGTGAGTGCTGAATAGCAGTAAATAGTCACATAGAATCCCTGCCTCTTATATAACTTACATTTTTCTCAGGAGAGACAGATAATTAGCAAAACATACAAAGTGAAAAATTGCTAGTCTTTTAAAACTCCCAAGTGACTATACTTTGTGTAATTTCAGCTTTCCTTTAAGACAGTATAAACAGAAGGATATATGTCATTAGTTCTTTTGATCCTAAGCAGCCAGAGAATCACTTAAGTTTCCTGAAATAATGGGTTATAAGTAATACAAGGCTTCCCCGATGGCTTAGGTGGTAAAGAATCCACCTGCCATGTAGGAGATGCAGGAGATGTGGGTTTGAGCCTTGGGTTGGGAAGATCCCCTGAAGGTAATGCAACTGACTCCAGCATTCTTGCCTGGAAAATCCTATGTATAGAAGAGCCTGGTGGGCTACAGTCCATAGGGTTCAAAGGAGTCCGACACAACTGAGCATACAAGAAGATAGAAATCTTAGACTACAGCTATGTCTGGTTTCAACACTGAAATGAGTTCACATTCAGAAGAAGGGAATGGACTTTAGGAACTTCAAAATTGTCTAGGATCTTATGTATTTTAATTATTAGTATGTCCCATGAATCTACTCCTAATTTCTTATAGCTGTAGCATTTTAATGGAAAGTAGGTTGGCACAATGGGACTCTAGCTGCCAACAGACCTGCATAGTGGGGTGAAATGTCTATTTTCTTAAGTGCACTCAATAATTCAGAAAATATTTGTTGTCTGTAATGTATGAAGCACTAAAAGATTTATTGCAATCTTTAAGATCTAGCAGAAGCATAAAGAAAGAAATAAAGCAGACTGAAGCATTTTGTTTTTTGAATATGCAACTGTGTTTGTTTTTTTTTTTTTAATAGCTGCTTTGGGTCTTTGTTGCTGTACAGGCTTTTCTCTTGTTGCCTGAGAGCAGATGCTACTCTTTGTTGCAGTGCTTGGTTTTCTCATTGCCATGGCTTCTCTTGTTGCAGAGCACGGGCATGCAGGCCTCAGTGATTTTGACACACGGGCTCACTGGCAGTGGCTCTTGGACTCCAGAGCGCAATCTCAGTAGTTGTGGCGCTGGGTTTAGTTGCCCCGTGGCGTGTGAGATCTTCCTGGCATGCGTTCATGGTTAGTCACTCATTCATGTCCATCCGTGTTGTAGCAGATTGCAAAATTTCATTCTATTTTATGGCTGAGTAGCATTCCATTGTGTATATGTAGGTATATACACACACCCCACATCTTTATCCATTCATCTGTTAATAAATACTTAGGTTGCTTCCATATCTTGGCTGTTGTAAATAATGCTATGAACATTAGGATACGTGTATCTTTTTGAATTAGTGGCTTTGCTTGGCAATGTCAAATCTTTGGCACTTAACACATCAGAAAGAGCTCTGTAAATCAGTACTGGAGTAATGGAGGGCATGCTCGGTTACTCATGCAATTAGGTGCCTGGCCCCAAAGTGGTGTCATTTCTCTATATAACCTTTTAGCCAGAAGTTGATATATAGCCCTGTTCATCTGCAAGAAGCATGGGGGAAATGTCTCCATGCCTTATGTCCCCAAGGAAAGGGAAACTGTATTTGTGAGAGCATCAGAATTCTCTTTTACAAATATCTAGGTCCAGTATTCTCATGCTTTATGTTCTCAGAGCATAAAAAAGAAAGTTTTTATTTATTTGGCTGTGCCAGATTTTAGTTGCGGCACACGGGCTCTTCCATCTTCATTGCAGCATTTGTTTTCTTTTAATTGCAGCGTTCGGGATCTTTATTTGTGGCATGCGAACCCTTAGTTGTGGCATATGGGATCTAGTTCCCTAACCAGGGATTGACTCGGGCCGCCTGCATTGGGAGCACCCGAATCTTAGCCACTGGCTACTGCTGCTGCTAAGTCGCTTCAGCCGTGTCTGACTCTGTGCGACCCCATAGACGGCAGCCCACCAGGCTCCCCCGTCCCTGGGATTCTCGAGGCAAGAACACTGGAGTGGGTTGCCATTTCCTTCTCCAATGCATGAGAGTGAAAAGTGAAAGTGAAGTCGCTCAGTCGTGTCTGACTCTTCGCGACCCCATGGACTGTAGCCCACCAGGCTCCTCTGTCCATGGGATTTTCCAGGCAAGAGTACTGGAGTGGGGTGCCATTGCCTTCTCCGCTTAGCCACTGGACGACCAGGGAAATCCCTAGATTCCCTTTGGAAGTTATCATTTAGAATTATCTTCTTGTTATCCTACTTCTCTGTTACCTTAGTTCAATAATGTCCTCTAGAAAGGAACATTGAAACATTGTTAATATGAAACATTTAATCTGTGTCAAATGCAGTGATTAACTTAGTTGGAGATGAAATGGAAAAAATTGTATATATGTGGGAGTATTAGTATACATTCTTCTGGGTTTTACTTTCCTAGATGTGTCCACTGAAAAGTTTGAGAAACAGTCAATAATACCCAAGCAGCAAGCACCCTTAGTATCGTGATTGTGATCTCTAAATAGAACTTCCCACTTTAAAGAACCAGGCTGCTTGAGAAAATATGATTCTAGGTTTGGGTCAGGAAATTTATAAAGTGAGCTTAGAATATCTTGTTGTACCAGAAAGGAAGGAAAGTGTCAGGCAGTACTTAGAGTCATGAAAAATGGATTCAGGAACCAATTTGAAGAACAGTCTGCCTCTACAAAGGGATAGGGAAATTGATCATGGCTAAACTATGAATGTAAGGAGATTGAAACATATCAAATATATTTTAAAAACTACCCCTTTTAAGGGGATTGAGGGAGAATGGAGATGTGTATATGTGTGGCTGAGTTCTTCTGCTGTTCATCTGAAATTGTCACAACATTGTTAATCAGCTATACCCCAACAAAATAAAAAGTGCAAAAGAAAAAAAATATACCCCTTTTGGATACAGGTTTCGAAGACCACTCCCAGATTCATGATTCACAGGAAGGGCTCCTAGGACTGAGCATAGTCATACTCAACTATTCTGATTCATTATCACAAAAGGATACAAAGCAAAATTAGCAAAGAGAAAAGGAATATGGGGCAAAATCTGGAGGAGACCAGGTGTAAGCTTCTTCCATTCCTCTTCCGGAGGGGATATACTTAGTTTCTCTAGTGGTAAGTTGTGACAACAGGTGTGAAATGTTACCGTCAGGGACGCTCTTTAGAGAGACACGCATTGCTTAGGGCTTTTACTGAAACTGGTCACCTGGACACCTTCTAACTTATCACAGGCCAAAATTCCAAACTTCCAAAAGAAAGCAGATATTGAGCATAAACCACATTGTTTTCATAAACAGTTTAAGCAGTTAACCGCATTTAACATTTAGGGAACAGTTAGATTCAGGAAGTCTCCCCAAAATCCAAGTTCACAGATACCAGTCAAGGGCCAAACTTGAAAGCGGATTTAAGGATAACCGTTTCAAGTAGTCTATATTTTCTTTTTTCTGCACAGATACCTCTGAAAAATGCTGGGAAACCAACTCATATTTTAAAAACTGGTTAATGAAGGAAAAGAAGTGCATCTCAGGGTAACCAAAAAGAGAGATAAGCAGTCATTATGTGCCTCCTGATGAAAATACAATAGCACCAACTGGGAGATGGTTCTTGCCAAAAAATATAATTTAAACGTGATCAGTTTTCTGGGTCTAACTACCTATTTACAGGAAATACAGAGGACAGACAATATAGGTCTGTCCCAAGACCTGTTCCCAAGGTCTACATTGTCAAAATGTAGACCTTGGAAAACTCCCCAGGACAAATGTCTTTGTTTCTTCAGCAAATAAATTGTGTTGAAAAAGAGAGGGAGAAAGAAAACCTACAGATCCAGAGAGTTAAGAGACTAGCAATCAATTATATATTTTAGATCTTAAGATGAAAAAAAAAAAGAGATAGTTGGAGAAATTTGAATACTAACTAGATATTTGATGCTACTAAGGAATTTTTGTAGTATTTGTCTCAGTCCATTTTTAGGCTGCTATAACGATACCATGTTCTGGGTAGCTTATAAACAGAATTTTATTTCCCATAGTTCTGGAGGCTGAGAATTTCAGGATTATGGTGCCTGCAGATTTGGTCTCTGGTGAGGGCCCACTTCCTGGTCATAGATGGCCGTCTTTTTGCTGTGTCCTCCTGTGGCTAAAGAGGTAAAGGAGCTTTCCTAGGTCTCCCATTTATGATAGTACTGAGCCCCCTGAGTACCGCAGCTACTGAGCCCACATGCTGCAGCTACCGAAGCTCATGCAGACCAGAGCTCATGCTCTGCAACAGGAGAGGCCACCACCACAAGAAGCCGTGCACTGCAACTGGAGAGTAGCCTCTGTTCGCTGGAACAAGAGAAAACCTGCTCATCAACAAAGACCCAGGGCAACCAAAAATAAATTTTCAAAAAAAGACCACCTGTCCCATTTATAAGTGCTTCACCCTCATTACCTCATCACCTCCTGAAAGTCCCATTACTGGGTTTCGACATAGGAATTTGGGAAGAGAGGGATTTTTTTAGTTTTGATAATGATATTATGCGTTATATTTTAAAAATATCTTGTGAAGAGAGACAATATTTTCATATCAAATTAAGAATAAACTATAATAAGTTTTTAAATTTTATTTAGCTACTTATTTTAAAAATATTTTTGTAATGGAAATATGGTTGATTTACAATGTTGTGTTAGTTTTTGGTGTATAGCGCAGTGATTCTATACACACACACTATTTTATATTCTTTTACAGGACATTGAATATAGTTCCCTGTGCTGTACAGTAAGACTTTGTTGTTTATCCATTCTATGTATATAATAGCTTGCATCTGCTAGTTCAGAACTGCCAATCCATCCCTTCTCCCTTCCCACCGTTGACAACCACGAGTCTGTTTCCTGTTTCTGTGAGTCTGTTTGTTTCATAAATAAGTCCATTTGTGTCGTGTTTTTTATTTTTTAAAATCTGTTCTTTGGCCACACTGTGCAGCTTGTGGGATCTTAGTTCCTCAACCAAGGACTGAACCTGGGTCCTCAGCATTGAAAGCACAGAGTCCTAATCACTGGGCTGTCAGGGAATTTCTTGTGTCATATTTTAAATTCCACTTACAAGTGATACCATAGTATGAAACCCATCATGAATCTATCTGCATGTCATCCTTGCTAAGGGGCCATTCTAATCTCCTCTGTATCATTCCAGTTTTAGTATATGTGCTGCTGAAGTGAGCACTGCAGGTTGTTTTTGTTTTTATTCAAGCACACAGTTAAGAGTTTGTTGTTGTTTAGACATTTCTAGAAAAGTCAATTTTTCATTAACAAATTTAGATCAGCTAAATTTGATGTAAGAAGACTAGATTTGACAGTTCAGAAACTTTTGATATGAACAAAAACCAGCTGACAATCAAATATCTATTAAAAATTTTAGTGGAAAAGTGATTCTCTTGAAAATTATATAAAATGAATGAAAATTTGAAGATATTAATTTGGTTCTTTTGACTGTGAATCAAAATCGTTTAAAAAATGTAATAGTGTTTACTCAGGAAAAGTTGTATTCAAGGGCAAAGCCATGAGCTCATCAATGCTGAGTTAATTCTTACTGATAAACAGAATAGAGTCAGGCTGCAGTCTGCCTTCTGCCCTAAGAGTAGCCTTTCTCACACAGGGGCTGCTCTTCCACCTGGGTTCTAGAATGAGAAGATATGTGACACCAAGCCTCAGAGGACTGGAACTAAGGCTCAGGTAGTTAAGTGATTTGCCCAAGATTACGTAGCTGGTAAATTAGTAAAGCCTGGCTTCAACTCAGGAATTGCATCCCTTACTGCTGTCCCCTAGGAACAGTGGCATATCCTTGTACTTTATGTCCAAAAGATGCTAAAAGGAGAAGGACGAGGATCGTAGAACGTCAGTTGAAATGTGACACAGTCTTTCCTTTACACTGTACACCTATGTACATCTGCCTTTTTAACCTTCTAACTATATGGAGAGGGTTAGGTTCTTTGTATATTATAGTATAAGTCTTTCTCTTTTAAAATGCAGACTAATTCCCCAGTCTTCTCAACTAATCATATTATTTACTGGATGATATCACTGTCTGAAAAGAGGCTAGTGAGATCATTACCATAAGCATCAATTTTACACATTAGTGTAACAGTATGCCAAAGTCTCAATCCAGATGTTAATGGCTACCAAATGTTTAAGAAAATATGTTTTTTATTCTTCTTCATTCCTAATAGCTACAGAAAATTATTAGAGGGATTTTAAAATAAAGTTTTTATAACAGATTATAGTAATAAGTTAACACATGCCTTTTAAAAAGTGGCAACAAAATATCCTTGCTTATCCTGTATAGCCTCTTTCAGTGGATCCTAAGAACAGTGTAATGAGCATGGCACTTAATATTTCATTAATGTTAAAGTATTGTCAGTTATATGGTGACTGTTGATATAAAAATAACTTCTGCAGAGTGAAAGAAAGATATTACACATTTAATGTTAGATGCATAATGATTTCTGGAACATTAATAAAAGGTGGAAAATACATTCATCTTAGATCAGGGGATGTGGTAATTTTCTTGGGCCTGCTTTCATCATCTGTTAGATGAACTTTTGAACTTTGTGGTTTTAGAAAGTTATTGCTGTTCTTATGTTTTGGGCGTGAGGGACCACTATATTCATTCCAACCAGATGTATTCAAAACAAAATCTACAATTTACAGATACTTGCAAAACTGAAAAATCATATCTTACTCAGACTTTGTTGGTTAAGTTTACTTTTATGACTTTGCTCTCTTTGTATGAAAACCAATGAAGTGACCACATTATCAAGTTAAAGTGGAAAGAAAGGGATGCCAAAAACATAGTGTCTGTAGATTGGGTTTGTGAATACTTTGAAATTTCTTTTGTTTAATCTTCAGTATATTTGACCAAAATGGTATACATCTTGCTGGTGATGTTTTTCATTTTACATGCTAAAGAATATGTGTAATTGTGCTGTGGAACAGTGAAAGAGTTAAGAGTTCAGTGTTAGGAACCTCAGTTTCAATCTTGATCCTGCTGCTTCATTGATGTATGACTTGGGAAAGGTTATTTCAGTCTCCTTGGGCTCTAGTTTTTCTCAGCCATAAAATAGGGACAGCAGTAATATCTTCCCCATGGAATTATCTTGAGGTTTAATACTGGTGAAGCAAAGCACTTGGATTAATACTAGACTTCACTGGTGGCTCAAGTGGTAAGGAATCTGCCTACAGTGGGGGAGACTGGGTTTGATCCCTGGGTCAGGAAGATCCCTTGGAGAAAGGAATGGCAACCCACTCCAGTATTATTGCCTGGAGAATCCCATGGACAGGAGAGCCTTGGGGGCTATAGTCCATGGGGTCACAGAGAGTCAGACATGACTGAGCAACTAACACAATAATATATAATTTAAAAGTATTAGCTATTGTTTTTATAAATTTATTAATGGAGTTGATGTTGGGTTAAACACTATGTGCTGTGATTAATTTCTCACTGGCATTGTGAAGACTGAGCTACAACATGGAATAACATTTTAGAATACAGTAGTAAACTTCCAATTCATCTGTCCCATGTTCTATTGTCATGTGTTTTACATATGCTATAAACACATTAGAATTTTACTGTTATTCCTTCCCTAGTAGCTCAGCTGATAAGGAATCACCTGCGATGCAGGAGACTCAGATTCGATTCCTGGGTCAGGAAGATCCGCTGGAGAAAGGATAGGCTACCCACCTGAGTATTCTTGGGCTTCCCTGGTGGCCCAGATGGTAAAGAATCTATCTGCAATGAAGGAGACCTGGGTTCGATCCCTGGGTTGGGAAGATGCCCTGGAGAAGGGAACAGCTACCCACTCCAGTATTCTGGCCTGGAGAATTCCATAGACTTTATAGTCCGTGGGGTGGCAAAGACTGAGCAACTTTCACTTTCTTTATTCCATTAGCCAGCCAATTATCTTTTAGACCAGTGAAAAATAAGGAAATTTCATATTTGATTTATTCGATTTCCTACTCTTTTTTTCTTTGTGTTGATACAGTTATTTTGTTTGATATCTTATTTCCTTCAGCCTGAAGTGCTTTCTTTTACCCTTTTATGTAGTATACGTTTGCTTCTCTGTTTTTATTTTCCTGAAAAAGTCTACTTTTTCTTTTTAAAAGGTATTTTCATTGGGAATAGGATTCTCAGGTTTTTTTTTCTTTTCTTTTCTTTAATTGCTTTAAAATTGTCATTCCACTGTTGTCTGGTTTATGTAGTTTTTGATGAGAAATGTTTTTCTCAATGTAATGCATTTTTTTTCCTCTGGCTACCTTAAAGGTTTTCTTTTTACCTTTTGCTTTGAATAGTTTGGATACGATTAGCTGGTTTTGGGGAGTTAAAAGTGATTGTCCTACCTGTTCTCTGAACAACTTATATCTGAGGTTTTGTGTCTATTAGTTTTGGAAAATTCTCAACCTTTATCTTTTCAGCTATTCTGTTCCCTTCTCTTTTACTTCTCAGATTTCAGTTGCATGTGTGTTAAATCATTTTGTATTTTCTCACAGCCTTTGGATTTCCTGTTTTGTCCCCTCCCATCCCCACATATTTTCCCCTCTGTGTTTCGTTTGGATAATCTCAAACTTGAGCCTGTTGAGTTTGCTGTTGAGCCATTCCAGAGCTTTATAAAACTCTATTTCTATGTTTTTCCTTTGTCAGTCTGTGAGGTTTTGGGTTTTTCTCTGCTTCCTTGTGTGACTTATAATTTGTGGTGGGAAGATAGATGCTTTATATAGGACAGTAGAGACTGAGCTAAACAGTGTTTGTGCCTGGCTGAGTCTTAGCACAAGTAGTTGAGTCAGTCTAGACTTGAGTTGAGCTGGTTTTTTAGTGTGTTGTTATGCCTTCCCGCAGTGCACACTACAGGCTTCAAATTCCACACTAAGGTTACCTCTTTTAGATTAGAGGCCCGTTTGCCAGGGGAGATTTGTAATGTCTGCTCTACCTTTAACTTTTGATCTTATTTTCTCTTTGGTACTGTACCTCGGAGAAGATCTCTCTACAGTCCTCCCTCTCCTTCAGTGGTAGACTGCTGTTATTGATTGCTCAGTGTTTGCTAACACAGTGGTGGAGGTGGGTGAGGGGTGCCAGGGTGGGGGATTTTCTGTTGTCCTATTGCTGTCTCAGTTTTAGGCGGTCCTTACGTCTCTGCAACTTGGAGGGTGAGACTTTCTCACTGATTCTGCCTCTTGCCAAATGGTAGGGGACCTTTAAAGGTCTGTGGCTGTGATGTTTTCCTGACCCTCCCTTAGAGATAGAGGGTACCTTCCTCTTGGGCTTCCCTGGTGACTCAGACAGTAAAGAATTTGCCTGCAATGCTGGAGATCCAGGTTCGATCCCTGGGGTGTGAAGCTCCCCTGGAGAAGGAAATGGAAACCCACTCCGGTATTCTTGCCTGGGAAATCTCATGGACAGAGGAGCCTGGTGGGCTGCAGTTCATGGGGTCACAAAAGAGTTGGACACGAATTATGCAGGGGGCCCTTGCGCTCTCCCTTTCCTAAAAAAAAAAAAAAAAAGAATTATGCAGGGGCCAACTCGAAATAGTTATTACTCTACAAAGTATATGTGTTATATTCTTTTTATGTTTTGTGTATTCTGATTTGGAAACATCTCCCTGTGCTAGTTTCTGCTGAGCATGCTATCAGTGGCACTGTAGACACACAGTTTCTAGCATCAGCTGTCATAGTGTTATTAAATATATTTATAAATATCATTTAATGAGTATGTATTTTCATATGTTGACTCTTTAAGTTTTATTCCTTGAATTATCTTTAATCATGTATTTTAATGACAAATTCTTCTTGGCAGATACTAGGTCATGTTTTTTTCTTTTTTAAACCACACAGCACTTCTAACACCAAATGTGTGGAGTTTTTTCCCACATCAATCAGTTCTCTAACTCTCTGGACACCAGCTGGGTGTCCTATAAATCAATTCATTTCTGATACTAACTACCCAGAGTTAGTGCAGACATCCAGGTCTGCCCCCCACTTCAGAAGATGCCAGTTTCAGGTCCCCAACTTCTTCTACTTCTCACCAATCAGCTGTAAGTCAGGGGTTCCCATGTATCCCTCCTGGGATTCAGTAATTTTCTAGAAAGGGCTCGCAGAACTCAGGAAGGCATTTTATTTACTGTTACCAGTTTACTATAAAGGATACAACTCACAAACAGCCAGATGGAAAGAGATGCATGGGATGGCGGATAGCGTGGGGGCGGAGGGACAGTTCAGAGGGAGATGGTGCACAGTACTTCCATGTCTTGGTGTTACACCCTTCTTGCACCATGATATGTTCACCAACATACCCATAGTTTAGGGCTTCTTCTGGAAGTTCCATTACATAGGCGTGTTGGTGGTTAGCTCCATTTTCAGCCCTTTGCTCCTTCCCTGACTCTGGAAAGTGGGGCTGAAAGTTCTAACCCTCTAATCACGTCATTAGTTCCTCTGACTACCAGCTCCCATTATAAAGCTTTGTAAGCTAACCCTAACCTGCCAAGGGTTAACCTATTAGCATAAATTCAGGTGTGGTTTAAAGAGGCTTATTATCAATAACAAAAGATGATCCTTTCATCTGTGGTGGTGGGGGTAGTGGTTTAGTTGCTAAGTCGAGTCCAGCTCTTGTGACCCCATGCCAGGCTCCTCTGTCCATGGGATTCTCCAGGCAAGAATACTGGAGTGGGTTGCCATTTCCTTCTCCACCTTTCATCTGTATCACTCTGGGAATTCCAAAGATTTTAGAAGCTCTTGCGTTGTTTTTTTTGGAACCTGGCAGAAGACCAAAATACATTTGTTATATGACAGTATCACACTAGGCTCTCAACACAGAACTGTTGAGTGAATGAATTTATGTGACTGCTGTTACTGTCACTTTCTTATGAATAGCTTTTCTTCTTTATTTCTGATTATTATAATATTCAATTTTAAGAGTATAAAAATGTCTTTATTTTCTTTTTCTTTTACTTAAAAGTTGAATATATTTAATGTACAGCATTGTATAAATTTAAGGTGTACAGCATGTTAATTAGGTGCATTTATATATTGTAGTATAATCACCATTGTATTTCTGAACATCCACTTACAGAATGTTGATTTTTCAAATCAAAATGATATGTAGACATTTAACTGAAGTTGAAGGAGGTTCTCTGGTCAAAATTCTTATCACATTATGGGACTATTGAAGGGGAAGAACTTATCTCTTTGGACTTTGATGAGGACTCCCAAGAGAAAGAAAATTCAGTGAGTCAGCCAGTGATACATATACTTTAGGATGGATACAGTATATTCTTGATTGAGTGTGATAACAAGGTATAAAGGAGGAAGAAGAGGGAGAAATTTAACATCTTTGCGCTGAAGTTTATTAGGACCTTGTTTGGAGATGGAGATAAGATTTATTAAAGGTGATGTTACCAGCCTCAAATTCCTCAATAACTGAAATGTCTAAGGTTGGCTTTACCATTTATTTTCTCCTAGGTGATTTACTGTTCTTTTGGTGGAACATCCAAAGGACTACACTTCAATAACTTAATAGTTGGACTTGTCCTTCTTACAAGAGGCAGAGATGAAGAGAAAGCAAAATGTAAGTACTTTTATTATCTCAAAAAGTTAAAATACCACATTTATGTACAGAATAATCTACCTCAAAATTTTGATGACTGTCAAAGGATTTGAATTGATGTTTCTTCAAAGAAGATATACAAATAGCCAATAAGCACTTGAAAAAATGTTAAACATAAGTAGTTATTTGGGAAATGTAAATTAAAATTACAGTGAGATACCACTTAAGTGTAAGATAGATAATGCAGCCACTTTGGGAAACTAACTGGCAGTTTCTCAAACTGTTAAACATTGAGTTTTCAATTTCATTCCTAGATATATACCCAAGGAAACTGAAACCATATATTCATTAAAAAAAAAAGTTCATAACAGCACATTCATAATGGTTACAAAATGGAAACAATCCTAATGCCCATCAACTGATGCATTTATCATAAGCAAAGTGTAATATAACCAGCAATAGAATATTGCTTGACAGTAAGAAGGAATAAAGTACTCTGAAAGAGCAGAAAAAACTTCCTTTCTAGGTTGTTTGGCTGATTTAATAATTAAGTTGATGTAAGACAGGTTAAGAGGAGAAAACCAAACACTTTTCGCACGTACGTATTTGTTGTAGTCATTCGTCGTGGCTTTTCTCCCAAAGTGCAAGTGTCTTTTCCTTTTTTGTGACTGCAGTCACCGTCCACAGTGATTTTGGAGCCCAAGAAAATAAAGTCTGTCCCTGTTTCCACTGTTTCCACATCTATTTACCGTGAAGCTATGCAACCAGATGCTATGATTTTAGTTTTTTGAATGTTGAGTTTTAAAAATCAGCTTTTTCACTCTCCTTTGTCACTCTCATCAAGAGGCTCTTTAGTTCCTCTTCACTTTCTGCCGTTAGAGTGATATCATCTACATATCTGAGGTGGTTGATATTTTTCCTGGCAATCCTTAGTTCCAGCTTGTGATTCATCCAGCCTGGCATTTCGCATGATATACTCTGCATATAATTTAAATAAACAGGGTGACAACATACAGCCTTGACATACTCCTTTCCCAGTTTTGAACCAATCCATTGTTCCGTGTCTGGTTCTAACTGTTGCTTCTTGACCTGCATACAGATTTCTCAGGAGACAGGTAAGGTGGTCTGGTATTCCCATCTCTTTTAAGAATTTTCCACAGTTTGTTGTGATGCACACAGTCAAGGGCTTTGGCATAGTCAGTGAAGCAGAAGTAGATGTTTTTCTGGAATTCTCTTGCTTTTTCTATGATCCAGTGGATGTTGGCAATTTGATCTCTGGTTCCTCTGTCTTTTCTAAATCCAGCTTGTACATCTGGAAGTTCTCAGTTCATGTATTGTTGAAGCCTAGCTTGAAGGATTTTGAGCATTACCTTGCTATCAAGTGAAATGAGTGCAATTGTCCACGACAAACCTAGACAGTGTATTAAAAAGCAGAGACATCACTTTGCCGACAACAATCCTTATAGTCAAAGCTCTGGTGTTTCCAGTAGTCATGTACATATGTGATAGTTGGACCGTAAAGAAGGCTGAGCGCCAAAGAATTGATGCTTTCGAACTGTGGTGCTGGAGAAGACTCTTGAGAGTCCCTTAGACTGCAAGAGACCAGACCAGTCAATCCTAAAGGAAATCAGCCCTGATTGTTCATCGTAAGGACTGATGCTGAAGTTGCAGCTCCAATACTTTGTCTACCTGATGTGAAGAACGAACTCATTGGAAGAGACCCTGAAGCTGGGGAAGATTGAGGGCAAGAGGAGAAGGGGGCGGCAGATGAGATGGTTAGATAACATCACTGACCCAGTGAACCTAAGTTTGAGTAAACTCCAGGAGATAGTAAAGGACAGGGAAGCCTGGCTTGCTACAGTCCACAGTGTCACAAAGAGTTGGATTCAACAATGAACAACAAATTTGTGTTGTTTTTTAGTTGCTGAGTTGTGATCCACATAGTCAAAGGCTTTAGTGTAGTCATTGAAGCAGAAGTACATATTTTTCTGGAATTCCCTTGCTTTCTCCATGATCCAGCAAATGTTGGCAATTTGATCTCTGATTGCTCTGCCTTTTCTAAACTTAGCGTGTACATCTGGAAATTCTTGGTTCACGTACTGCTGAAGCCCAACTTGAAGGATTTGAGCATTACCTTGCTAGAGTGTGATATGAGCACAATTGTACAGGAGAAGTCCAAAATTAAGATATTAGGAGAGTTTTGTTCTCTCTGAAATCTACAGGGAAGAATCCTTGCTTTTTCCTGACTTCTGGTGGTAGCCCTCAATGCTTGGTATTCCTTGACTTGCCAGTTGCTTCCCTCCAATCTCTCACTATCTCATCTCATGGTTTCTTTCCAGTGTTTCTGTCTTCTGTTCTTATAATCAGTCATATTGAATTAGGACCCAACCTAATAACCTCATCTTAATTTGATTTTATCTGCAGAGACCCTTTTTCAAATAAAGTCACATTCATGAGTACTGGGGTTAAGACTTCCAACATTTTTTTTGAGGGGGGAGATATAATTTAATCCATAACAGATGGTCAGAGCCTTCCAGCAAATATTCCCCCCTAACAGAATCAGCCATGGCATGTGGGTGGGCAGGCAAGGAACCCAGTGGGCCTTCAGAGGAATAGAATGTCTCTTCTTTCTATCACCTATGTTTCCAAATAAATTCAAATTCTCAAGTTCTTGGAGATTAGGATTTCAGCATATCTTTTGGGCGGACGCAGTTCAACCCTTAACAGCAGTATTTCAAACATAATATGTACTTCTACCCAACTTTATTATTTCTTACCATTGTGTCATATTTGTCCCAGATCTTGGTTTTTTTTTTTTTTTTTTACAAAATTAAAGATCATGGCCAAGCCAAATAAATGGTATACTATACAGATTTTTCAGTTTGCTTTTTGTACTGAAGATTATTGATATTTACCATGTTGGAACCCTAGTTCCTTTATTTTAATTGCTTTATAGTATTTCATTGTGTGTGTGTCTCAGGTTACCTATTTTTTTGTTGGTAGACATTTATCTTTTCCCCCCGACCTAAATTTCGCTATTATAAAGATTGCTTCGGTGTGTGTTGTACCTCATGCCGATATGTATGAGAGTTTTTCACAAGTGGAGGTGGGGTTGCCTAGGAACTGAACTTCTAGCATAAATCTTCATCTTTACATTTTGGCAAGGTACTCTCCAAGGTGTTACAGTAATAGATATTCATTAACAGTATATAAGAGTTCCAGTTTATCCTAGTTTATTGCTAACACTTTGTATTGTCACACTTAAACAGTTTTTGCAAGTTTGGTATGTGAAAAGATACCACATTGCTGTTGTAATTAGCATTGGTTTTTTTTTAAGGGATAAACTGTATATTTATAAAATGCTCGGTCACTCAATAATTGTTACCTTTCTCTTTCCTCCCTACATCCACCAGGGTACTTTTAATCTATGTTAAAATTAATTCATTATTTCTTTTTCCTAGACATTTTTAGTCTTTTTGCAAGTGAATCCGGGAGCTATGTTATACGGGAAGAAATGGAAAGAATGCTTCATGTGGTGGATGGTAAAGTCCCAGATACACTCAGGAAGTGTTTCTCAGAGGTACATTTAAAGATTTACATTGCATCCCTGTGGACAGAGTATTAAATCTTAGTTGTATGAGTTTAGCTGTGATGAATAGATGTTTATGTGCAGCATATTCTTGACATTTTTGTATTTAACGGTTGAAGTTTTTTAACGATTTGTGTGCTAGACTCAAAGGTCCATGACACTTACTGCTGCTGTGTTTGTGAATCTGAAAATTCCCAGTTCTACTGTAAAGGCAACTATCTCTACTTATGGTAGATGACACATACTCCCCCACTCTCACACCAGCACGCACACACACACTCACAGGCGATCCTGCAGACACCTGAGCATTGCTTAAGTTGTGGTGCTCTTCATTGCTTTTTGTCATGAGCACGTAGAAATAGCACTCATTGGCCTTGAGCTGTAGGTGACCTCTGTGATCCATCAATGCCTATTTTATCATAAATGCATTTTATAATTTATCTTTTAATTGGTTTGCATAGTGAAATATTTGGGTTTTTAAAATTGGCCATTTTCCTGTTTTCATAAATAATATATTTTCATTGTAAAAAACCTTTAACAACAGAAAATGTATATCTTTTAACAGAGAAAATTTTTCTTTAATTTCTTTTCAGAGGTGTGCTTACATGGGAAGTCCCAAGAGGTGGCAAAATAAAGCTCTTCTACAAGTTTTTGATCCTTTCCTGCAGCACTCAGTGCTGTGTAATTTCTTGTGGCCATTTGATCCACTTCCATTTCACAGATATTAGAGTCTTTCACTGCTGTTGGTTTTATTCAGAGTTTTTATTCAGTTAGTTTAGTCACCTTCCTACCTATATAAGCACTGATTATTAATACTCCAGGCATCTGCATATATCTGGTTCTAATATCTGTTTGGACTCTGGCTTTAGCTTTTCATCACTCTGGCTTTAAGTTTCTCCTGTGTTAATAGCACCTGGAGATTTCCCTTTCTTGCTTTTCAGCTTGGCTAAGTAGTTTTTGGTAGTAGTTATGGTGTTACATTTTATTCAGCAGTTCTACATGTTTGGTGCTAAAAGGATTGTCTTCCTGCATTTTTGGTTGTCTTATTGACTGGAAGTTGCTGTGATAGTATTTCAGTACCTTAAGACAAACTAGATCATGTTTTTTGTTTTTCCTCTCTAAAATTTGCTGGCCAAATTTTATTAGGAAAAAAAAGAGTTATCTAATCTTTGCAAGCCTGATAAATTGGATTTTTCACAGAAATATCAAGTGGTTTGCTTATTTTAGGGGAGAATGTGTATTTTTTTCATTTTAATAAGGTTTATACAGACATTCCTGTTTTATAGACAGGGATTTAATTTGGTTAGCCACCCAGTTCTCTTAAAATTTAGGCACAATAGCAGGTACATATACTAAGATAATAATTAGTGCTGTACAGAAAAATTAAGTAGACCACAGGAGATAGGTGGTGATAGGGAGGCGATATCTAGGTGTAGGTATTTTGTTATGGGATGGTTAGGAACAGCTTATAAGAGAAAGGGACATTAGAACAAAGAATTTTAAGGAAATGAGTATGGTAGTAAATGGCTAGGGAAGTCTTATATGAAGAACAAGGTCTTTGGAAGAGAGGAGATCAAAGAAATGAGAGGCCAAGGTTTGGGGATACTCATGTATATAGCTATTTACATCATTAGGTACTTATGGTTGTTTAAAGAAAAAAAAGACTGTGAATGGGCTAATTTTACCTAATTCAACTATTTGATGTATTTACCTACATAATTTTTGAGTAAGGTATGTGATGTGATCCACACTCTTGCTTCTTGAGTTACTATGTTTCCAGTAACTTGAGATGAAGGAAATCCACATAGGAGTTACATTGATTTTTTTCTTATTGAATTTTTTTGGTTGTTGATTCTCATGGTGGGAATTCGTACTTTATATTGCTCTTCAAAGATGTATCAATTTCAGAAGTTTGTTTTTAATTGCCATTTATAGTACTGGAAGTTTTTTCCTAGACTGCTATTGTGATAGTTTATAAAAGATTTCCATTTTGCTTCCTTATTTAGAGCCATGACTCAAGAACATAGAAAGTCATGTTTGACAGATGGGATTTTAGTACTGCCAGTTATATGGAGTGATCCTAATGGGCAAGCAGATTAGAGAGGTCGCTTTGTATTTCACTGAGTTGCCAGGCAGTGTATATAGTGTGTGATTCAGGCACAGAGGCTTTGGAGCCTGGACTGCTTGGGTTCAGTTCTATCTCTGCCACTGTATAACCTTGAACATACAGCTTTCAGAGCTTCAGTTTTCTCGTGTGTAAAATGGGGATAATAGTATCTCCTATTATTGCTTGAGGATTAAATGAGTATAAAAATACTTAGAATTGTGCTTAGGGCATTGTAAATACACATTAAATATTAACTGTATGTGAAGTTGTTAGAAGCACCTATTATCATAGGCAGTTTTTTCTTAGTGGTACATGAAGGTGCGTCTTATAATAACATCTTAGCTTCATAAAACCGTTAAAACCACCATGTTCACTGGATATAAGATGCTTTTGATTAATAAGATGTGCTTTTATGTATTACTATAAAGAACAAAAAAACTACCAGTTACAATTAAAGGGTATTATTGATTTTAAGACTTATCCCAATGTCAAAGATGTTAACATGTGAAAATGTGCCTCAGCTTGTGGAATTTATACTGCAAACCCTCTTTGTAGACCAAATGTGGGTAGAGAAAGAAAATGGATCTGGTCCTCTAAACATGCAGCGATGTCCTCATGTCCCTGCAGCAAGTCTGAGTGCCATAGTCCTCCATTTAGAAAGCTAAGACTTCCAGTGTTGTCTTATTTATTTGTTTATTGGCTGCGCTGGGTATTCATTGCTGTGTGTGGACTGAATTGCCTCCAGTGAGGGCTCTCCTTTGTTGTGCTTCATCAGTTTCTCGCTGTGGTGGAACACAGATTCTAGGCCCACGGGCTTCAGTAGTTGCAGCACGCAGGCTCAGTAGTTGTGGCCCATGGGCTTAGTTGCTCCTCGGCAGGTGGGATCTTAGTTTGCTAACCAGGGATCCAACCTGTGTCCCCTGCATTGGCAGGTGTATTCTTAACTGCTGGACCACCAGGGAAGTCCCTCCAATGTTGTCTTGATTGCTTGAATTGTACTGTTAAATATTCTGAAACCATGAAGCTAAGCATATTACTGTACTTAATAGGATGCTACTAACAATATAGAAATTATTTCTACCGTAACTCTTTTAGGTTATAAGTTATTTGTATCACTTAATAGCTCCATCAGGATTATAGCTACTAGGCTCCTGAGTGTCGTTCTTCATTGTATTTCTATGTGGGTTGCTTCTGCCTTTTTCTCATAGAAATATCTGGCCCATACTCTTGTCTTCCAGTCAAAGAGATTGACTTGCACGGCCATATGATGTTTTTTCTCAGCCTGGAAACTTTTTTTCTCCGCAGATTTAGCAAGACAAGTACTTGGAAAGAAAGCAAAGAAATAGAAACCTCCTTGCTTCTTTTTTGTATTTTAGTTGACTTGTGAATGTACGTTTTCAGTGATGACTTTTGGAAGGGGACTCCTGGATAGTTTTTAATTTGCCAATGAAATTTAAAAGATTATTCATATTCCATACACATTGATTAAAATGTGCTAATTCTAACCAATGGAAGTGTTGAAGCAGGATAAAGCAAATGAAAAATGGCTTTTATTAAGTATTGAAAGAAATGCAGTTTACACTGATTGCAAGATGTACCTTAGCAAGTAAAATGTGACTTAGTGGAAGTTCACTGCTTTAATGAATTGATAAAATAATTTGCAATTAGCATATAGGTTTTATGCAAATAAAAGTTCTGAAATAGTTACATTTGAAAAGTTTTTTTTCCAAATACATATATAGCCTATAATGATATTTAGATTATTCTTCCTTTATAGATAGTAGAAGGGAGTAAACGTCAATTAAATGCAAATTTTAAATTGTGTAAGTTCCAAGTAAGGTACCTTAAAGTTTAACTAAACCTGTGTTTTCTTGTTTTAATTTTAGGGTGAAAAGGTAAACTATGAAAAGTTTAGAAATTGGCTTCTTCTAAACAAAGATGCTTTTACCTTCTCTCGTTGGCTACTGTCTGGAGGTGTATATGTGACCCTCACTGATGATAGTGATACTCCCACTTTCTACCAAACTCTGGCTGGAGTCACACATTGTAAGTAATGGCATTTTATTGTGCTCTGTTCACTTTTTAACACACTTGCCTGGTAATAAGAGAATATGCCTATTATCAGTGTGGCTTTTTTTTTCTTCCAAAGTGTAATAACGTGGAATGCTGGAGGCTTGAGTACATAACTGAAAAAGATAAACTTTTTTTGTCTACTCACTGAATACTTTCGTACTCCAAATGTGTAAATTTTTTCCCTTCACACCAAGCAATTCTCCAGTGCTCTATGGACACCAACCACGTGTCCTACACTTCAGTTCAGTTCTGACACTGTCTGCTGGGATTAGCGCAGACCCACCCCACAGGTTTAGGTCTCGGTCCCAAAAGACTGCCCCTCTGCCCTCCCTGCTTCAGAAGCCAAGTCCAGATTGTGACCTTTGCTTCTGACTGACCACCTATAAATGAGACTTCCCATGACCCTCTCCTTGGGTTTGGTAATTTACTAGAACTTCAGGAAACATTTACCTTTACTGATTTATTATATAATAAAAGCTGTATTAAAGGAGACAGATGAACAGCTGGGTGAACAGATACGTAGGACAGAATCTGGAAGGGTCCCAAACCCAGGAGCTTCTGTCCACATGGAGCTGTGTTGCCCCCTTCTTGGCATGTAGATGTGTCTAGGTGCTCTCCAGACCCTGTGCTTTGGGATTTTTGTGCAGGCTTTGTTACATAAGCATTATCAGTTATTAACTGTATTTCTAAATCTTTTCTTCTTTCCAGAGAATGGGGGGTTGGGGGATGGGGTTGAAAGTTCCAAGTTTCTTGTATGGCTTGGTCTTTCTAGTGACCAGCCCCTTTCCAGGAACCTACCGAGAGTTACTTCAGGCATCAGAACAAAAGATTCCTGTCACCCACAAAATTCTGAGGATTTAGGAGCTCTTCATCAGACATTCCTGTCACTCAAGAAATTAAAGAAATGTCCTCAAAGAGAAAATGTTAGCAAGAACTGGGATCAATATCACTTATTTCACAGCAGCCCTCTACTAATTGTTCTTAACCAAACTGTATTAGTTCCTAGGGCTGCTGTAACAAATTAACACAATCCATAAACTGAAAAAACAGAAATCTACTCTCTTACAGTTCTGGAAGCTGAAACCAAAGTGTTAATAGAGCCATGTTCCCTCTGAAGATCCCAGGGAAGCATCTTTCCTTGCCTCTCCCAGCTTCTTGTGAACCCAGGCTTTGCTTGACTTGTGGCAGCATAATTCTAGTTTCTGCCTCTGTTTTCATATAGCCTTCTGTGTGTGTGTGTGTGTCCTCTCCCCTTCTTTTAAAGACACCACTCACTGGATTTAGGGCCCCGTCTAAGTTTAGGATGATTTTAACTCTAGAACCCTAATTCGTTACACCTGCAAAGACCCTATTTCCAAGTGAGGTCACATTCTGTGATTCCAGGTGATAATGAACTTTTGAGGGACGCTGTTTAGTCCACCACAGCACAGGCCTAAATGTTAACTTCTACTGTTCTTTTCTGTGGTTACAGAATGGACGTACTCTGGGCTTTTGCTTATGCTGCTTAACACCAGAAGGAATGCCTTTCCCTTTTATTCTCCCTGCAAACGCTAGTCATCCTTGAAGATTTAAGTCACATGCTGCTTGCTTTCCATGAAATGTTTTCTTGCCTTCCTGTGAGAAATCATCTGTCCTTCCTCTGAACTCTCATAACACTTTCTTTTGTATTCTTCTTGGATGAACTTACCACTTTCATCTTTGTATTATAATTATTTATAATATTTTATTTATTTGTACATGTCATTTCTCTTAAATCATAGAGAGTCTGTATTATTCTTTTATTCACTCTCAGTGTCAAGCCTTAAATAAGTATTTGTTGACCGAGTAGAGGACCTTGGGTATCAAGCATTGTTTGTATTTATTTTTTCTTGTAATTTATGAGTTGGCTACTAATTATTCACCAGCTGCTTTCCCTCTCATTTTTATTCCATTGTTACCAAAAATTCTGACACATAAATCCTGGCATGAATAGGCAATTAATTTGATGCTCCTACTTTTTCAGCACTACCATCTTTATTTTGAGAGGAAAGCCTTTTTTAAAAAATAGTTTTGTATAAAAAATTAGGAAATCTTTTTATACTTTAAGCTCTATCATTGTCAGTCATATGGATGTTCTGCCGAACTCTTGCTTTCATTTGTAATTGTATGGTAAATTATTTTTCTATTATTGGCTAAGGGTGTGATTACTTTCCTTGAGTGACTCACGTTATAGAAAAAATTGTTCTGGCACTTAATAAAATGGTAAACAAGACTTTTTAAAAATCATTTATTTTTGGTTGCTCTGCATCTTTGTTGCTGTGCTCAGGCTTTCTCTGGTTGCAGGGTGTGGGCTCTAGGGCTCTCGGGCTCCAGCAGTTGTAGCGCACGGTCTTAGTTGCTCAGCATGTGGAATCTTCCCGAACCAGGGATGGAACCCGGGTCCCCTGGATTGGCAGGCGAATTCTTATCCACTGTACCACCAGGGAAGTCCCATAAACAAAACTTTACTTCACGACTTTTACTTTTGCAGTAGTGGAGAGAGATTGGTCTTACCTCCAAATATTATAAGGAAAGCAACTTACAGCCAAGGAGCAAGGTGAGGTGATCAGTGGAAGGAAAATTACTAAGAGAAATCATCAAGGGTAGGGGAATTCTTACTAAAAGCCAGCCAAACACTTATTCATTAAATATGGGGTATGAGGAACTTGATCAGGTATCAAAGATAGGGGATGATACAGCAGGATTCTTTGCTAAGATTCAGCTGGGCAAGCCAAAGACAGAATAAGGGGCCAACTTCTGAGCCTACTAGAAAAGAGGGCTCAAAGGAGTGGGACTAAATTTTAGTCAAGGTGAGAGTCTCTGTCAGCTGCTTCAAGTTGAATTAGTTCTGACATACTTTGCAAACGCAAATGCTGCTTCAGTTCAGTTCAGTTCAGTTCAGTCGCTCAGTCGTGTCCGACTCTTTGCAACTCCATGAATCGCAGCACACCAAGCCTCCCTGTCCATCACCAACTCCTGGAGTTTACCCAGACTCATGTCCATCGAGTCGGTGATGCCATCCAGCCATCTCATCCTTTGTGTCCCCTTCTCCTCCTGCCCCCAATCCCTCCGAAAAACAGGGTCTTTTCCAATGAGTGAACTCTTTGCATGAGGTGGCCAAAGTATTAGAGTTTCAGCTTCAGCATCAGTCCTTCCAATGAACACCCAGGACTGATCTCCTTTAGAATGGACTGGTTGGATTTCCTTGCAGTCCAAGGGACTCTCAAGAGTCTTCTCCAACACCACAGTTCAAAAGCATCAGTTCTTCGGCACTCAGCTTTCTTCACAGTCCAACTCTCACATCCATACATGACCACTGGAAAAACCATAGCCTTTGTTGGCAAAGTAATGTCTCTACTTTTTAATATGCTATCTAGGTTGGTCATAATTTTCCTTCCAAGGAGTAAGCGTCTTTTAATTTCATGGTTGCAGTCACCATCTGCAGTGATTTTGGAGCCCCCCAAAATAAAGTCTGACACTGTTTGCACTGTTTCCCCATCTATTTCCCATGAAATGATGGGACCAGATGCCATGATCTTCGTTTTCTGAATGTTGAGCTTTAAACCGAGTTTTTCTCTCTCCTCTTTCACTTCCATCAAGAGGCTTTTTAATTCCTCTTCACTTTCTGCCATAAGGGGGGTGTCATCTGCATATCTGAGGTTATTGATATTTCTCCCGGCAATCTTGATTCCAGCTTGTGCTTCTTCCAGTCCAGTGTTTCTCATGATGTACTCTGCATATAAGTTAAATAAGCTGCTTATTGTTTATTTTTCAAAGCACTGTATCAAAGATTACAGGCTTGTGTAAATTTAATCAGTCAAAATAATTATCAAAATATTAAAAATGTTATCCCATTATATGGCTCCATTTTAATTTGAAAATGATCTTTTCAGTTTAATTTTTTATCAGTTGGGAAGATTTTGAGATTTTTAATGGTATCTAAAAGTACCTGCAAGGAGATCCAACCAGTCCATCCTAAAGGAGATCAGTCCTGGGTGTTCATTGGAAGGACTGATGCTGAAGCTGAAACTCCAATACTTAGGCCACCTCATGCAAAGAGTTGACTCATTGGAAAAGACCCTGACACTGGGAGGGATTGCAGACAGAAGGAGAAGGGGACAACAGAGGGTGAGATGGCTGGATGGCATCACTGACTCGATGGACATGAGTTTGAGTGAACTCCGAGAATTGGTGATGGACAGGGAGGCCTGGCATGCTGTGATTCATGGGGTCGCAAAGAGTCGGACACGACTGAGCAACTGAACTGAACTGACTGAAAAGTACATGACCTTTGTCTTGTTAAAAAATATTTTATCTTGATTTTATGCATTGTTTCATCTGAAATAATGACCTAATTTCTAAACTGAGTGGCTTTCTCCTAGGCTCATTGTACCTACTAATATCTCTGCAGCATTTTAGCACTATTGACAGTGTTCTTGAAATTCTCTTCTCCCTTGATTTTGAAACATTGTAGTTTTAAGTTATTTCTCATTGATCAGCCTTTAGTTCTGTTCTATTCTTAACTGGCATGCATGCTTTTGCTTCACTACAGCCATTTCTTTTGCTTCATTTATCCTTCATGTCTTTGCAGATGATACCTAGATGAAGTTTACTGATCTTGAGGTATCAAACTATATATTCATTTTATTAAATGCCTCCTGGATATATATTGTAACATCTTAATTTCATATATAACACCTTTCCTTACTTTAGTCCATTTGTAGATCAAAAAAAGCAAACATCCTATTCTTCCTCCTATGATTTTTTTTACTCTCTTTTTTTAAATTGAAGTATAGTTTTTGCTTTTGTTGTTTAGTTGCCAAATTGTGTCCAACTCTTTCTGTGACCCCATGGACTGTAGCCTGCCAGACTCCTCTGTCCATGGAATTCTTCAGGCAAGAATACTGGAGTGGGGAGCCATTCCCTTCTCCAGGGGATCTTCCCGACCCAGGGACTGAGCTGGGTTTCCTGCATTAAAGACAGATTCTTTACTGTCTGAGCCACCAGGGAAGCCCTTAAATCTTTATAGCTAGGCTCAAACACATTTTTATTAATCAAAATAGGAAACATTACAGTCAACTTATTTTTACCAACGAGAAATAAGTTTGTTTATTCCTCTAGTATAAAATCCTTGCTTCAGGATTCGATGAACTCTTGGAAAGCATTTTCTGGATCCTGCTGGTTGTGAAAGCATTTTCACTGCAAAACAAGTTGTTGAGATACTTGAAGAAGTGGTAGTCAGTTTGCTAAACATCAGGTGCATGTGGCAGAAGAGGCAAAACTTAGTAGTCCAGTTCGTTCACCTTCTGAATTACTGGTTGTGTGATAGGCGGTCAAGTGTTGTTGTGGAGAACAGTCGGGCTCTTTCTGTTGACCAAAGCTGGCTGCAGGCACTGCAGTTTTAGGTGCATCTCATCCATCTGCTGAGTATGCTGCTGCTAAGTCTCTTCAGTCGTGTCCGACTCTGTGCATCCCCATAGACGGCAGCCCACCAGGCTCTCCCGTCCCTGGGATTCTCCAGGCAAGAACACTGGAGTGGCTTGCCATTTCCTTCTCCAGTGCATGGAAGTGAAAAGTCAAAGTGAAGTCGCTCAGTCGTGTCTGACTCTCTGCGACCCATGGACTGCAGCCCACCAGGCAAGATTCAGAATGCTGTGGTGGAGCAGACTGATTTCAGACATGCACAGCAGTAAATGGCAGCTTAACAGTAAGCAGCAGCAAGCAATAGCTGGAAGCAAGGTCTTAATTTCCCAGACTGGAGTCCTAACCACTGGACCACAGGGGTCAGCAGTGAAGGCTAGAGTCCCTTCCTAGTCCTTGCCTGACTAGTTAAAAACAAATTCAGGCAAGGAGGCAGAAAATAAAGAGTAAAGTAAGAAGTTTTTGTCTTCCTTCAGGCCAGTTATCTTGCTTTGTTCCCCTCCCCCCGCTAATTTGTATCAGGACTCTCCTCTGGGGTGCACATGCACCCCTTTAGCCAAGATGAATCTTGAAGCAAAGACTTCAGGGAGGAGCAAGACTCACTGTGGCCTGGAATTATCCTCTGACTTTTGACCCCAAGGAGCCTTTGTGGAAATGTATAGTGTCTCCCTTATCCTAAAAAGGGAGAAGCGGAGATCCTTCAGTCGTTTACTCAGAAAGTGTTTTGCCTCTGTCCTTGCCATAATTATTTCCTCTCCATAATTATATTTCTTCAAGATGTTTACAAGAGAAAAAGACTGGCTGTTTACCTTGTTTCTGTTGTTACTTCCATTTCAGAGGGCAATTGTAAATTCCTCAGCTGGAGCCCACATAGCTCTTGTCTCAGGAAATGCTGACAGGGGGCCGGCTGTTGTAAATGTCCAGCTTGGAACCCATCTGTCTCCTATCTCAAGATGGGCAGCAGACCACCAAACAGTGACCATGACCTTTTTTTAATGCAAGTTTGGCTTTGAAAAGTGCTTTGGAGCTTCTTCTCTGTCCAGCCACTGAGCTGGTCATCACCAGTTTTTGTAGAAAATCCACTTTTCGTCACCGGTCACAATCCAATTGAGAAATGGTTCATTTTTGTTGAGTGGCATAAGAGAAGACAATATTTCAGAATGACAATTTTTTTGATTTGCTGTCAGTTAATGAGGCACTCACTCAGCAAGCTTTTTCACCTTTCCAATTTGTTTCAAACGCCAAACGAGTGTAGAGTGGTCGACAGTGAGTTCTTCAGCAACTTCTTGGGTAGTTGTAAGAGGATCAGGTTTGATGATTGCTCTCAATTGGTCATTGTCAACTTCCGATGGCCGGCCACTATGCTCCTCATCTTCAAGGCTCTCGTCTCATTTGCAAAACTTATTAAACCACCACTGCACTGTATGGAAGTATTTCTTTGGAGGGAATGATGCTAAAGCTGAAACTCCAGTACTTTGACCACCTCATGCGAAGAGTTGAC
>NW_011495033.1:11375937-11380548 GCF_000754665.1 Bison bison bison | reverse complement strand
TGAGTGAACTCTGGGAGTTGGTGATGGACAGGGAGGCCTGGCGTGCTGCGATTCATGGGGTCGCAAAGAGTCGGACATGACTGAGCGACTGAACTGCACTGCACTGTATGGTCGTCAGCAGTTCCTGGGCCAAATGGATTGTTGACATTGCGAGTTGTTTCCACTGCTTTAGGACCCATTTTGAACTGGAATAACAAAATTGCTTGAATTTGCTTTTTGTCTAACATATCCCTAGTCTAAAATAAATATAAAATACACATCAAGTAGTAAGTCATTAGCAAAAAAAAAAAATAAAGTGAGAAATGTGTATTAAAATGCTGTGTAACATAACCACATTTATTTAAGGATGTATTCCAGTATCAAATGGCAAATTTCACCAATGCAAAAACTGGAATTACGTTTGCACCAACCTAATAATTCTAGTAATCCAATTTGAAGTTACCTTTGACTTTTCTTTATCAAGCTTCATATTAAATCCTATCAGTGTTAACTCAACCATATTTCTTGCATCTTTCTTTGCCACTGTCATCATTACGATAGTTTTTCTTACTTATCTGACCTGACTGTGGTTTGATAATAGGGGTAATCAAAGACACATTTCTGTTTTTGTTTACTTAGTTTGCATAAAAGCAAAAACAAACCATTCTTACTTCCCTGCTTTGAAACCTTTGAGAAATCTTCACATTCTTAGTTTATCATTCTTATTCTCATTTCTCCTCACTTATGTTCTCAGCTTCAACTGAAGAGCACTGGTCAGTATTCCATGACCGTACCATGAACTTTCATGGCTACCCTCTCTACCGTCACTCCTAATATTCCTTCATGTAAGAATACATTCCATCTTTCAGTTCCTGACAGGTAAAATGCTTTGTCATCAATCCTAACTCAAATGTCATAACCCTTTTGTCATGCCTTCTCCATTTTTCTGCAGTTGGAATTAATCACTTTTTCTCTTTGCATTCCTGCACACTTTACTTTTGAATTAAAGTATTTAAGATGCTTTTTGCCTTACTGTAAAGTCAGTTGAAAATGGCTTTGTTTTTCAACAGAAGTTACAAGTCTCTTGAGGACAAGGCTTGTATTCTATTCATCTTTGGGTTTTTCTTAGTTCAGTGATCTATAATGCATGTTGTTGGACTGAACTGTGTTGGAAAATTTTCAACAACCAAAAGTCTGCATTCTGAGTATTGATTTAAACATTTGAATTCCCCAGGGGAGAGCAGGAGGACTATGTTGTTTTAGGATTGTAGGACTAAACCTACAGGAGGGAGAAGGACCAAGATAAATCATCATGTTTGAATAGAGTTTAACAACTTCATAGTATGTAAGTGTTCATATAAAGACCTACCATATTTTTAGAGTGAAAATGAATTGTATGTGTCAATTTAAAGAACTGCTTAAGATTGCAAAATAGTTGTTCTTAGATCTTCCCTTTAAAACTTTTGGTTAGAAAAATTATGTGAGCTACGGAAAATTGGTTAGCAGTAACTTGAGGCGCACAGAGATCAGTCTACTTTAAATATTATAGGGAAAAAGAAGATATGTGTGTACATATAACTGATTCACTTGGCTGTACAGTAGAAACTAACTGAACATTGTAAAGCAACCGTACTCCAATAAATATTAATTTAAAAAATAAATGTCAAAAAAAAAAACCCCAAACACTACATGGAATAAGCTGTCTGAACTAATTATTTTATCTCCTTCTATAATGTACCTGTTGGTTTCCTTGGTGGCTATAGAAGTAAATTGGCAGTGTGTGGTAAAAACCTGAAGAAATAACTTATGCTTTTAATTTTCTCGCTTATTTATAATATTTTTAATTGCTGACCTCTTAGCTGAATTTTGTTGTGTCCTTATTTCTTGTAAGAAGGATATACCAAAATAATCAGCTATTCAACCACTATTTTGTAGTTAATGGCCTTTATCTTGAGCATTAGAATTATTTGAAGAGGGTGTTTAAAATGCAGGTTACTGGTTCTGTCTTCAAAGATTTTTTATCTGTGGGCCGTAGGGCTCTGTACTTTTAACTCTGGGTAATTCTGATATGGATGGATCATGAACTGCATTTTGGGAAATAATTTGTTATCGTTGTTCAGTCACTCAGTTGTGTCCAACTATTTGCAACCCCATGGACTACAGCCTCCTAGAGCTTGCTCAAACTCATGTCTATTGAATCAGTGATCTCATCCAATCATCTTGTCCTTTTTCGTCCCCTTCTCCTGCCTTCAATCTCTCCCAGCATCAGGGTCTTTTCCAGTGAGTCGGTTCTTTGCCTCAGGTCGCCAAAGTATTGGAGCTTCAGCTTCAGTCTCAGTTCTTCCAATGAATATTCAGGGTTGATTTCCTTTAGGATGGACTGGTTTGACCTCCTTGCTGTCCAAGGGACTCTCAAGAGTCTTCTACAGCACCACAGTTCAAAAGCATCAGTTCTTTGGCGTGCTCAGCCTTCTTTATGGTCCAACTCTCACATTCATTCATACATGACTACTGGAAAAACTGTAGCTTTGACTATATGGACCTTTGTTGGCAAAGTAACATCTCTGCTTTTTAATATGCCGTCTAGGTTTGTCATTGCTTTTCGTCCAAGGTGCGGTGAAAGTGAAAGTCGCTCAGTTGTGTCTGACTCTTTGTGACCCATGCACAGTCCATGGAATTCTCTAGGCCAGAATACTGGAGTGGGTAGCCTTTCACCTCTCCAGAGGATCTTCCCAACCCAGGGATTGAACCCAGGTCTTCCACATTGCAGGTGGATTTTTTCCCAGCTGAGCCACAAGGGAAACCCAAGAATCCTGGAGAGGGTAGCCTATCCCTTCCTCCAGTGGATCTTCCCAACACAGGAATTGAACTGGAGTCTCCTGCACTGCAGGTGGATTGTTTACCAACTAAGCTATCAGGGAAGCCATAATACTGGAGTGAGTAGCCATTCCCTTCTCCAGGGGATCTTTCCAGCCCAGGAATCAAACCCAGGTCTCCTGCATTGCAGGCAGATTCTTTACCAGCTGAGCCACCAGGGAAGCCCTTCAAAGAGCAAGTGTCTTTTAATTTCAGAGCTGCAGTCACCATCTGCAATGATTTTGGAGTCCAGAAGAAGTCATCACTGTTGCCTTTGTTTTCCCATCTATTTGCTGTGGAGTGCTGGGACCAGATGCCATGATCTTAACTTCTTACTTTGTCTATGGAAAACAGGGGTAATGATACAACTTACATCATAGATTTGTGGTAAGGAGGGCAGGGAAGGAAAAGTATTATCCTGTACTCATCTTGGGTTCATTGGGTGGGGCCCTTTCAATTAGACTAACAAAAGACAGAAAACAAGAGAAAAACATAAGCTTACTTATTACTTACTAAGTTACTTACGCACTGGAACATTTAGTGATGAATAACTCAAAGGGGTGGTTAGAGCTTGAGCTTACATAGCATCTTAGCAAAGAACGGTAATTTGTGGAGAAGTGACAAAACAAAGGAAAAGAACTTTGAGCTGCTAGGAGTGGCACATTGTGGGAAAACAAATACATAGAGAAACTATTGCCTGATGTATGTGTGTTAGTCACTCAGACGTGTTCAACTCTTTGCGACCCCATGGTCTGTCCATGGAATTCTCGAGGCAAGAATACTGGAATGGGTTGCCATTTCCTTTTCCAGAAGATCTTCCTGACTCAGGGATCAAACCTGGGTTTCCTGCATTCCTGGGAATCCTGCTGATTCTTTACTGTCTGAGCTACTGGAGAAGACTTTGGTTGATTTGGCTGGTTAATAAGATTTGTTATGTAGATTCTTTCTTCTGGTGCCATCTCCAGGTTGATAAGGATCTAGAGTTTTCTCTGGTGATTAACATCTATCCTTCCTGGTAGAAAAGTTATTATTGTTCAGTTGCTCAGTTATATCTGACTCCTTGCAACCCCATGGACTGCACACTCCAGGCTTACCTGTCTGTCCTTGACCATCTCCTGGAGCTTGCTCAAACTCATGTCCATTGAGTTGGTGATGCCATCCAGACATCTTGTCCTCTGTCGTCCCCTTCTCCTCCTGCCTTTGATCTTTCCCAGCATCAGGGTCTTTTATAATGAGTCAGTTCTTCGCATCAGGTGGCCAAAGTATTGGTGCTGAAGCTCCAATATTCAGGGTTAATTTCCTTTAGGATGGACTGGTTTGATCTCCTTGCAGTCCAGGAACTCTCAAGAGTCTTCTTCAGCACCACAGTTCAAAAAGATTGATTATTCAGTGCTCAACCTTCTTTATCTTATAACTGTCACATCCATACATGACTACTGGAAAAACCATAGCTTTCACTATACGGATCTTTGTTGGCAAAGTAATATCTCTGCTTTTAATACACTTTCTAGGTTTGTCATAGCTTTTCTTCCAAGGGGCAAGCGTCTTTTAATTTCATGGCTGCACTCACCATCTGCAGTGATTTTGGAGGCCAAGAAAGTAAAGTCTGTCACTGTTTTCATTGTTTCCCCATCTGTTTGCCATGAAGTAATGGCACTGGATGTCATGGTCTTAGTTTTTTCAATGTTAAGTTTTAAGCCAGCTTTTTTACTCTCCTCTTTCACTTTTTTTTTTTTTTTAGTTTTTTTTTTTATTTTATAAATTTATTTATTTTAA
>NW_011495033.1:11374843-11375837 GCF_000754665.1 Bison bison bison | reverse complement strand
AATTACTTTACAATATTGTATTGGTTTTGCCATACATAAATCTGCCACGGGTGTACACGTGTTCCCCATCCTGAACCCCCTTCCCACCTCCCTCCCCATACCATTCCTCCGGGTCGTCCCAGTGCACCAGCCTCAAGCATCCAGTATCATGCATCGAATGTGGACTGCGATTCGTTTCATATATGGTATTATACATGTTTCAATGCCATTCTCCCAAATCATCCCACCCTCTCCCTCTCCCACGGAGTCCAAAAGACTGTTCTATACATCTGTGTCTCTTTTGCCGTCTCGCATACAAGGTTATTGTTACCATCTTTCTAAATTCCATATATATGCGTTAGTATACTGTATTGGTGTTTTTCTTTCTGGCTTACTTCACTCTGTATAATAGGCTCCAGTTTCATCCACCTCATTAGAACTGATTCAAATGTATTCTTTTTAATGGCTGAGTAATAACTCCATTGTATATATGTACCACAGCTTTCTTATCCATTCATCTGCTAATGGACATCTAGGTTCCTTCCATGTCCTGGCTATTATAAACAGTGCTTCGATGAACACTGGGGTACACGTGTCTCTTTCGATTCTGGTTTCCTTGGTGTGTATGCCCAGCAGTGGGATTGCTGGGTCAAAATCCCATGGACAGAGGAGCCTGGTAGGCTGCAGTCCATGGGGTTGCTAAGAGTAGGGCACGACTGAGCGACTTCACTTTCACTTTTCACTTTCATGCATTGGAGAAGGAAATGGCAACCCACTCCAGTGTTCTTGCCTGGAGAATCCCAGGGACAGAGGAGCCTAGTGGGCTACTGTCTGTGGGGTCGTCCAGAGTCGGACACGACTGAAGCGACTTAGCAGCAGCGAGGCAGTTCTATTTCCAGTTTTTTAAGGAATCTCCACACTGTTCTCCATAGTGGCTGTATTAGTTTGCATTCCCACCAATAGTGTAAGAGGGTTCCCTTTTCTCCACACCCTCTCCAGCATTTATTGCTTGTAG
>NW_011495033.1:11358505-11374743 GCF_000754665.1 Bison bison bison | reverse complement strand
TCCTTCCATGTCCTGGCTATTATAAACAGTGCTTCGATGAACACTGGGGTACACGTGTCTCTTTCGATTCTGGTTTCCTTGGTGTGTATGCCCAGCAGTGGGATTGCTGGATCATAAGGCAGTTCTATTTCCAGTTTTTTAAGGAATCTCCACACTGTTCTCCATAGTGGCTGTACTAGTTTGCATTCCCACCAACAGTGTAAGAGGGTTCCCTTTTCTCCACACCCTCTCCAGCATTTATTGCTTGTAGACTTTTGGATCGCAGTCATTCTGACTGGCGTGAAATGGTACCTCATTGGGTTTTGATTTGCATTTCTCTGATAATGAGTGATGCTGAGCATCTTTTCATGTGTTTGTTAGCCATCTGTATGTCTTCTTTGAGAAATCTCTGTTTAGTTCTTTGGCCCATTTTTTGATTGGGCCGTTTGTTTTTCTGGAATTGAGCTGCAGGAGTTGCTTGTATATTTTTGAGGTTTGCTGTTTGTCAGTTGCTTCATTTGCTATTATTTTCTCCCATTCTGAAGGCTGTCTTTTCATCTTGCTTATAGTTTCCTTTGTTGTGCAGAAGTTTTTCATTTTAATTAGGTCCCATTTGTTTATTTTTGCTTTTATTTCCAATATTCTGGGAGGTGGGTCATAGAGGATCCTGCTGTGATGTATGTCGGAGAGTGTTTTGCCTATGTTCTTCTCTAGGAGTTTTATAGTTTCTGGTCTAACATTTAGATCTTTAATCCATTTTTAAGAGGATCTTTAGTTCCTCTTCGGTTTCTGCCATAACGGTGATGTCATCTGCATATCTGAGGTTATTGATACTTTCCCGGCAATCTAGATTTCAACTTCTGCTTCATCCAGCCCACGATTTCGCGTGATGTATGTACTCTGCATATAAGTTAAATAAGCAGGGTGACAATATACAGTACTCCTTTCCCAGTTTGGAACCAGTCCATTGTTGCATATCTGGTTCTAACAGTTGCTTCTTGACCTGCATACATGCTTCTCAGGAGACAAGTGAGATGGTCTGGTACTCCGATCTCTTTAAGAATTTGCCACAGTTTGTTGTGATGCACACAGTCAAAAGACTTTTGCATAAGTCAGTGAAGCAGAAGTAGTTGTTTTTCTGGAATTCTCTTGCTTTTTTTTATGATCCATCGGATTTTGGCAATTTGATCTCTGATTCCTCTGCTTATTCTAAATCCTGCTTGAACATCTGGAAATTCTTGGTTCACGTACTGTTGAAGCCTAGCATGGAGAATTTTGAGCATTACTTTGCTAGCGTGTGAAATGAGTACAATTATGCGGTAGCTTGAACATTCTTTGACACTGTCTTTCTTTGGGATTGGAATGAAAACTGACCTTTTCCAGTCCTGTGGTCACTGCTGGATTTTCCAAATTTGCTGTTATATTGATTGCAGCACTTTAACAGCAGCATCTGTTAGGATTTGAAATGGTTCAGCTGGAATACCATCATTCCACTAGCTTTGTTCATAGTAATGCTTCCTGAGGCCCACTTGACTTGGCCCTCCAGAATGTGTAGGTATGTGTTCACACTATCATGTTTATCTGAGTCATTGAGATCTTTTTTGTCTAGTTCTTCTGTGTATTCTTGCCACCTCTTCTTAACTATCTTCTGCTAGGCCATACTGTTTCTGTCCTTTATTGTACCCATCTTTGCATGAAATATTCCCTTGATATCTCTGGTTTTCTTGAAGAGATCTCTAGTCTTTCCCATTATATTGTTTTCCTCTATTTCTTTGCATTGGTCCCTGAGGAAGGCTTTCTTATCTCTCCTTGCTATTCTTTGGAACTCTGCATTTAGATGGGTAGGTCTTTCTTTTTCTCCTTTGCCTTTAGCTTCTCTTCTTTTCTCAGCTATTTGTGAGGCCTCCTCAGAGAACCATTTTGCCTTTTTTGCATTTCTGTTTCTTGGGGATGGTTTTGATCACTACCCCTTGTACAGTGTTATGAGCCTTTATCCATAGTTCCTCAGGCACTCTATCAGTTCTAATCCCTTGAATCTATTTGTCACTTCCACTGTATAATCGTAAGGAACTTGATTTAGGTCATACTGTTATGGCCTAGTAGTTTTCCCTACTTTCTTCAATTTAAGTCGAATTTTGCAATAAGGAGTTCATGATCTGAGCCACAGTCAGCTCCCAGTCTTGTTTTTGCTAACTGTATAGAGCTTCTCCATTTTTGGCTGCAAAGACTATAATCAGTCTGATTTTGGTATTGACTATCTGGCGATATCCATGTGTCGAGTTGTCTCTTTGTGTTGTTGGAAAAGGGTGTTTGCTATGACCAGTGCGTTCTCTTGGGAAAACTCTGTTAGCCTTTGCCCTGCTTCATTTTGTACTCCGAGGCCAAACTTGCACTCCAGGTATCTCTTGACTTCCTGCTTTTGCATTCCAGTCCCCTGTGATGAAAAGGACATCTTTTTTTGGTGTTAGTTCTAGAAGGTCTTGTAGGTCATCATAGAACTGTTCAACCTCAGCTTCTTCCGCATTAGTGGTTGGGGCATAAACTTGAATTACTGTGATACTGATTTGGCTCACAGTATTTGGAAATACTGTGAATTCCATTTGGCTTGGAAATGAACAGAGATCATTGCATCATTTTTGAGATTGCACCCAAGTAGTGCATTTCAGATTCCTGTTGACTATGATGGCTACTACATTTCTTCTAAGGGATTCTTGCCCACAGTAGTAGATATAAGGGTCACCCATTGCTGTAAATTCACCCATTGCTGTCCATTTTAGTTCACTGATTCCTAAAATGAATTCCTAAACCATCTCCTGTTTGACCACTTCCAATTTACCTTGATTCATGGACCTAACATTCCAGATTCCTATGCAGTGTTGTTCTTTATAGCATCAGACTTTACTTTCACCACCAGATGTCCACAACTGGACGTTGTTTCCATTTTGGCTCAGCCTATTCATGCTGTCTGGAGTTATTTCTCCAGTCTTCTCCAGTAGCATATTGGTCACCTACTGACCTGGGGAGTTCATCTTTCAGTGAGGCCAAACTATGATAGGGGTAATAACGACCTCCTTCAGAGGACTTACGCCAGCATGCCGCAGCTCCCAGGACTGTTGTAGTCAGTGCCTCTGACCTCGAGACAGGCTACTGTCGACACACACCTCCGCCGGAGATTCCTGGACACTCACTTGCAAGTCTGACTCCGTCTCTTGTGGGCTCACTGCTCCTTTCTCCTGGGTCCTTGTGTGCACAGCGTTTTGTTTGTGCCCTCCTAGAATGTTTCCCCCGTCCTGTGGAAGTTCTGTAATCAAATCCCACTGTCTTTCAAAGTCAGGTTCCCTGGGGGTTCTCTGTCCTTTTGCTGGATCCCCAGGTTGGGAAATCTGTTGTGGGTACCATAACTTTTCCAAGAGGGCGGGAACTTCTTTGTTATAATTGTTCCCCAGTTTGTTTCTCATCTGCTTGGTAGCTCTACAGTGAAGCTAATGGTGACCTCCTCCAAGAGGACGTATGCCATATGCCGTGCCTCCCAGGTCTGCTGCAGCCAGAGCCCCTGTCCTCGAAACAAAACACTGCTCACACGTGCCTCCAAGGCAGGTCTGGCTCAGTCTCTTGTGCAGGTCACTGCTCCTTTCCCTGGGTCCTGGTAGAGGATCGGGAAGCCATCTTTTCAAATTAGGCCGGTAGGGGGAACTAGAGGGCTTTTCTTATATCTGCTGCTTCTCATTTGCCTTCAACTCAAAATAATCCTTATACTGAAGCAGCATTTCCGGTAGTATATGGTGCTACATGAAATGTTACCTTTTTTAAAGGACTCAGCATTGTGCCTGGTATAGAATAGGCGCTTTACAATGAATATGCATCCTCTCTTTTTTTTTTTGGAGGTGCCGCAAGGCATGTGAGATCTTAGTTCCCTGACCAGGGATTGAACCTGTGCCCCCTGCATTGGAAGCACAGAGTCCTAACAAGTGGACCACCAAGGGATTCCCTTCGGAGAAGGCAGTGGCACCCCACTCCAGTACTCTTGCCTGGAAAATCCCTTGGACGGAGGAGCCTGGTAGGCTGCAGTCCATGGGGTTGCTAAGAGTCGGGCACGACTGAGCGACTTCACTTTCACTTTTCACTTTCATGTATTGGAGAAGGAAATGGCAACCCAATCCAGTGTTCTTGCCTGGAGAATCCCAGGGACAGAGGAGCCTGATGGGCTGCTGTCTATGGGGTCACACAGAGTCGGACATGACTGAAGCGACTTAGCAGTAAGGGATTCCCTTCATCCTCTTGTATTAGTAAACAGTTGGCTAGGAAATGTCAGTAAGCTTCATCCCACTTTCTCAGAGAGTAATTGTTTGGGGAACAAGCAATTTTCTAGAAATTGTTTTGGGAACAAGCAATTTTATAACAGAGGACTGTAGATCACTACAAAAATTAACTCATCCATGTCAATAGGAAGAAAATGTTTTCCTTACTAATTTGCTTTCCTTTACTTTACAGTTTATAAAAATAAAGGTATAACATACAACTCAATTGCTCCTGGCTTCAGCAAATAGCTGCTTTCTTAGTGGACTTTCCTATGAAAGCATTATCATAAAATCAGAATTACTGCTAAATTTCTTATAGAAATTCTGACATGGGCAGGTTTATATTCTGATGACTGTGATTTATTGTATTAGTTATAAATTCTAAGCTTCTAGCTAAGCAGTTCACTGTGGACCACATTGCAGGGTTTTCCACTCAAAAATATTTGGTACATTAAACTTTTGAAATAATATATTAGGAATGTGGAAAATTGGGATAAAAATAGAGAATGTTATTAACTTGTCATTTATAAGTAGACATTTATTTTAAAGCATCAGTGACTGCATTTAAATTTGTGTAATAAGCCAAGATATCTAGGAAACAAAAAGGAGTTATAAGTTTTCACTTGTAAATAACATTTATGTTAGAGTACAGATGTATTTACTTTTTCACATATGATTATAAAGTAAAACTTGAAGTCCAGTAAGTTGAACATACTGCCATTTTTAATCAAATTTTTTCTCTTTTATGTATATCACAGATGAAACTGGGTCACTGTTTATTTATATTATTACACACTGAATACTGTATATTCAGTACAGAGTTTAGAATAATTAACTGATTTGATCTATACAAGATTTTAAATTTTGTCATGGCCAGTAGTTTTTAGAACTTAAGATTCCAAACTATTGTTACTTTACCTTTTATTTAAATTTAAGAAATTGAATTAGAACTTTTTGGATTTTTGGCAATGCCACCCACAGTGCAGAATTTCAGTTCCCCAACCAGGGACTCAGTGAAAGCACTGAGCCCTAACTATTGGACTGCCAGGAAATTTCATGAATTAGAACTTCAGCCAAAAGGTCAAATTGTTAAACAGATTTTTATCAACAACAGATTTTTATGATATGTTTTTATTTTGTAATTTGCTACTTAAATACCTAAGATTAGATTTCCTAAAAAGATCTTTTTTGTCAAATGTTAATATATATACAGTGTTTTATTGACAAGTTAATTTTTATACATTTTGATGATATTCCGAATTGGAGAACATGTATAGATAACATAAACATTTTCTATATAGTTTAAATATTTGAAATAGTTTGGTACAGATTTTATTGGTGTTGTCATCATTATTATTGATATCTGAAAGAAGATTCTACTTTCTAAGACTAATCATTTGGTTTTTTCCTTTTAGTACCCTTTCCTCACCCATTTTGTTCATCATTATTTAGCATCACATAGTGTTGAACTTTGGAGACACAGACTATAAACTCAAAATGTAATTTGTTTTAATCAACTTTTTACAAATTTAGTGTATTGAATCCCCTACTATTGTACATGCATAGTCTTATCTAAACACAGTTTGGAAGCTCTGCTTGAGTTTGAAGGCTCATCTTTTAGATGCTTCGGAATGTCTACATTCTAACTGAACTGTCTACTAATTCTAGGTTGAATTGACATTTTTAACATTCCTTTTTTTTTTTTGGCAGGGGGTGGGGAGGTGTCACTCACTGGAAAGTAAAGTTCTTTCTTGTTTTTTGTCTTTTATTGTGGGTCCAGAGCATAAATCCTTCTTACAGGTTCTCCTTTTGCTTTTTTTTAATTATAGCAGAATATAACGGTTAATCTTTGTTTTTGCTTGTCTGTCCTATTGTTAGGTTGGTGCAAATGTAACTGCAGTTTCAGACCATGAATTTTAAATCGTTATAACTAGGTTCAAACACATCTTTATTAATCATAATAGGACCCATTATAGTCAACACATTTTTGCCAACAAGAACAAAGTTTGTTTATTCCTGTAGCGTAAAAATCTGTACTTTGGGATTCTAGAAACTCTTGGGAAGTGTTTTCTGCCTCCTGCTGGTTGTGGAAGCTTTTTACCTGCAAAAAGCTGTCGAGATGCCTGAAGAAGTCATAGTTGATAAGAGGTCATGTGAATATGGCAGATGAGGCAAAACTTCATAGCCCAGTTCATTCAACTTTTGAAGCATTGGTTGTATGATGTGCTGTCGGTCCTTGTCGTGGAGAATTGGTCCTATTCTGTTGACCAGTACCAGCTGTAGTCATTGCAGTTTTCTCATCAATTTGCTGGGCAGACTTTTCAGATGTAATGTTTCGCTGGAATTCAGAAAGCTGAAGTGGATCAGACAGGCAGCAGACCACCAAACAGTGACCATGACCTTTTTTTCATTCAAGTTTGGCTTTGCGAAGTGCTTTGGAGCTTCTCAGTCCAGCCAGTGAGGTGGTCGTCACTGGTTGTCATATAAAATCCACTTTTTGTCACACATCACAGTCCTATCGAGAAATGGTTTATTTTGTTGGGTAAAATAGAAGAAGACAACACTTCAAAATGATGATTTTTAAAATTTGCTGTCAGTTTATGCAGCACATGTTTATCAAGCTTTTTTATCTTTCCAATTTGCTTCAAATGCCAAATGACTAGAGTGGTCAATGTTGAGTTCTTCAGCAACTTCTCATGTAGTTTTAAGAGGATCAGGTTTGATGATTGTTCTCAAATGGTTGTTGTCAACTTCTGATGGCTGGCCATTACACTCCTTATCTTCAAGGCTCTTGTCTCCTTTGCAAAACTTCTTGAAACACCACTGCCCTGTACGTTCGTTAGCAGGTCCTGGACCAAATGCATTGTTGATGTTGCAAGTTATCTCTGCTGCTGTATGACCTATCTTGAATGTGAATAAGAAAATCACTCAAATTTGCTTTTTGTCTGACATCATTTCCCTAGTATAAAATAAATATAAAATACACATCAAGTAATAAGTCATTAGCAAAAAAAAGTGAAGTGAAAAATACACATTAAAATGATGTATAAAATAGCCACATTTATTTAAGAATATATTCCAGTATCAAATGGCGAAGTACAACATTGCAAAACTGCAATTACTTTTGCACCAACCTAATACTACCTGTTTTCCATAGAGATTTTTACACGTGTTTTTGCCTTTGTTTGTAATATCCTTCTGCTGCACTCATTTTTCCTTTCTGATCAACCCTTAGATGTTCTGCGTGTACCTCTTTTTAATATCAAGACTTCCAGGGCCTATCTATCTGCTAATGTGCTCTCTGAAAACTGTGTCTCTGTTCCTTCGTTGTACTTTCCACACGAGATTAAAATGACCCATTTTCTCTTCTACTAGAATCTAAATAAAATTATTTTGTTCACAGTCATGTCTAATTTTTAGCACAATGTCAGACACACAAAATGTCTTTATGAATGTTTGCCAAATATTAAATGATCTTGACCATTGGTCCTGTTCTTTTTTCTTCCCCCCCCAAAAAAATGCTTAGAAAGAAAGAAAGTGAAGTCGCTCAGTCGTGTCCTACTCTTTGCGACCCCATGGACTGTAGCCTACCAGGCTTCTCAGTCCATGGGATTCTCCAAGCAAGAGTATTGGAGTGGGGTGCCATTGCCTTCTCCAGGGGATCTTCCCGACCCAGGGATCGAAACTGGGTCTCCTGCATTGGAGGCAGACACTTTAACCTCTGAGCCACCAGGGAAGCCCCCAAAAAAACGCTTAGGAAGGTTCCAATTTACCACATGCAGACTGAGCACTTACTAAAGGAAGCACTGTGCTCCTTGTACATTGTCTCACTCAAGCCTGTACCACCTCTGAAGTTAATTTTATCTCCATTCCAAAAATGAGGAAACCACAGCTATGAGGAGTTAAAGAAACTTTTCTCAAGATCAAATAGCTAAGAGGTGCTGAAATTGGGATATTAGAACCCAGAGTGCATATTATTATCCCTTTAGAATTTGAAGACAGTTTATTGACACACAGTCATTTTGCTTCTTTAATCTTTTATGAGTGGTCTGTGACTGCAGGTAAAAGGAGGTGGCCATGTGGTAGTTGTGGTTGCGGTGAGCCATCTTCCTCAGACTTGCTTTGGACAGCCTTGCAGGCTCACTTTTCCAATTTCCTTTTTTTTCCCCCTTGGGATACCTTCAAATGATTATTATTTTGAATTTCTCTTTAATAATTAATTTCATTGGATCCAGCAAGATCATTTACCAGCAGTGAAATAGGTGATTAGAAGAACTATGATTTTTAAGGACTGCATTTTAAATTGAGAATTTTTTCCTTAATGATGATCATATTTTCATAGAGTTCAGGTATATTATTTAGAAGAAAATATGTGTGCTAATTCTTTCTGTAAATATGTGTTTCAAATAGTAGAATCTAGATCCTGAGGTAATTTATAAATATTTGGGGCTAATTTTAGGGCCATTGAACTCTCTTTCATTGGTTTTCTTTTCTTATCTGAGTCAAATTTATATGGTTTCTATTTTAGCATTTATTATCTCAACTAAAATATACATATTATTATATTACCTTGTCACATTTTAGTTTGCAATGTTAAGACCTTCTTTGTGTAAGAAAAAAGTACTTGAGTGATTCTTCGGCCATCAACTGCCTAGTAAATCTTCATGTCCCTTCTTCAGTATCCTCTTCATTATCTTCTTATCTGGTTGTAATGATGTAAGGCTTAAGTAGATTACAGAAGGTCATTGCTTTTGAGAACAGGTTGCTTTCTCAGAAATGTTGCAGAACTGTGTTACTCTTTGAAAATACTTCGTATTTTCCTGGGCCTTGTTTTTTGTTTTTAAATGAGAATCCAGTTCTGGCATTAAAAAGCGCTTTCTGCAGCTGGAGCCTTCCGGTAAGGTGGGACTTGATTAGGATGGCTCAAAGGGCAGGCCGACAACTATTTAGACTGTTGGGAATATGTTATGCTACTGTTGTGAACCAGAAAAAATTATACCCATAGGTGGGTGATAAATTCATTCCTGTTTAGCAAATAAAATAGAAGTTTTGGTATTGATTTATGAATTGCAAATAGAGTAACTACTGCCATTATTACCTCTAACTTCTTTAAGTGAAAATAAAGTTAGTTGTTTTTCTTCTCAGCAGTTCAGCTGACAACTCATAGAAGTTTCATATAATTTTAAAAATCAATTCCAGTTACAAAGTAATTGAACCTTTGCAAAGGTTAATTCATCAAGAGGTTACAATATAGTAATGAATGTAGTATGAAAGTAATATATTTGTTATTTGGTTAAATAAGAAAAAATATATGATAGTTATATTGTATGTACCTGAGACGTGTACCTTGTATGAAAATTGTATCTTTTTTTGTGTCATCTTTTTTGATGATTTTTGGCTTCCCTGATAGCTCAGTTGGTAAAAAAATCCGCCTGCAATGCAGGAGACCTCTGTTCAGTTCCTGGGTCAGGAAGATCCCCTAGAGAAGGGAAAGGCTACCTACTCCAGTATTCTGGCCTGAAGAATTCCATGGACCATATAGTCCATGGAGTCGCAGGGTCGAACACGACTGAGTGACTTTCACTCACTTTTGATGATTTTTCTGTAAAATCTTAAAAATGAAATTTATCCCATTGATTATTTAAAACTGAACTAGGGGAAATTCCCTGGTGGTTAGGATTCGGCACTTTCATTGTTGCTGCCTGGGTTCAGTCCCTGGTTTTGGAATTGAGATTCTGTATCCTGCAAGCCACGAGGCATAGCAAAAAAAAACCCCACTCTGAACTAGGATTTTGTGTAATGTGAAAAATCATACAATGGTGTAGATGATAGAATGAAATTATTAGATATAATCTTCCCAAACAGCCCAGGTGACGATCAAGTACATTTATGATTATAGTTAAATGAAGCCAGAGAACTGTGTTTCCTTTTCCTTTTTTTGATTACCTACATTTTAAATATTTTTCATGCAGCAAAATATACCACTAGTTTAATAAAAATAAGTAATACAAATTTTTAAATCAATTTAGTGTTATTAGTATTTTCATTTTTTAACTTCATAAAATACATTATCTTATATCCTTATCACTCAGTTACTTATTACTTTTAGTAAATAATAAGTGATTAGTTTCCTTTACTTCAAAAAGCGGGAAGTGGAATGTGACTGCTTTCTGACTTAGTCACTCAGTAGTGTCCGACTCTTTGCAACCCCGTGGACTGTAGCCTGACTGTTTCCTCTGTCCATGGGATTTTCTAGGCAAGAATACTGGAGTGGGTTGCCATTTCCTTCTCTAGAGGATCTTCCAGAGCCAGGGATCAGACCTAGATCTCCCGCTTTGCAGGCAGATTCTTTACTGTCTGAGCCACCAGGGAAGCCCTTACTTCAAGTGTAGGGTAACTTCATTGCTGCTCCTGGACTCCTTCTCCATAGGTTTTAAGAGTATATGTTCTAGGATAGGCAAGGCAAGAACTTCCCAGGAGAGCATTCATCTTTGTAAATTGTGGGGACTAATTACATGTCTCAAAGCCTTTTTTGTTTGCAGCTATGGCAGGTATATAGTTATTCCCATGAACTTTTCTTTCTACTTAAGAATAAATTAGAAGAGTGTCTTTCTGAAAATCTCACTTCTTTCATTTACTGATCTATAGGATGATGTGTACAAAATTTTGTTCTCCCAGCAAAGGATTTTTATTTTTTGTTTTCAAAAAAAAGTCATTCTCTTTTAGATCTTTAGACATAGTGAACATCAGAGTAGAGTAGGGGATAGGAAGGAAAGACAGAGAAGCATTAGCTTTCTGTCCTGGGAGCCCCTTGAAAGTCAAGCCAAAGGAGTAGTTTTTTTTCTTAAAATTTTATGTAAGTTGGTGGAATATGTTTTCATTTATTAACCAATTTTTATGACTATGATATTTGTATAAATACAGTACAATACATACGTTGATTTGACTATCTCTTAGATATCTTGCTGATAAGGACAAGTTTTTACCTGAAATTTTTTCTCAAAACTCCTAAGAAATAGTGTAAGAATGAATGCTTTGAAGTCACTGGAAATTTAAAATACATTGTTCTTGTCTTCCCAGGTAACTTGTAAGATATTGTCCATTAAAAAATATTTATGGAGTGCTCAAAATGTACCAGGTATTATTCGAAGTTTTAGAACATAGCAAAGAATAAAATAGACCCAAAAACCTGCCTACAAGGAGTATATGTTCTAGTTGGAGGAGACAGCAATAAACAAAACAAATGAGTCGTAGAGAGCAAAGTAAATAAAGAAGGAAAGGGGTGGAGGAATGTCATTGGATGGGATGGACTTTGGAAAATCTTGAGAATGTGACATAAGAGAAAAGATCTGAAGGAGTTGTGGAAATAGCCGTGCGGGTATCTTGGTAAATAGGGTTAAAAAGTTTTGAAGCAGAGAAGTAGCATGATTCTGTTTAAATTGTTCTTTTCAAATGACATTTTATTCTTAGTGAAAAGTTCTCCCCATTTTTATGAATTATATGTCTTGTACTTGTTAATCTATTGTAGTCCTTATGTTTTTTAACTGCATGTATTGATTTAAACACACTTCTTGGCTGCCCACCAGGCTATTCCTAACTCAGCAGTCAAAAGTGGTGTTTGTTAGTTGGATCATGGCACTCCTCTGCTTCAGACCCTCCAGTGGTTCACACTTTGACTTAAAATCAGAATCCTTCCAGTGGCCTGTATAATCTGACCACCGTTTTCTTGGTGACTTTATCTCCTACTACTCTCTCCTTACTATTATTATTATTCCCTCTGCTTACTAACTTCACTTTAGCCACTCTTGTTCTTTCTCTTCCTTGAGCTTTCGAGGCATGCTCTATCTCAAAGCCTCTATCCTTGTTCCTTCTGTCTAAAGTGTTTTTTCTCCATGCTTGGACCCCTTGCCTCCTTGAGATCTCTGCCCATGTTATCCTCACATTGTCAGGAGATAACCATCTCCAGCCAGTAGTTCTGTCCTGTGGAAATTTTTCTGAGACTGAGGCTAGGCAGTTTCATGGGCTGGCAGTTTCAATGGCTCACAGTTTTGAAGTCTCAGAATCTTGAAGGTTGCAGTCTGAAGACTCTGTGGTCCTAAGATGCTGTCATTTATGGAGTTGGAGTCTTGTGGTTGTGCAACTTCAATTCAGGGATGCCAAACATATTTTTAAAAAGCAGTGAATATTTCAGACTTGTGGGCAGTATGGCTCTTCATTACAATTATTCAACTCTGCCATTGTAACATATTAGCAACCATAAACTGTGTATGTAAATGTTATTGTATGCTAATAAAACATTATTTATACAAACATGCATGTGGCACCCCACTCCAGTACTCCTGCCTGGAAAATCCCATGGACGGAGGAACCTGGAAGGCTGCAGTCCATGGGGTCGCGAAGAGTTGGACACGACTGAGCAACTTTACGTTCACTTTTCACTTTTATGCATTGGAAAAGGAAATGGCAACCCACTCCAGTGTTCTTGCCTGGAGAATCCCAGGGACAGGGGAGCCTGGTGGGCTGCCGTCTATGGGGTCACACAGAGTCGGACACGACTGAAGTGACTTAGCAGCAGCAGCATGCAACCAATGAGGCTAGAATTTGTAGACCTCCAGATTAAAAAACTGGTAGTTTCTGGGCTCTCTGGAATAGAAACATGCGCTCACCTTCAGAACATTTGAACTAGAGGTGTACTTCGTCTAACCAAAGCTGCAGCTAAACGCCCACCCACAATCTGTTATGATTAATGATGTCAGATGGACGTTAGGAGCCGAGCATTTCTTGTTTTCATCATTCCTTTGTATAGATAGTGGTTTCCATCTGGTATCACTTAATCTGAAGAACATCTTTTTATATTCCTTTTGGTATAGTTCTGCTGTTGATGAATTCTCTCAGCTTTTGTTTGTCAAAAAAATGCTTCATTTTACCTTTATTTTTGAAGGAGTTTTCATAGGTTATAGAGTTTGAGATTAACAGGGTTTTAGTTTTTTTTCTCCTTTTTGATCCTCTTCCTCTCCTCGTGCCCCCATTGTCTTCTAGCTGCCTTGTTTCTGAAGAGAAATCATTGTTTAATTCCCCTGGTTATAATGTATTTTTTCTCCCTTCTCATGCTGCTTTAGAGATTTTTTTTTCTTTATCAGCAACTTGGTTACATCTTACCTTGGTTTGGTTTTCTTTGAATTTTTCTTACACAGGGTTCATTGAACTTCTGGATTATGGGATTATAGTTTTTATCAAATTTGAAAAATTTTCAGCTGTTAAGTGTTTTAAACATTTTCTGCCCACTCTTTCCTGGGACCCCAATAATATATATGCTGTGCTTTTAAAAAATTTTTTATTTTTGGCTGTGCTGAAGTTCACTGCTGCGCAGGCTCTTCTCTAGTTTTGAGGGCTACTCTCTAGTTGCAGTGAGAGGGCTCCTCGTTGTGGTGGCTTCTCTTGTGGAGCATGGGCTCTAGAGTGAGCAGGACTCCGTAGCTGCAGAGCACAGGCTCTGGAGGACACGATCAGCAGTCATGGCACATGTGCTTAGTTGCCTCACGGCCTGTGGGATCTTCCTGCACCAGGGGTCAAACCCGGTCTCCTGCATTGGCAGGTGGACTGTTTTACCACTGAGCCACCAGGTATACTTTTGATATTTGCTGTACTTTTGATATTGCCTTACAGGTCACTGAGATTCTAATAATTTTTTCAGTCTTTGTTCCTTGGAAGGAAAAAAACCACACATATAGAATGTAACCATAATTAGAGCTTATCTGTGACTTTTTTTAAAAAGAAAATGCATTTTCTGGTGAACGAGGAGAAAAAGCTGTTCATGTTTTCATGATGCCCCTGTTACTTATCACACTATAAATTCTAATCTACTTTCTTTCTCATTTATTGACTTCATAATTTGAGTTTTTTTAATATAATCTTTTAACTTTTTATTATATAATGGGAATTAGCCAATTAATAGTGTGTTGTGATAGTTTCAGGTGAACATCGAAGGGAACTTCATTACTTTTAACATCTTTTATCCTGTTCCTTTTCGTTTCTTTAATAAGTATCGAATGTGTAAGTAGTTACCATATCAACAGGATGAATCAGACATGGAATCCTTCTGTTAGGATGTTTACAGTATAGCCAGGAGAGAAAAGAAAAAAATATATATAATATATATAAAATCATCAAATCCAGGATAGAGATTGAATATTAGCAAAAATGAGTACAGATAAAAATGTTGTGGGAAACCAGAATGAAACATCTCAGTTGTTTACGATTTACATGTTGGACTTAAAACAGCCTACTGGGGAAAAAATTCCATTTTAAAACCCGTTTTATGTTAATTTGACTTACTTTTCATTTCATTTTAGGTATAATGTGTTTGTTTTTCAGAGTTTTGTTTTAGGTAGTTGTTAGCAGTATAACTGAGAAATTAAAACATATTCTTAGAAGTTGCATTTTCAGGATGAGCTAACTAACTGCCTAGAAGAGAAGACTGAGGTTTTATGATCTTGTTTGATTTGACTCAGTGGAGGAATCAGACATCATTGATCTGGAGAAACGCTATTGGTTGCTGAAGGCTCAATCCCGAACTGGACGATTCGATTTAGAGACATTTGGCCCATTGGTTTCACCACCAATTCGTCCATCTCTAAGTGAAGGTAGGAATCATTCTGTTTCTATGATGTTCCTTGCTAAACACACATGAGACCAGCTTTTATTTCTAACCAGTATATCTTAACTCTAAAAGGCTATAATGTTATAGGTTTGCAGGTTTCTTGCAAATAGTTCGGTGGGGAGGAAAATTAAATTGGGAATTAAGATTATAGTCTTGAGCGTCCTATTCTACTTATGTAACCTTGCATAAGTCAGTTTAGCTCCCTCATCGGTACATTTGTGCTAATTAGTCGCTCAGTCATGTTCGACTCTTTGACCCCATGGACTGTAGCCTGCCAGGCTCCTCTGTCCGTGGGATTCTCTAGGCAAGAATACTGGCGGGGGATGCCATGCCTTCCTCCAGGGAATTTTCCCAACGCAGGGACCAAACTAGGTTCTCTTGTGGCTCCTGCATTGGCAAGCAGGTTCTTTACCACTAGGGCCACCTGCGAAGCCTCCCTCTCACCTGTATATTCTCATATGTAAAATGTTTTGACCATGACAGTGGTTATGAAACTGTACTCCTGTGGGTGCCTCAGAAACTCACTCCTATAGTCCAGGGATTAGGGAGGTTGGCCACTGAGCAGGGAAAGCTCTGGACTTCCACATACAGCCCCGCCTCTTCCTCAGGTCAAGAACCTCCACAATTTTTCTTTCACATAAGAAAGTTCACTGGGGAATTCCCTGATGGTCCAGCAGTTAGGACTCCTTGATTTCACTGCCAAGGGCCTGGGTTCAATTTCTGGTTGAGAAGTAGGATCCTGTGTGTGGCACAGCAAAAATTAAAAAAAAGAAGAAAAAGGTGCCACTGTTGTGTCACTCCTTCCCCCACCCAAAAAAAAAGATTAGGAAACCACTGGACTGGTCCATATCTGCAGTTCTCACTTAGCCCTAAATTTCTCATTGCTATCACTTAAAAAGATGGAAATGTAAACAGTAGTTGTCGGGTGATATCACAAAAACCACATATGAGTCTGAATACTTGGGTTTTCTTTCTGGTCCACACCTTGTTAAACTTTCTTTTGGTAAGTTGTTTAACTCCTCCTTAGCTATGATTTTCCTACTCTTTAAACTGAGGGCACAGAAGTAGAGTCTTGTAGACTATCTGTATTCTTCACATTCCCTGTGTATTTCGGAAATACTTGTTAGGGGAACCAGAAGAGATAGGACATCACCTACTTCAGAGGTGCAGTTGTGTTTTTAACCTTTTTAGAATTAGAGAGTGATAAGTCATTTTATTTGAAAATAAAATTATTTCATTTCTATGTCATATAAAAAGTTTGAAAACCACAGATTATATTATAAATTCCCTTTTATTTCTGA
>NW_011495033.1:11336017-11358405 GCF_000754665.1 Bison bison bison | reverse complement strand
TTTCTGAAATTTAAAACATTTATATTATCAAGTAGCACAAAGAAGACTGCAATACAGAATTTCTTTATCTTATACTGTATTACTTTTTTTTTTGCCTCATGAAAGAGCTTAATGGAGCTTATTAATAACAGCACAGTATATCTTTGATATGCAGTTCAACTTTTCTTCTTTTTTCCTTTTTCTTCTCATTCTTTCCAAATAAGGATAGTTGTGGTCTCTGGCTTTTCTTTTTTTTCAGTTCTTAATTTTTTTAATTTGTTTCTATTTTTTACATACTATAGTTGTTTTTAGCTATAGGATTTGATATAAGATAGAGACAGGCAGGCAAACAGAACCAAACACTAAATGGTAGTAATGTATTTTGCAGTCTGTTAAAAAGTTAAGTTTTATAATTATATTAGGAAAAAAAAAACCTTCCTGAGACAGTGGGAGCTACTGATAAACTTTTATTTTTAATTCAGTAGTTTATGGGAAAAAGTCATGCCTCCTTTCATAAACATGTCATTAACATTAGGAAATTTGTTGATTCTGATTTATGTTGTCTTTTCCTATTTTACAGGTTTGTTTAATGCTTTTGATGAAAATCGTGACAATCACATAGATTTTAAGGAGATATCCTGTGGGTTATCAGCCTGTTGCAGAGGACCTCTGGCTGAAAGACAAAAATGTGAGTGTGTTAAACATTGTCACAAAAGTTGCAAACGATACCGAGAAAAATATCAGCATTCATTCATGTAGAAATCATCTGTGGATTAAGGCTTAAATTTTCATTACTTTGGCAAATATCTATGTTGAAGTTCTGGTGAGGTCACTGTAAGGATTTAGTCATCTTTTTTTTTTTTTTCCTGTGGAGTGATTTGGAATCTTTGTCATTAGTAATGGGGTTGATTTTCCAGATGAAGGTGCAGTTCATAATAAATGAACTACATCGATCATGATATCTTTGAAAATGTTAAGCACTTAGAAAATATTTTCTGGTAGTCTATATAGAAAATTTTGTATCTCACATGACTTGAATTATAGTTTATTTTCTGTCACTTCTATACATTAATATTTTATTAACAAAATGAAATTTATGATCAAAACACAATTTTATTAAATACTAAAAGTCTTTTAAACCTACTAAAAATGTTATGCCATAATTTATAAGCATTAGTATATTGCTTTAATAAATCTTAACCATATTTGAGAAAATGTAAGTTTACATTTAATTGGAATCTAATTCTAATATATTTACAAAAGTCATTATCTCTCTGTCTTTCAAAAATACAGTTTCACAAATGTTGCCTATTTTGGCTATGCTACTTGTTAGATTTCTTTTTTCTTCTTTGATATGGTATACTATTATTCCAGCGTGATTTTATGATAGATTATTTGTTTCCATTAAAGTTCAAATACTAAATAAAGAGACTGACATCTTTGCTTCTCAGTTGAGGTTTATTATTGCCTTAAAATTTTTTAAAAATTGTTTTTTGCTAGTGCAAGTTAATAAGCTAGAGTGATTCATTTGATGTTAATTAGCAAATGTTAGTATTTCTAATTGTTCAGTTCAGTCACTCAGTTGTGTCCGACTCTTTGCAACCCCATGAATGGCAGCACACTGGGCCTCCCTGTCCATCACCAACTCCCGGAATTTACCCAAACTCATGTCTATCGAGTCGGTGATGCCATCCAGCCATCTCATCCTCTGTCATCCCCTTCTCCTCCTGTCCCAAATCCCTCCCAGCATCAGGGTCTTTTCCAATGAGTCAACTCTTCGCATGAGGTGGCCAAAGTATTGGAGTTTGAGCTTCAGCATCAGTCCTTCCAATGAATACCCAGGACTGATCTCCTTCAGGATGGACTGGTTGGATCTCCTTGCAGTCCAAGGGACTCTCAAGAGTCTTTTCCAACACCACAGTTCAAAAACATCAATTCTTCAGTGCTCAGCTTTCTTCACAGTCCAGCTCTTTCTAATTGTTAGCCTGTTGTAGATAAACAAAAAACTGAAGAGTTGAACTTGTTCCTTGGCAAAAAAAAAAAAAAAATAGTTGAGTGTACCTTTAATTACACTGGAGAGGGAAAATCTTTGTATGGTTATCTCTCAGTATCATCTGGGAGTTGGTTCTGGGACCCCTCTAGGACACCAAAATCCATGAATACTCAATTTCTTATATAAAATGGCATAGTGTTTGCATATAAACTACGTATATATTCTTATGTACTTTAAATCATCTCTAGGTTACTTATAATACCTAATGCAATGTAAATAGTTGTAAATACAATGTAGATGCTGTATAAATAGTTGCCAGTGTGTGGCAAATTCAAGTTTTACTCTTGGAAACTTCCTGAAGATTTTTTAAAAATTTTTATATATTTTTGTTTTGTGGTTGAATCTGGGAACATGGAACCCCTTGGTATGGAGGGCCAAATGTACCAGCTTGTGTTGATTCTTAATATAGATGGAGTATTTTCAGCATTGTGAGAATCAATTCTGAAATGATCAGTTTAAAATATTGAAAATTAAAGGCTTGAATTACCACCTCAAAATCTGCAAGATAATGTATAGTAACTTTCAGTTCAGTTCAGTTGCTCAGTCGTGTCCGACTCTTTGCTACCCCATGAATTGCAGCACACCAGGCGGCCCTGTCCATCACCAACTCCCAGAGTTCACTCAGACTCACATCTATCGAGTCGGTGATGCCATCCAGCCATTTCATCCTCTGTCATCCCCTTCTCCTCCTGCCCCCAATCCCTCCCAGCATCAGAGTCTTCTCCAATGAGTCAACTCTTTGCATGAGGTGGCCAAAGTATTGGAGTTTCAGCTTTAGCATCAGTCCTTCCAAAGAACACCCAGGACTGATCTCCTTTAGGATGGACTGGTTGGATCTCCTTGCAGCCCAAGGGACTCTCAAAAGTCTTCTCCAACATCACAGTTCAAAAGCATCGATTCTTTGGCGCTCAGCTTTCTTTATAGTCCAACTCTCACATCCATACATGACTACTGGAAAAACCATAGCCTTGACCAGACAGACCTTTGTTGGCGAAGTAATGTCTCTGCTTTTCAATATGCTGTCTAGGTTGGTCATAACTTTTCTTCCAAGGAGTAAGCGTCTTTTAATTTCATGGCTCCAATCACCATCTGCAGTGATTTTGGAGCCCAAAAAAATAAAGTCTGACACTGTTTCCAGTTTCCCCATCTATCTCCCATGCAGTGATGGGACCAGATGCCATGATCTTAGTTTTCTGAATGTTGAGCTTTAAGCCAACTTTTTCACTCTCCTCTTTCACATTCATCAAGAGGCTTTTTACTGTAGTAAATTGGATCTTATTAATATTTTTCAGTTTATAAGGAATTTAGCTCTAGATTTAGAGGCAGGATAAGGTTCTCCAGCCTGGCTAATGATTTGGAGAGAGAGACTTAGAAATGTGTGCAGGAAGCCCTACAAGTTCAGAGGACTTCCATGACATAGTCTGCTCCAGATGAAAATTTAATCCAGAATGTACTTGCTTGAGAAGCTTCGTAATTTTACTAGGGCAGCTTCTAGTAATATGTATTGTACTTCAAAGTATAAAAGTGATTTCCCTCCAAAAGAGTTTCTTTTGTTTAGTTTGTTTCAAGGTGTTTGATGTTGACCGTGATGGAGTTCTCTCCAGGGTTGAGCTGAGAAACATGGTTCTTGCACTATTAGAGGTCTGGAAGGACAACCGCACTGATGATATACCGGTAAATTCTGCTTGTATATACATTTTGGTGCATGTAAACTTCACACCAACAGGAAAATGCAGTGAATAAAATTTTTAAAGAGATCAAGAATAAAGGATTTGCTTTGACTTCTAGTTGCTATATTATGCTACTCAAAATATCTGTAGTTAAAAGTACAAAATTGGGAAGAGAATTTGCCTTAGAAAATTTAATAAACTGAATGTATTGTAAATATTTGACCAAAATATATACTTTTGTTATTGTTTGGTCACTAAGTTGTGTTTGACTCTTTTGCAACCCTGTGGACTGTAGCCTGGCTAGGCTCCTGTGTCCATAGGATTTCCCAGGCACCAATACTGGAGTGGGTTGTCATTTCCTTCTCCATAGGATCTTCCCAACCAAGGGACTGAACCCATGTCTTCTGCATTGGCAGGCAGGTTCTTTACCTCTGAGCCACCAGGGAAGCCCAACATCATATACTTAGTCACTGACTAATAAAAATGATAATCTGCTTTTTTTCTAATTACTTCTTTGGGTTTCTGTTTTTACAGGAATTACACATGGATCTATGTGACATTGTAGAAGGCATATTGAATGCACATGACACCACAAAGGTGAGTGCACCTGGGACTGACTTCTTTCTAAAAATACCTCATACTTTGAATTGGTATATGTAGCTGGTATATATATTTAAATCTCTTGTACGTTGTCTCAACCAAGTGCTTATTTGGACCAGTGGTTACAGTCCCTCCAAGCTGTCTCTAAAGACAGCCCATTCCATATTTCCAATTTTAGTATATGTGCTGTCGAAGCAAGCAAAGCCTATTCCACCTTTAAACAACTCCGCTGAAGTGTTACATACATAAAAACATTTATATTTTATAAGGTAGGCATGTTATAAAAATTAAGTAAACAGAGCCCATGCCATCTACAGTTTATAATCTGTATTTCTCCCATTTTAATAAGTTATAGAAAGGCTGACCTTGTACTGAGCAAAGGAAATGCTGGTAAAATGAAAACACATTGTATGATTCCATTTATATGAAGTTTGAGAATAGAGACAAAACCAGCAAATGGTAATAGGTGTTACAACAGTGGTTTTGCAGATGAGTGATTCAACTGGGAAGGGCCATAAGGAGATAATGGAAATGATTATCTTAATCTGGATACATACATTGTTTTACAAAATTTCTAAAGTAATACTGGTAAAGGTCTCTTCTGAGTTCTTTAATAGCATCCAGAATAACCATGTAATAGAAATAAGCGTGTACTTTACAAATAATAAATTCTTGAACTTAGTTTGACAACATTTATTAGTTAGGGATATTATAATAGGTTTTCTCCTGTAGCTTGCTGTGATTTTCATACAGAATGTATGAAAAATGTAATTTTTAGTACACTTTGAAACCAAAAAAGAGTAACATTAAATTATATTTTAGGGAAATGTAATATAGATACTCATTTTTTATTTTTATTAAGTTCTTTTCAATCTCTAAGAACTCTGATGAAGTTGCTAGATATTTCTAAGAAGGGGGTCTTAGAAAATTGTTAGGATTTTATAAACACTTTGACCACTTGAGTTTGTATTTGCGTCAACCTGGGGCCTTTTGTAGGTTCCATAGGTAATGTATGAACCAGAAGATAATGTGAGTTATTTCCCAGGTGTTGTTGAAAGAAGAAGATGGTTGGTGATAAATTATCCTCATTGCCATTGACTACTTTAACGAAAACTTTTAAACTTATCCTGGCTGGCCTATTTCTCAGATGAACAGATAGCACCTGCCTTAAATTGTTGGATTTCTTTCAGACAAATAATCATTAGAAGTTTAATAAACCAGATTTTACTCAAATAAAAAATGAGGGCATTCTTAATATGAGGTCTTTTAAAATACTGTTTCTCTTTCAGATGGGTCATCTTACTCTAGAAGACTATCAAATCTGGAGTGTGAAAAATGTTCTTGCCAATGAATTTTTGAATCTACTTTTCCAGGTATGTTTAAGGTAAATGACAAGTACAGAGGGCAGTGATACCAGTAGTTCTTCATCTTTTCCATTACGTAGTAGTTACTGCCATCTAAGCTACAAAACCATATATTGTAAAAAAAACTACATTATCCTATATACTACCTGAAAGATGGTGAGATAAAGCATGAGTGCCTACTGAAGTTTCTCAAAGTCATGAGAAGTTAGGAGAGTGGAATATAGCTGATTATGTTTATCTTAAAACTCAAGACAGAGCAGAATGTAGACACAGAGGATAATTCAAATTGTGAAAGCCATTATAATTGCTATTTTTCTTCAAAGACCCCTCCTAATAAGGCCGTGGAACAGAGATGGTTCACAAATAGGCACCTGTAAATTTTTCACAAAATATTCAATCTTTCCAGTTAAGAGATTATCTTAGATGCAAAGTTATTTCTTTTTTTTCCTAATTCTTTATAAGGTCCAAAAAAGATCAAAGGAGAAGGAAGAAAGAATAGCTGCTAGGAATGAGCAGCCAGATTTTAACTGTTTTCCCAGTTAAAATAGATCTCTTGCTCCCATTTAAAAAAATAGTTTATGGTTTCCATTTTTCATAGTTTTTCATAAATACGTAAGTTGACTTAATAGTGATATTTTAGATTCTCCTTATTTTCCTTTCCTTGTAAAAGCACCCCTGTGAAAGTCAGAAAAGTTTGGTATCTTTGTCTTTATCATGATCTTCCATTATAAATAAAGAGGTCTATGACATAACTGTTAGAATAAATGGAAATTGAACTCTTCCTAGTGGATAATTACTAACTAATGTATATTTAAAGCATATGCAATCTGATACGCTTATAATAGCCATTTAAATCATTCAGCTACTCCACTATCAGTTTTCAACAGGAATTTAAGTTGATGGCTTTGGAAAATAAAAAATGTACAAAAGTAATACAAATCACTACTGTAAACAGAAATGACTTACTTGATAATATGAAAATTGATGAGCTCTTTTTTTAATCTCACTTAAAATAATATTCTCAAATTTTAAGTCATAATTAATTATATAAACATTTCGACCACTTGAGTTTGTATTTGCGTCATCCTGTAGTTCTCAGGCAGCAAAGCATTTTGAATTTTTGTATTGCCTTGACTATTTTCTCATGCTTATCAGGGACTTGCTGTGAAAGTATTTTCCTGTGATTCTAATTTATAAATAAACGAATGCTTGAGATTTGTTTCTGTATGTCAGTGTTTCCAGCATTATATTAAACAGTTGAAAGATTTTTTCATTGAGTACCCATTTACCCATCATCTACCTTTTACTGTGCTCACTTTATCCCATATTTAGACATGCTTTTAAAACTTTACGTTCACTTAATATATGTGTAAACAGATTGCCCTGAGTTATCCCCATGGATCCAGTCTAATCACACTAATCCTTAGAAGTGGAAAACTTTTCCCAGCTATGGTCAGAGAAAAAGAGATGGCATTGGGAGCAGGGCTAGAGAGGTGCAGATCTGCTAGCTTTGAAGGTGGAGAAAGAGCCATGAGCATAGGATTGTGGGTGAATTTTAGACACTGGAAAACGGAAGGAAGCATATTCTTCCTTTGACCTCCAGAAAGGAATACCACCCTGTTGCCATCTTGATTTTAGCCTGGAGAGATCTCTACCTTACTTTTGACCTGCATAACTGTAAAATAATAAATTTGTGTTGTTTTAAGCTATACATTTTGTGATAATTTATTACAACAGTAATAAAAATCCAGTACAGAGGGAGATAACCCATATTTATTGATTGGAAGGCTCAATGTGTTAAAGGTATCAGTTCCCCTTCAGTTGACTTAAAGATTTGTGCACTCAAAATCAGAATCCCCAGAAGCTCGTTTTTGTCACTGAGATTTTATAGAACATGACCAGAGGATTCTAAGTACACAGAAAAGTACAAGGGTCAAAAATATAGCAAAGAAGAAATTCAGGACAATGGATTTATATTACCAGATATTAGAACTTTTTATAAAATAGCAACAGTGTTACAACAATGTGAAGTCTGCGTAAAGTTAGATCAACCAATGGAACAACATTGAGTGTTCTTACACAGACCTACGTAGGTGTGATCACTTGATTTATAACAAAGAAGACATTGCATTGCGGATGAGAAGGGGTGGTCTTTTCAGTAAGTGGTACTGGATTAATTAGTATTCCTGTGGGAAAAACTGTGCATCATTATTCATCCCATTACATGAAAAATAATTTTAGACCCTGTTACACAAAGTGAAGTAAGTCAGAGAAAAACAAATATTGTATATTAACGCATATATATGGAATCTAGAAAAACAGCACTGATGAACCTGTTTGCAGGGAAGCAATAGACATGCAGATGTAGAGAACAGAACTGTGCCACAGCAAGGGAAGGAGAGGGTAGAATGAATTGAGAAAGTAACATTGACATATATACACTGTCAGGTATAAAATAGATGGCTGGTAGGAGGCTGCGGTAGAGCACAGGGAGCCCAGCCTGGTACTCTGTGATGACCTATAAGGGTGGGATGGGAGCGGGAAGGGAGGCTTAGGATGGAAGGGCTGTGTGTATTAATTATGACTGATTTGGGCTTCCCTGGTGGCTCAGACAGTGAAGAATCTGCCTGCAACGCAGGAGACCCAGGTTCAATCCCTGAGTCAAAAAGATTCCCTGGAGAAGGGAATGGCTACCCACTCCAGTATTCTTGCCTGGAGAATTCCATGGACAGAGGAGCCTGGCGGGCTACAGTCTGTGGGGCTGCAAAGAGTCAGATACAACTGAGCAACTAATGTGGCTGGTTCACACTGTTGTACAGTGGAGGCCAGTGCAGCATTGTAAAGCAGTTATCCTGCAGTTAAAAATAAACAAATTTTTTAAAAGTAATTTTAGGTAGATTATAAATCTTAATAAATTTAGAAAGTAAAGAATAAATAAAGTGTCTAGAAAATAACATAGATATTGAATGACTTTGAGGTTGCAAAGAGTTCTTAAACAGCGCAGAGCACGCCAAGCACAAAAAAAGTTTTAAGTTGGACTTCAGTAAAATTAAGAATTCTTTTTTTCAAGAGATGCCATTAAGAAAATAATAAGAATTTATTTGCTTTACTTGTGTCCAGCAAAAGACTTATGTATAGAGCATGTGTGTGCTAGTCGCTCGGTCATGTTCAACTCTTTTTGACCCCCTGCACTGTAGTCCGCCAGGTTCCTCTGTCCATGGAACTCTCCAGACAAGAATACTGGAGTGGGTTGCCATGCCCTTCTCCAGGGGAATCTTCCTGACCCAGGGATCAAACCAATGTCTATTACATCCCCTGCATTGGCAGGCATGTTCTTTACCACTAGTGCCGCCTGGGAAGCCCATCTAGGGCATACAAAGAACAAAAATCAATGGGAAACAAGGCAGAAGCTTAATATTAAAATGTACAAAAAACTTGAATGGGTGCTTCACAAAAGAGAATATCCAAATAGCTAATAATTATGAAAGGGGGCTAACTTCTTTAGTCATAATGAAAATACATATTAAAATTGTACTTGGAATACCATTAGACATCCACTAGAATGGTTAGCCTTGAAGTGATAATGAAGCATTGTTGAAGATAAGAAAGTGTAACTTTCACATTGCCAGAAGGAATATAAATTCTTACAAGTATTGGCTGTTTTTATATATACTCTATAGAAACTTGTATATCTGAACACCAAAAGACGTAGAATAAGTTCTTCTAATCACTTCTTATTACAGCCCCAAACAGAAAATGACCTAACTCTACCTGTCAACAATAAATACATAAAAGTTAATGGTGATACTTGCATACACATGGTTTAGTTTAAAGCAATAAAAATAAATATATTACTGCTACATACAACCACATCAAGGAATCTTACACAATATGGAATGGAAAATACTGGACCAGAAAAGCAGACAAAAAGCAATCCATGGTGTGGAATTCAGGGTAGTGAATACATCAAAGGGTACTTAGTGTCTGGGAAGGAACTCAAAGTGGAACTTCGGGGTAGGTAGCAATGTTCTGTTTCTTGACTAGATGAAGGTCGTGTGAAACTAACACAACATTATAAATCAACTATACTTCAATTTAAAAACCTTTAAAAAGTATTGTCTCAACAATAAAACAATGAACTATTGATAAATGGATGAGTCTCATAAACCTAATTTATGTTACTGTTAAGTAAATTTTACCTCAAAAGGTAAACAAAATTATAAACAGGCAGGCTGATGTATTTACAGGGAGCTGTACTAATGTCTATAACTTACTTTGAAATACATGCAACAATTAAGATGGATTAATAGATGAATTGAGGGATGGATAGATGAAGTATAATGTTAATGTCAGAATTAGGTAATGAGTATGAGGTGTTCAGTGTAAATTTCTTTCAACTTTTCTGTATTTTTGAAATTTTTCATGATAAAATGGTGGGGGGTGGGGAATAACTTCTTTTATAATGATTTAGAGAAGGCAAATAAATGAGGAGAAAATGAGCCTTAAAAAGCATACTTAGAACTTCCGTGGTGGTCCAGTGGTTAAGAATCTGCCTGCCAATGCAGGAGACGCAGGTTCGCTCCCTGGCCTGGGAAGATTCCACATGCTGTGGAGCAGCTAAGCTGTGGGCCACCGCTGCTGTTTCTGCGTGCCACAACTACTGAAGCCCACTCACCCCAGAGGCCACGCCCCACAACAAGAAAAGTCTCACCCACAGTGAGAAGCCTGTGCACTGCAAAAGAGAGTCGCCCTCGCTCACCTCAGCTAGAAAAAGCCCAGGCAGCAGCAAAGACCGGGCATACCAAAAATTTTTTTTAAAATTCTTTTTTTTTAAAGCATATTTAGCGCTAGTAGCATTAATGTTCTTCTTAGAGCTATTTAAGTTGAAATGCTACCTTTATCCTTCATTTCCGGTATCCTTTTCGTCTCCCCTTTACCTTTCTACCCAAGTGCCGTAGTATGCTCTTCAGATTTCAGGAAAGAAGATAATATTCTCTGTGTGAGATAATTAAGGTATATAGCATTAATGAAACATTCTAAAAAGTAGTTTTTTCCTTCCTTTCTTTCTCCTTTTCTTCCTTTCTCTCTCTCTCTTTTTTTCCCTCCTATCACAGAGATTTGGAAATTGCTTCCATTGAAATGATTTATTTCTTTAAAAAAAACACACAAACTTTAAAGTTCAGATTTGCTCAAGTGGATCATTGGTAATTCATCAGCCAAAAGCTATTGCTAGTTTAGGTTCCCGTCTAGAAGTGGATATTATATAGAGAATGTGAAATATTATATGGTCCAGTCATTGGCACCAGTGAAGTTTAATTTACCATTTTATTTCTAGGTATGTCACATAGTTCTGGGGTTAAGACCAGCTACTCCAGAAGAGGAAGGACAAATTATTAGGTAAGTTTATAGATACAGTCTGTGTATATTTTCATTAAATAGTTAAAATTTCTGACATCTGAAATATATTGTTACTGTGATGACTTGGTATATTGTATGTGTTCTGAAAGAATTCCCCCCTCTAAGTTAATTAAGGCACCCATCACCATCATATATCTTATAATGAAAATTTGTACCTTTTTACCAGTCTCTCTCCCAGCTCCTGGCAGCCTCTTTTCTATTCTGTTTCTGAATTCAACTTTTTTTTGGATACCATGCAGTATTTGTCTTTCTCTCTCCGGCTTATTTCATTTAGAATAATACCCTCAAGCTTCCTCTGTGTGTTTTTGTAAAGACATGATTTCCTATTTTGAAAGGCTGAATAAAATTCCATTTTATATATTCATAAACAGCACATTTTCTTCATCTTTTCATCCACTTTTGGACACTTGGATTGTTTCCATGCCTTGGCTATTGTGAGTAATGTTGCAGTGAATGTGAGAGTAGAGCTGTCTCTTCAAGCTGATGAAGCGATCCATATCAAGACACATTACCATTAGGTTGTCAAAACCCAGAGACAGAGCTTTTAAAGCAGTAGCAGCATAAAGATACCTGTGTGTATCCTTCATAAAATTTAAATCGCTGAAAGAAAAAGAACACTGTAGCCAAGAATTCTATATCCCGAAAAAATATTTCTTCAAGAGTGATTTGGATTTTGAAATGAATTCTTATATAGAACAGAAGCAGTAGAAGAAAGAATAGGTAAATTTGGCTTCATGTAAATTAAAAACTTGTTCTTCAAAGGGCATTGTCAAGAAACTGAAAAGAAAATCTACGGACTGAGACATAATATTTGTAAATCATAGATCTGACAAGAATCTAGTAACTAGAATATATAAAGAACTCCTACAACTCATCAACCAAAATATAACTCAATTTTAAAACGGGCAAGGGACTTCAATGCACATTTCTCCAGAGATGATTTATACAAATGATATACACATGGTTGTCCAGCAGTTGAAAATATGCTCAAAATCGTTTGTCATTAGGAAAATGCAACTCAAAACCACATGAAATTCCACTTTGTACCTACTAGGATGTTTGTGATTTTGATGTAGAGAATTTGGGATTCTCATTGCGTCACTGGTAGAGTTTGTAAAATGGTGTAACTGCTATAGAAAACAAGTTAGTATTTCCTCAAAATTGCAATTATCACATAACTCAGTAATTCCCTTCTAGGTATTTATCTAAAAAATTGAAAATAGACACTAAAATGCTTGTACCCAGATCTTCCTGTTAGCACTGTTCACAATAGCCATAAGGTGGGAATAGCCCAAATATCAATCAGTAAGGTGAATGGATAAACAAAATGTATATATATGCCATGAAATATCACTCAGCCATAAAAAGAAATGATGTACTGATACATGATATGACATGGATGAACCTCGCAAATGAAAGAAGCTAGACAACAAGAGGTGACGTATTATACAATTCCATTTGTATGAAATATCCAAAAGAGGTAAAACTAAACTATCAGTACAGAAAGCAGATTGGTGATTGTTAAGGGCTAGGGGAAAGGAGTAACAGAAAATAACTGCTTAGCTGTGGTGTATCAAATTGTTTTGGAAAAGTTCGCATAACATAAAATTAACCATTGTAAAGCATATATAATATTCAGTGGCATTTAGTACAATCAGAATGTGCAGAGACCACCTTATGTTATATGAATTTCTTCTCAATAAGAATAGTGTTTTTAAAAATCACATTGTGACACCACTTCACACTCACTAGATGTGTAATAGAAAAGACAGACAATAACAAGTGTTAGTGAGAATGTGGAGCAACTACAACCCTCATACAATAATGATGGGGAAGTTAAATGGTACAGCTGCTTTGGAAAACAGTTTGCCAGTTGCAGATTATCAGGTATTAGGTAGATAAGCAAAACATACACCAACACCCTGTGGAAAATTACTCAGTAATAATAAAAAAAAAAAAACACAAAGTAATAGTATCTGCTCCAACATAGATGAACTTCAAAAACATTATGCTAAGTAAAAGAGGTCCGATGCAGGAGACCATGTGTTATAACATTCCATTTATTTATTTAATTCCCTTGCCCATTTTAAAATTGTGAAATGTTCAGAAATGGCAATCCACTTCAGTATTCTCGCCCAGGAAATCCCATGGACAGAGGAGCCTGACTGGTACAGTCCATAGGGTCCCAAAAGAGTCAGACAGGATTTAACAACTATACAACAATATATCTAATATAGAAAGAACTCTTAAAAATCACAGTTAAAAAAATACGCCCAAAAAATGTGTAGAAAAAAAGGACAAAAGACATGAATAAACAATTCACAAAAAAGCTATATAATGGCCCATCGTCATATGAAAGAATCAAATTGACTTTATAATAAGAGAAGTACAAACCAAAGCTACCCTGAGACATCATTTGTCTCTTTTGCACATTGACAAAAAATAATTTTGACAAGCCACTCTGATGGCAGTACTGGGAGAACAGGCATTGTTAAACCCTGCTATCAGGAGTGTGTGACTCAGACAATAAAGAATCCACTTGCAATCCAAGAGATCTGAGTTAGATCCTTGGGAAGATCCCCTAGAGAAGGGAACGGCTATCCACTCCCATTATTTTTACCTGCAGAATTCAATGGATAGAGGAGCCTGGTGTGGGCCACAGTCCATGGGGTCACAGAGAGTCAGGCATAACTGTGTGACTTTTTAAGAGATAGAAAATAAACTAGTGGTGTCATGAGGCTGAGGGCAGTAATTTGACTAAAAAAAATGACTAAAAATAAAGCATAAGATGTCTTCTGGGGGTATCTGAAATAATCTAAAATTGGATTGTGGTAATGGTTGCACATGTCTGTAAATTTACCAAAATCATTGAGTTCTAGACTCAATTCAGATAACTTGTATGTTATTAAATTATTCCTCAGTGAAGCTGTTTTTGAAACATCAGTTGGAGGCTTAATAGTGGTATTATGACTCCTGAAATTGGCTTATCAGTGTTTCACTAATTTAATATGTGGCCATTTCCCAAGTATATCTGTTTCATGCTTTTCCTTTGAAAAGTTTCTAATGATAACTTGTGAGTGTATGGTCATCTGTTTTACACACCATTTGATGTACTGAATTTCTTTTGTATGTAGAGGATGGTTAGAACGAGAAAGCAGGTATGGTCTGCAACCAGGACACAATTGGTTTATCATCTCTATGCAGTGGTGGCAGCAGTGGAAAGAATATGTCAAATATGTAAGTAAGATTCCTATTTATCTACATTTAAAATAAGATTTTTAGCTCCATCAGACTTTGTGTGACTACTGGACAGTAATAAAATGCTCCAACCTAGAAAAAGATTTAAAGGTGAAAGAAATGATGCTTGCTAAGGACCAACCTGCTTTTCTAAAAAGCAAGTTCCAGAGCAAGTAATAGATTCACTAAGAAATCAAGTACTATATACTTAGTATTTATAGCACATTATGAAAACAAAAGTGTGAGACTGTAATTCTCACTTGGATGGTGGTTAGCAATTCTGATTACATAGCAGAATCACATAGAAAGCTTAAAAAAAAAACATTCCTGAGCAAATAAATTTATAAAGCATAATTGGAGAAAGGGATTTAATTAATTTAAATAAGTCATTTTTATATAATGAAAATTTTCTTTTGAAATCTAATTTAAATGAAATGCATTTTGCTGTCAGAAAATCTGTGAGAAGATCAATATATCTTTAATGATTTGCCAAGAGGTCTACAAACTGAAGTCCAAACATATGATTAATAATTTAAATACTCAGGCCTAATTCACAGGCCATAGGTCAGTGTGATTCTATTGTTCTGTTGTCCATACAGTTATGACTTATTTAGTTAATAGTTGAATTTAAAATACTAATGGCTCCAAATCCATACTTAATGTAGTTGCCAGTTTTTAATCATTTGTATACTGTGGTCACCATTTTTTTGCCATATAATTTCCATACTATTATTTTCTTAGTTATATAAATAACTTTATCATTTTTATGTAAATAAATATATCTTAATATATCTTATTTTAAATCTTATTTATATCACTATCTTAAATAGAAAATCAGTGTCACATTCCAGAAGTAGAAGATCAAAATAAAAATAAATTTAATGGAAGTAAAGTATATTAAATTCCAAGTAGTATTGCCTTTTGAAGACTGATACTGAGGCCTGTTCTCTGTTAAAAAGAGAAATTATCAAGTATTAGATGGGCATATCAAGTATTCAGTTAGCACATTAACACCAAACTGAGATCCTTTCCTCAAAATAATCAAAGGACTGGAAGAGAATTGAATAGGGAATAATTTTTTCACTGTGAAGTAGAGTTATTTAAAACCCAACATAATCTGCTACCTTTCATATATTTTAAGAAAGTTAATAATTAATAGAAGATACTAACATTTGGATCTGTAATAAAGACTATGAATCTGTGTCCTTCTGAATTATTTGAAGTTTTAACAATAAAGCTATTTAACTTTTTTTAGTTCAATAGAGTTAATTGGTATGTAGAAAGAAATCTGGGTTTTATTCTCATTCTTCTTGCCACTCTTTTGATTAAATCACTGTAATTTCTTCAGAACTGGCTTTTGAAGAATCTACATATTAATAGTTTTCACCTGGCTTACAGAGGTTAAAGCGTCTGCCTCCAATGTGGGAAACCCGGGTTCGATTCCTGGCTTGGGAAGATCCCCTGGAGAAGGAAATGGCAACCCACTCCAGTATTCTTGCTTGAAGAATCCCATGGACAGAGGAGCTTCGTAGGCTACAGTCCACGGGGTCGCAAAGAGTCGGACACGACCGAGTGACTTCACTTTCACCTGGCTTACAGATCAAAGAGGCAAAAAACATCTAATAAAATATTGATAAAATGTCTCCTTGTTTTGGCTAAAATTAGGGCTTCCCTTGTGGCTCAGATGATAAAGCATCTGCCTGCAATGCGGGAGACCTGGGTTCAGTCCCTGGGTCGGGAAGATCCCCTGGAGAAGGAAATGGCAACCCACTCCAGTACTCTTGCCTGGAAAATTCCACGCACAGAGGAGCCTGGTAGGCTACAGTCCATGGGATTGCAAAGAGTCAGACACAACCGAGCAACTTCACAGGGATGCTATAATTGTATAAAAAGAATCTAAAGCTTCCACTGTGCTATTGCTATGCTGTGACTTGGAGTTTCATTCAGTTAGTTACTTTCTAAGTGGTGCCTTCAAGCCCTCCATCCGGATATTCATCAGTTTCATCTACTAAAATTTATGTTGCTGTTTACTGAATACCACTTTACTTCCTCTAGCCATGCTGTCTGTCTCCTCAGATGCCTCTGGGACCTTTTTCTACTGGTTAGCACCTTTAGTCTTTACCTTCACTTAAAAATATCCTGATCTTTTAAAAGGACTCACAGATACATATTCTCATAGCACCTTCCTTTCTGCTTCTCCTCAATCTTAGTTCTCTCTGTTTTTCTGTGTGTTTTTTGTTCACTGATTTTTTTTTTTTTTTTTCCCTCACAAATAAGCTTAGTAGAAAATAGTTCTATGCAAGCTGCCTCTGCTTCTAGGGCTCTGTGTGTGTTTTCAGTCACTCATACGTGCCTGACTTTTTCTGACCCCATGTACTGCATGTAGTCAGCCAGGCTCCTCTTCCATGGAATTTTTCAGGCAAGGATACTGGAGTGGGTTGCCATTTTCCTCCTCCAGGGCATCTTCCCAACCGACAGAGGGATTGAATCTGCATCTCCTGTGTTGGCAGGCAGATTCTTTACCACTAGTGCCACCTGGGAAGCTGCCTCTCCTGATTTTTCTCTGGTCATCCAGACTCAGTATCCTTCCTAGATTCTTCTGCCACCAATCCTATAAATACTGTTCTCTCCTTATTCTACATATGCCGTATTCTTGTGTTTCCAGAAATCTATATAGTCCCCAATCTATATCTCATCTCATACTCTGTCCTGAGCAATAGACTCAAATGTCCACAGAATCTCAAACCAGAGTAAGCTCATTCCCAAAACAATCCCATTCACTTATACACCTTATCTGATGAAGATGTCAACTCCCATCTAGTCGTCTAAGTCAGCATCTCATGTTCTACTTTGGAATTATCTGTGCCCTTCTTTCATACACAATTAATTGCCACTTTTTTTTTTTCCTCCTGAATCCATGCTCTCTCTCCATCTCCTTATTTCTGGTTCTAGCTTTATGGTTGAGTATCTCAGCATCTCCTGCCTAAATTATTATAGAAGTCTTCTAACTTGTGTCTCAGTTTTCACTTTCTGCCTGCTTTTTGCACACTATAGAGTTATTTTTAAAACAAAAACTGGATTATACTATCCCCTATTTAGAAGCCTCTCACATAAAAATCCTGTCAATATAATGTCAAGTGAAAGAAAAAGAAGCAATATGCTGTATTTAAAATGTGTTTTCTGACAACAACCAGAAGGATAGTTTATATTTACTAAATGCCAGGCATTTTACATGTGTCACTCATGTAATCTTCATATAACTCTGAGATACTAATATCCTAGTTTTTACCTATAAAGAAACTGAGGCTTGTAAGTTTATTTTATGAAAGGCTGCATAGCTGGTAGGTCAGTACCCTACCCTTAATTCTAACCGTATCCCCCACATTTATTTTTTATAGATATGTGTATATGTTCAGTCACAAAAAATAAAGGAAACACATCAAAATGTCAACTATAGTTAATGCTAAGTGATGGAATCTGAGTACTTGTGATGTTTAGTTTCTTCATGTTTTTCTGTATTTCCTATAATAACAATGCAATCTTTAATAATAAAAGAATAAATACTATTTAGCTTTTTAATATTGATAAAAACCTTCCATGATTTTCAACTTTCAGCGGAATAAAGTCTAAATTACTTGATGTGGCACAGGGTCGCTTCAGTCTGTTCCCCTTCTACCTTACCAGTTTTACTTATATACACTATTCTTCTTTGAAGAAATTAAAACTCAGTTATACATCCAAATGTTTTAAGTGCCATAGCCAGCCACAGGAGAATTAGAAACAGTAGACAGTTGGGGGATTCATTTTTGAAGGCTGCATAATTGTCAGATTATTGAATTTTACCTCTTAATTTCTGACTTCATGGTTTTTAGGATGCCAGCCCTGTGGTGATTGAGCCATCATCTGTGCTGAATGGAGGAAAATACTCATTTGGAACAACAGTACATCCTATAGAGCAGAGTGAAGATAGAATTGGAGGAGGCAGCCCAAGTTATGTGAACACCACCGAAGAAAAATTTTCAGACAACGTTTCTAGTGCATCTGAAGCCTCAGAAACTGCTGGCAGTGGTCAGTACAACTTATTTTCCATGAGGTTTAGGCAGGGTCATTTCTTAAAGTGGTACAGTTTGTCAGAGAGTATGCTTGGTGGGTTATGGGCATCAGGCTTCCATTCACAGAAACAGGTTTTGAATGAAATAGTCAATTAACAGATTCTTGAATATATTAGTAGCTTTACAAAGATGAACTCTTGTATATAATCTCTCAATTTGAAAATATTTTCACAGTTTTCATTGATGAGGTCAATCTTTCCATATTGTTATTAAATCATTTTGTCAATAAATTTAGATTAGAGAAGCCATTTTTGAAGAAAATCTAAATTTTTATCTCCAGAACTCTAACCATAGCGCGCCTTCATTGGATCAAATGTATCCTCATATTAGATTCAGACATTCCAGGCTGGAATTTGGGAGTTATTTTGTCAACATATTTAGAAAGAATTGATAATGTTGCCCATAATCCCCTTTGGTTGTTGATACCTACCTAAAACTTAGTAGTTTTACACTTATCTGGAAGGCACTTTGCTATATTTTGGCCCAAATGAATTTAGTTGATTCCTGTTATTCTCCAGGACTCTCAGTCTTATTCTGTTGTTTCACCTTTGAGATTTTTCTTCTCCCTTTTCTGTGGAGTAAGAAGGCAAATTGAACAGAGCTAGCATTTTCTCTACCGGAGAAGGCAATGGCACCCCACTCCAATACTCTTGCCTGGAAAATCCCATGGACGGAGGAGCCTGGTGGGCTGCAGTCCATGGGGTCACTAAGAGTCGGACACAACTGAGCGACTTCACTTTCACTTTTCACTTTCATGCATTGGAGAAGGAAATGGCAACCTACTCCAGTGTTCTTGCCTGGAGAATCCCAGGGACAGGAGAGCCTGGTGGGCTGCCGTCTGTGGGGTCGCACAGAGTCAGACATTACTAAAGCGACTTAGCAGCAATAGCAGCAGCAGCATTTTCTTTACAGAACTCCTTGTAGAATCTCAGTTCGGTTTAGTCTCTCAGTCGTGTCTGACTCTTTGCAACCCCATGGAATGCAGCATGCCAGACTTCCCTGTCCATCACCAACCCCCAGAGCTTGCTCAAGCTCATGTCCATGGAGTCAGTGATGCCATCCAATCATCCCATCCTCTGTTGTCCCCCTCTCCTCCTGCCTCCAATCTTTCCCAGCATCAGGGTCATCTCCAATGAGACAGTTCTTTGCATCAGATGGCCAAAGTATTAAAGCTTCAGCTTCAGCATGAGTCCTTCCAGTGAGTATTCAGGACTGATTTCCTTTAGGATTGACTGGTTTGATCTCCTTGCCATCCAAGGGACTCTTAAGAGCTTTCTCCACACCACAGTTCAAAAGCATCAGTTCTTCGGTGCTCTCTTTCCCCATCTGATGTTATTATAGAGATCACTCAGCAGTCCTAAAAGTGCTCTCCAGGTTCGATGCACGATACTGGATGCTTGGGGCTAGTGCAGTGGGATGACCCAGAGGGATGGTATGGGGAGGGAGGAGGGAGGAGGGTTCAGGATGGAGAACGCATGTATACCTGTGGCGGATTCATTTTGATATTTGGCAAAACTAATACAATTATGTAAAGTTTAAAAATAAAATAAAATTTAAAAAAAAAAAAAGTGCTGTGTTTGATCAGCTTTTCACTGTTTCTTGACCCTCCCTCAGGTCCTTTTTGATATATGCTCACTCTGCACACAGCTCAGCTCTGTGCTGTCCACATGCGGAGCAGCACCACAAGTAGAAGGTTAAAAGTGGTTGATGACTAGAATGTTTACCAGAGATTACATGTGGTTGAGAGTTGCAATACCTTAAGATGCCATTCAGGTTCACAACTCTTCAGTCAGACTTATCAATCATTTTCCTGTATATATTTTTCTGTTGTAACATCCATGCCTTCCTTTCAAATAGATTTATTAGGGGACAGTTTCTTCTGTCCTAGCATTCTCCATTCTCCTGTTGGCATTCTTGTTTTTGCGCCTGCTCTTTGGTTTAGAGACTTGTTATCACCCTTATCTACTAAGAACCTTTGTGGGCAGAAGAGAATTAAGGAAAGGTATGGGAGAGTCCAGCTACTTGGCTATATTTCTTCCTTTCCTTTCAGAGGACATAGAATTCTTGTGAATTATTAGATATTCTAGGAGTCTGGCCAAATGTTCATTTGATAATAGCTTTTAAAACTTTTATTCTACCTAGTGTTATTCTAGGTATTTTCCAGAAAGGAATACCTCTGTGTCTTCTACACAATTACAGAATCTAACACTGTACTGACATGTCCACAGAATAATAGCATTAACCTAATACATGGACATTGAGTTCATATCTTCAAGCCTATTTTATGTATAATAAAACAGAGATTCCATCTTCTTTGTCTTTTACAGGTTTTCTGTATTCTGCCACACCAGGAACAGACATGTGCTTTGCTCGACAACATAACACTTCTGACAATAACAACCAGTGTTTACTAGGAGCCAATGGGAATATTTTGTTGCACCTCAATCCTCAGAAGCCAGGGGCTATTGATAACCAGCCACTAGTAACTCAAGAACCAGTAAAGGTAAGTAATTTGACATCTCTTTCAAGTTGCTAATACATTTCATTCTAAAGAGTTCAGCACACAGAAAATGTTTGTGATTCATTTTATTAATCTGTTGTAGATAGAAATGTTTCTGTGAGAGTATTTTATGACTTACTACTTGCATAGACTCAGTTTAGTGATCCTTGGAAATGTTATTTTTCTTAGAACAGCTGCTATGAAAATGTAGTTTCACATGTATATGAAAAAAGCTTTTTTAAAAAATAATAATACTTTTTACTGTTGGAAAGAAGTCTATGAAAGCCATCCTTAATTTTCAAATGTTCCAGTGATTTTCTTACAAGTGATTTACCTTGAGTTTCCTTTCTTAAATAGTTTATTTTGAAAGTTCAAAATAAAAACCTTTTAGAAAATTCTTTTTTTTTTCTAGTAATGTAAAACTGAGTAGTGACATGTGTTTATTTTCCTGTGTCTGCTGTTGCTGCTAAGTCACTTCAGTTGTGTCCGACTCTGTGCGACCCCAGAGACGGCAGCCCACCAGACTCCCCCGTCCCTGGGATTCTCCAGGCAAGAACACTGGAGTGGCAACTAGGTTTTGTTAAAACACAAGAGACTAATTTTAAATCCAACATTTGGGGGAATTCCCTGACAGTCCAGTGGTTAGGACTCCGAGCTTTCACTGCTGTGGGCCTGGGTTCCATCCCTGGTCAGGAAACTTAAGATCCCACAAGACAAGAGGTGGGGCCAAAAAAAAAGAGTCAACATTTACATTCCATTCTTTCTAAGGCTACATCATTAACACTAGAAGGAGGACGATTAAAACGAACCCCACAGCTGATCCATGGAAGAGATTATGAGATGGTTCCAGAACCTGTATGGAGAGCACTTTATCATTGGTATGGAGCAAACCTGGCCCTACCTAGACCTGTAAGTACAGCCAGTATTGCCTTATATAAGCAGCATTTATAATAGGGCCTTCTATTAATTCACTATGTGAACCTCACTACCCACAAATTAGCTCTTAACCATGATAGAGCTTTCAATACCTGTTCAAATTAGTTGAATAAATTTTAGGTTCTTTTATGTTCATTCACTCATTTACTCATACATTTATTGAGCACTGTATTAGGTTCTAACCACAAAATGATATTCCTTTGGGAATGGGCAACTTATATAAAGCGAAGGAAATAATCACTGGACTAAATAGAGTCAAGGAATTATGAGGCTAGGCAATTACATAAGTCATCCACATAAACACAAACTTTAGATAATGCAGAACTTAGACTGGAGCAGAAGTCTGAGAGCCAGTGCCAAGAAGTTCAGTGAATATAGAAACAGTGGTGCAGATGTTATTTCTAAAATTGTTATTCCCATTAGCCACACAGACATTCACTTAGCTGTTCTGGACTTTGAGGTTTGTCTTTTTGAAGGAGGGACATAACAAGATCACAATAGATGATAGTAAGAATTCAA
>NW_011495033.1:11333047-11335917 GCF_000754665.1 Bison bison bison | reverse complement strand
ATTCAAAGCCAGTGAATTGTGATCGTGACCATTAATAGAATGAGTCATTTAGAGCATAAGTGAAATGCTCTGAAGTAATTTAAAGGGCTTGGAGTGTGTAACATGAAAATATTAGTTAACTCTACAGCATCATTTTGCTTATACAGTAAACAGCAGTATTCATTGCCTTAAATACTCTTTACATTATTGATGCAGTAAAATACTTAATAAGCAGATTCTTTTGCCATATCAAAAAACACTCTCCCTTATATAATGTCCAAACTAGAACTTTTTTATACCAGGAAGGTTTTACATAGATAAGATATAGTAAGTTAGATCACTTCCAAAGAGTAAAACTCTGCTGTATATCCATAGTCTATAATTTTATAATGATTTTGTTATTAATAATTATATTTACAAAAATTATGTTTAAATCTTAATCAGGAATTTACGGTTTGTATTTGTTGGCTCCAAAAGGTTTTTACTATATTTATCAACAGAACTCCTAGGTAGTTACATGTAAATATGAATATACGTAGATGTATATGCATACATATTCTTTATTTATTGGGGTTTGGGGTAGTCCTTGAATTAATCACTTAATTTCTGGGACTTTCCTGCTCTATCTAATATTCTGTACCTGTAAGGGAATCATTGTGATAATTGGATAGATGTTTGATGGATAGATGGATAGATAGATGCAGTTTGATATTTTAGAATCTGCCTGAATTCACATTGAGTTCAGTTCAGTTCAGTTGCTCAGTCGTGTCCAACTCTTTGCTACCCCATGGACTGCAGTACACCAGGCTTCCCTGTCCTTCACCAACTTCTGGAGCTTACTCAAACTCATGTCCATCGAGTCGGTGATGTCATCCAACCATCTCATCCTCTGTCGTCCCTTCTCCTGCCTTCCAATCTTTCCCAGCATCAGGCTCTTTTCCAGTGAGTCCGTTCTTCACATCAGGAAGCTTCAGGACTGATTTCCTTTAGGATTTATTGGCTTGATATCCTTGCAGTCCAAGGGACTCTCAAGAGTCTTCTCCAACACCACAGTTCAAAAGCATCAGTGTTTTAATCTCTAAATCTTAGTTTCCTCTTCTGTAAAATGGAGTTAACAATAGTATCTACCTCATTAGACTTGTTTTGATAAGTAAATAATGCATATGATTAGCACAGCATCTGAGTTATAGTAATGGTCAGTAGCAAATTTTGCCTGTTGCTGCTGTCATCATCATTATAATTATTAAATGAGTTTTTTCAAAGCCTCACAAAAGGTCATGCTTTTTAACATTGATATCAGATAAATATTAGTTAAGCTACCATTTTACTACATTAAAGCTTCATTTGCTGGTTTGACAATATTTTTTCACCTCTAAATATGATAATTTGCCTGATTTCAGGAAAAATTGCTATAAAAACACTTAAAGTATGGTGTTCCACGTTAAAGAATACTAAATATATTTGCCACAGCAAGGTTAAAAATCAATACTTTCATCGCCATGTTTACGTAAATCACACCATTTTTTAAAAATATAACTTTAATTCTTGTGAACAAGCTCGTTGACAAATTGAGCAAAGTAAAAAAGAACAAAGAAAATAAAAACCGTATCCTACTCCTTAAGAAGTAATTACTATTAACATTTCAGTGTACGTCTTCCCAAACATTCCTCTGTGCCTATTCATGTACAAATTAGTATAAATAATTTTATGAAATTGAATCATATTATGCTTGCTGTCTTGTAATCTTTTCAATCTAAGATAGATGTTATTGATATCTTTCTAGGTTAATAACATAATTTATTAACCAATCACCATGGATAGACAATTAGTTTGCATCTAGATTTTCGTTGTTTAAAACGATTTTCTGGTGAATATTCTCTTTTCCAACGTGTGATGATTTCTTTAAGATAAATTACTGTAAATGGAATTGCATTTATTGTTATCCAGTTGTAGTTCAATTAGTTCATAGACAAGAATAATTAAAATGTAAATAAATATGTATATATTTTTGATTATGCATGAATGTATAAGAATTCGTTGATCTGTAATTTGCTCACAAATTCACTTATCTTGAAAAGTAATCTACACATTAATAAAAGTTACTTCATTATCAGTTCAGATTCTGCCAAAAGTATGTTTTCTCTGTAGCCTGATAACTACAGGTACAGAATTATTGATCTTTCCCCAAATCACAGTTAAACTGAAGTCCTAAGAAAATTTGACTGTTGGCTACAATTTGTAGCTCTCAGTGACTCTAGAAGAAATGGAGAGACTTTTGTTTTTCTCCATTGGTCTTACTGTTGGGGAGAGTTCCTTTTACTGCTTATTATTTAAATAGTAGTTGATAAAGCTTACAAGTGGAGCTTTTGTAGTATATATAGCATATCAGAACATGCAGAATACTTTTAAGAAATAGTCCTAAAGGTTTGGTTTGTATCATTGTTTTTATCTGGCTCTTTACTGCCCCCTCTTGATATTAAAAAATGCTCTGTTGCAGAATACATTGATTTCTAAAGCAAAAGAAAATGAAAGCCCAATTACTTGAGGTTGTTAAAGATTCTGTAAGATTTTATGTTTTAGAGAGTTTGAGGACTTCCCTGGAGGCCCAGTGGTTGAGAATCCACCTGCCAATGCAGAGGACATGGGTTCAGCCCCTGTCCTGATGAATATATCCGACATGCCACTGGTGAACTATACTCCATGTGCCGCACTACTGAGCCTGTGTTGTGGAGCCTGTGAGGGCTGTTTTAACCATGTGACTTTCAGTTTAGTACATCCAATTTAGTTGTTTTAATCATAGACAAAAAAGTATATGAACAGTCCAGTTAAAGAAAACATAGATAGTAAATTTTAACATGGAAACATTTTTGTTCTCACTACTAATACAAGAA
>NW_011495033.1:11291978-11332947 GCF_000754665.1 Bison bison bison | reverse complement strand
CTAATACAAGAAATACAATTTAAAGTACATTTAAAATATTCTTTATATGTATTAAAGAAATTAAAGTCATGTCCAGTGATAAGGTTTTGTGACAGTAATACATTCATATGATTCTGGGAATATTGTAAATTGCTGCATTTTGGGTGGCCATATAACTTATGCAGTTAATGACATGAATGTGTGTGTGCTCAGTGATTTTAATCTTGTCCAACTTTTGTGACCCTATGGACTATCCCTCCAGGCTTCTCTGTCCTTGGGACTCCCCAGGCAAGATTGATGAATAATCCTGTACTTTTTTACTTGTGACTCCATTTGTAAGAATTTGTCCTCTAAAAGAACATCATTTTTCTATATGAGATATGTAAAAGTGAAAAGACTTATTGTGTGAAAATACTAGAATTGTAGATAATATTTAAGATTTTCCCTTTAATATTGATATTACTTGCTTTTAAATGAAGAGGGAGAAAATACCTACCAGGAATCCTAATCCTGGAAAATGGACTTAGATGCAGGAGCCTGAGGGCCTATAAACCCATGTCATGTAAACTGGTGACTTTCTGACCTGTAGGCAGTGAAGCTTTTGAACATTTCATTTTGAAAGTAAATCTCAGAAATTAGGTAAAAAATGGCAGGTTTTATTTCTTTTATAGTGATTACTTCATATATTTTAAAACAACAGGTGATCAAAAATAGCAAGACAGAAATCCCAGAACTGGAATTGTTTCCTCGCTATCTTCTCTTCCTGAGACAGCAGCCTGCCACTCGGACACAGCAGTCTAACATCTGGGTGAATATGGGTATGATGAGCCTGAGAGTGTTTCCTCAGCATTTACCAAGAGGTAACTTAAGAATGCAGCAAGAATACCGTGCATTTCCTTGAAAAAAATAAAAATGAAAACCAATTTGCTCCAAGCCTGGTGCCACTATTACTAATACACATTTTCATCTGTTTTCATACAGAATCAGAAAATCTCTTATGGGCCTTAGATCTACGGTCATGCGCAAGACTAGCTGGGGTAGAGGCAAAGTCCCAGCAGCAAATGAAAAGGGTTGTTTCCTTTTCTGGCTTGCAAACATACAAAGATAATAAGCAGAAATGAATTTTATATACTTTGTTTCTTTGAGAATAAGCCATTGTAAATTATGTGCTTGACCTCAGTTAGAGTCTGCCAGCCAGTGGCTGTTCTTTTCAACTCCACTCAGATTTCTAAGAAGTAATTTCTTCTGCAATATCCTCTTCTTGTGTGTGTGTTTTGAGTTTTTTGTTTTGGGGGGTTTTTGTAATAAAACATGATATATTTCTCGTGCTAGGCCCAAGGAGCCTTTATAACAGATAATACAAAGGAAAAGATCTGTTTTTAAGAATGAAAGTGAACATTTTCTTCAAAAACATCAAGCCTATCAAAATGATATATAAATAAGTTTTCATTTTAATGTGATAGATGCAAAAAGTTCCCTTTTGATTTCTCTCTGAGGTTAAATTTTACCAATGGGCCAGGCTTGCTCTATGCTTTTGCATTACAAATATTTGAAATAGTTCTTCAGCAAAAATAATGAGTTCATCCATTTACACAAAATCTCAGACTATGTTAACAATGCCATAATGTTATTATAATCGCTATAACTTATTATTGCAAAAACCACCTATGAACCCAAACCAACCCTGTAAGTATCATCCCTTCTTTGAAATTTAGTAGGATTAGTTTTATTTCATCATTAAAGATTATATTCAGATAATATATGGAAATTCTTACATGTACTGTTTGGTAAGAATTATGCCAAAGCAGTGCCCTCAAACTTTGTCTTTAGGTAACACATTATAATCAAAAAACAGTGAAATAAGAATCTCTCTGAAACACTCTTAATTTTCCATTGAATAATATCAATAGTATTTGCCTTTCTTTCATGGCACCCATAGTACATATCTTTTTCAATTCTCTTTGAAAGATATCATGAGAGGCAAGATGTGTTGTTGCGCTTTTAGTAAGTATTCTTTATAACTCTTGTGCTGATCCTAGATTTTTGCTGCTTCTGTAAATTCCACTAGATTTGTTGGTGCTATTCAAAAGTATGAAATTATGTATAATAAGTGGCGGCCTGCTTAATGAGCTATGCTACAAAAACTGTCTAGAATTCAAATAAATTTCTTTATATGGCTTAGGACAATAGAAATTGACTTGGACACTAGCAAATGCTTATGAATCCTACAACTGTATAGTCATTATGCTCCAAATTTGTTCTTAATTTGAAATTTTATTTCTTACTAATTAGTTATGAAATCAATCATTAATCATTTTGAAGTTTATAAAAATATGCTTTCTTGCTGTAATCTTATAACTAATCCTCTGATTGTGTATTTAGAGAAATTTGCCCTTTTGTTTTCTTCTAGGATTATCCTTTGCTTGCTGATAGTAAATGATTTGCTTTGCTAGAGTTTAAAAGTTAATCGTAGTTGGGTTTTGTTCTCCATACATAGTTTTCATCTTTCTTTCTAATTTATCACAGCTATTTACTGGGCTCTTTTATTCCTTTTCGGCTTCCCTGGTTTCTGAGACAGTAAAGAACCTGCCTGAAATGCAGGAAACCTGAGCTCAGTTTCTGGGTTGGGAAGATCCCCTGGAGGAAGGCATGGCAACCCACTCCAGTATTCTTGTCTGGAGAATCCCCGTGGACAAAGGAGCCTGGCAGGGCCATAGTCCATGGGGTCACAGAGTCGGACACGACTGAGTGATTAAGCACACAATTTATTCCTTTTGAAGTGACAGGTTTCCAAACCTTACTACAGTTATCAATGACTTAATGGTAGCCTTTTTAATAGACAAAGCTACAGAAGTCGTTGTTAAATGATTTTTCAGCCTATTTTAGGTGAGTTAATTCTTGGAAGCTCTGAAAAAGTAGATGATGCCAGTGCTTTTCTCCTCTGTTTAGTAAGTAAAGACTCAAAGCACATTTAATGGGAGGGAAAAAAGCTAAGGTACCATTGAATGGGTGGAAAATTACCTGGAGTGTATAATTGTACCCTTGATAGATTATATGGATACATTGAGTGTATTTTTGTTTTGGGTTGCTCAGTGAACTAAATATAATCTCCCATAGGCAGAGATGACCATTTTAAGCTTCAGCTTTTGTCTAGATTTTTGGCTGAATAGTTACCCAGGGTTTAGCAGATGGTTTTAGCAACCTGTTTTTGATTTCCATAATCTCTTGTCATTTTATCCCCCTTTTCTTTTGAAATACATGGCTAGACTTGATACATTCTTCCTTTAGTCTTTACTCTTTCCCTTTATGCCTCTTTTTGTTTGCACTTTGAGCCCTTCAAGAATTCAAGGTCATGTCTACTGTCCTCTTATTGGGTAGACAGGCCTTTATGGTTCTCCCTAGTACCTTTCGATAGGGCAGTTTCTTTTTTGTCATGGGACTTTTCTTGGCTTATTTTAAAGCTCTGTTGGCCATGTAATATCTGTGCCTACTTAGAATTCTAAGTAAAAGTTTCTTGAGTAATTGTGCCACAGTGGACCAGGTAATTGGGCCACTTAATGAGAGTGAGGGATTAGCAATGCAAATACAGTTTATTTTAAGAAAGTAGATCAGGTGAATCCAATTATCCTTCTGTGGTATTCAAATCCAGTCCCATTTCCCAGTGTAAGACTCTTCCCCATTCTTTAACACTGAGTTTTGATTTTCCTATTGAGTATGACCCAGCTGAGGGCCAAGAAATCAGTGCCCATTGATATTTGCCATTCTTCTTGGATTCCAGATACTGCCAATTATTTGCGTGTCTGATTTTGTTGTTCTTCCTTTCAAAGTTAAGGCTTACTCTAAGACGCTTAGGTCTCCTGTCTTCATTTTAAAGCTTCTTAAAATTTCTTAATTTATAAAATTATTAAATCTGTAATTCTTATTTCTCATTATTATTTCCTAAAATAGTATGGTCCCCATTACTAAAAGTGGTGCTTTCTCTTTTTTTAACATTTGCCTTTTTCCTTACTGTGATTACTATGACCATAGGAAATGTCCCTTCTCCGAATGCACCATTAAAGCGGGTCTTAGCCTATACAGGCTGTTTTAGTCGAATGCAGACCATCAAGGAAATTCATGAATATCTATCTCAGAGGCTGCGCATCAAAGAGGAAGATATGCGCCTGTGGCTATACAACAGTGAGGTAAGAGGCATGTCAGTCAAGGAAAGTCCTCCTTGTTAGATCCATGTTTCATAAGTATGGAGGGTTTGTCTACATTAATTGTTCATGGACAGTACAATCTTATAAACTCATTATTATAAAGTAACAATAAATACATCTTTTTAACAAATAGTTTATTTCAGATTTGTCTTAAAGTAAGGGACACACATATTGAAATTCAAACAATACGAAAGTATGTGGTGAAAATTCTTCCCATCCTCTGACCTCTGTCTTCCATTCTCCTTAGAGGCAGTGCTTTTAACTATTTATGTATTCTTCCTAACACATGCAATATGTTTTTATTTTACTCTGAAATTGGGTGGTAAGTAGTTTTAACCGGCTCTTCATCCCCTAGTTCCTTCTTTCTTACATCTTTCTTTGGTCACCATTGAGAACTGAGAAGCAGTATAGTAAAGAAAGTTAAGAGCACAGCTCCTGGAGCCTCCCTGCCAGGGGTTAAGCCCCGACTCCCTCCTGTTAGTTAACTAACCAAGGACAAGTCCCTTAACTCTCTGTCACAGTTTTTCCACGAGTAAATGGGGAAAATAATAATATTTCCCTTAGGATAGTTGTAAGAATTAGATGAGTTAATTTTCCAAGCACTTTAGACAGGGTGAGTGTCAACAAAATGTATAATTCTGTTGCATGGCATTTGGTTTTACATTTTCATTTCCTAGTTAGTGATCAAGGTCCATCTTGAATACAAGCACATTCACTCAGTTTAGTATATACTTACTATATATTAATCAAAACTTCTTTTCTGTAAGCTGTTTAGAAAATCTAAACCTCAGTGAATTTTGGTTTGTGTGATCAGTCTTTCCTGGTCTCCCCAAAATCAGATATAATTTTTTTTAGAAATATAAAATATGTGTTTACAGAGTATAGATTCTTTCCCTCATTTTGCCACCAAAATTATAAGTACTTTTGAATAACTGTAATATGTTAAATGTCTGTACATGAGTTATGTACATGTACCTTCAAGGAATTTTTTAAATTGTCATTCATTTTTATTTCGGCATTTGTTTCAAAGTTAGTAATTAAATTAACAAAACATTTCCTCCTCCATACACAGAATTACCTCACTCTTCTGGATGATGAGGATCACAGATTGGAATATTTGAAAATCCAGGATGAGCAGCACCTGGTAATTGAAGGTACAAGATGGAAGCATACATCTGTATTAGATTGTTAGGGGAAGAATGAAAGGTTTAATTACTCACCGATAATCTACTTCATGGGGCTTCCCAGATGGTGCAGTGGTAAAGAATCCACCTGCCAATGCAGGAGATGCAGGTTCGATCCCTGGGTCGGGAAGATCCCCTGGAGCAGGAAATGGCAACCTACTCCTACTTTGTTCTTGCCTGGAAAATTCCATGATGTTGCAAAGAGTCAAAGACGACTGAGCAACTGAGCATGACAAGCCTACTTTATAGGTTTTTCCAGCTGGTATTTGATCAGTTTTCTTCATAGTAAAGAAAACCCATTAAACCTTTATGTAATCCTTTTGTAATGGGATATTATTTAGATTGCTTTAAGAGGAAAAACATGTCTATATTCATTATCTGGCAAGGGTGGAAACAGTTGTAAAAACAAGTGAATTCAGTTATAAGTTTACAGTTTATTAAAATTTTCAAGCTTCCTCCTTGAGTTTGAATGAGGAGATTAACATTCTTGCATTGTTAGTGATGCAGGCTTTTCATTAGTCCTCAACACTGATCAAGAAAGCTTAGCTCGAGTAACATACATTTACACACTGGCATGTATAAGTCATTGAAAACTTAGTGTGTCTTTTCTCAAGATTCATGAAACATTCCTAGCTGCCTTTGTATTAAAATGAATACTCCGGCAGTTTCACAATTTAAGAAGGAATTGTAAAAAAGAAAGAAGAAAGAATTGTGATAGTTCCAGTGTTTTAGGCTTAAGAATTTTAATTCCTTCTATTGAAGGTTGAGTATAATTTTACTTCAGGTATGCAATTGAGGGATTAGTTTACTAATTAATTCTAATCACTGACTATAAAGCCCCCTATCTAAAGAATTGGAATGGTTTCAGAGCCAATTACAAAAAACATTTTTTTTCAGTTTCTGGTTTAGAAATAAGTTTTTGTTTTTAAACAGTACACTTGAGTGGGTGTGATTTGATTGGATAAGAGATTAACACATTATTGTCTTTCTAGTTCGCAACAAAGATATGAGTTGGCCTGAAGAAATGTCCTTTATAGCAAACAGTAGTAAAATAGATAGACACAAGGGTAAGTTTCCACTGTATTTATTTTTAAACAGATGATCTTAAAAGTATTATTTTATGTTTTCTTCTTTCAACTGTTGAAGTGTTAACAAATTGTAGCTTTCTAGCTCAATAGTGATTAGGCCCCGTCTTATTTTTCTTTTTCCTGAAGCATCACATTTCTTTCTAACCTTGCAATTAAATTATTTATTCATTTTAAAAGATACAATTCTAGGAGAGAATTGTTTGAACTCTAAAAAACCATCAGAGCAATTGAAGAGAATCATTGCTACTTCCAGAGTACAAATGAGCATAGATCCAATAGATTATCATGATTGCCAGTGAGGCTCCGTGAAAAACTTCTACTTTAACATTGCAAGACCCAACAGAAAATTATTATCTCCATCTAACTGATTAGAAAAAGTATAAAAATCATTGCATTGAATACAAATAACTGTTTGGTCTATGACATCTTGCTGCAGCTAGGCTTCTGTTCTCATATTGTTTGTTCCAGTTCCGACAGAAAAGGGGGCCACAGGTCTGAGTAACCTGGGAAATACATGCTTCATGAATTCAAGCATCCAGTGTGTTAGTAACACGCAGCCACTGACACAGTATTTTATCTCAGGGAGACATCTTTATGAACTCAACAGGTAATCTTCCTTGAGTCATTGGCTCTTAACTTTTATAATTTTGATATGAACCCAATATTACCTAAATCTGTTCTTTATTCACCCTGAGGGAGAAAATTCTTCATCTTATTTGCCCTGTTAAGCATGAAGTAAGCTTCCCTAGTGGCTCAGTGGTAAAGAATCCACCTGCCAGTACATGAGACATGGGTTGGTAAAGAACCCACCTGGGTCAGGAAGATCCCCTGGAAAAGGAAATGGCAACCCACTCCTGTATTCTTGCCTGAGAATTTCATGGCAGAGGAGCCTGGTGGGCTACAATCCATGGGGTTGCAAAGAGTTGGACACAATTGAAGCAACTAAAGGACAAGGACCAAATGTTGCTTCTCTTGTTTTGAAAATGTATTTTGATGTGAGAAAACAGATACTAGGCATTTCTGTGTTCACATGATTGTGATTTATAAGAATCATTAAGCAATACATTTTCCTCCCAAACTTGTAGGACAAATCCCATTGGTATGAAGGGGCATATGGCTAAATGCTATGGGGATTTAGTACAGGAGCTTTGGAGTGGAACTCAGAAAAATGTCGCCCCATTAAAGCTTCGGGTAAGCATGTTAAAATAATATAAAGGTATTAAGTCTTAAGCAGCTGCTTAAGTAATTTTCTTTGTTTTTTATATTTATCTTTTAATTTTAGCTTAATGTTTTTGGGTCTTTCATAAGACATAAACTTTTACTTGTTCAATCATAAGCAAAATACTCTTATAGGCATAGTAGATAGAAAAAGTTCAGAAGTACAGTCTAAATTTATAAATTTTATCAAGTATTTTACTTGTATATATAGTAAACTTTTCTTTTTTCGACCTTCATTATTATTAGTATTCCAACTGCAAGGTAGCCCTGAGTCTAATTAATGATACTCAGTAGCTTTTTAACATTACTAAGATAATTAGTTCTATCCATAGAACAACAAAAAAAAGTAGCAGAAAGAAAGACTGTAATTAATGAATACAAATTTTACATTAATATTATTTATAGTGAATTTTAGTAAAGTTTGGATTATTTTTTATCTTTATTTAAAAGTAAGTTGAGAACTTCCCTGGTGGTCAAGTGGCTTGTTAGACTCCTTGCTTCCAATGCAGGGGGCCTGGGTTTGATCCCTGGTCAGGGAACTAGATCCCACATGTCACAATGAAGATTGATCTGTGTGCTATAGCTAAGACCTGGTGAAGTCAAATAAATAATTTTTTTAAGGCAAGGCAAAAGCTTTTTAGGTTAAAAATTAATAATCATAGTAGCTAAAAATTTGGTTACTTATCACTTACCAGCCACTATCTGATTACTTTATGTGTATTAACTCATTTAATCTTCTAAATGGCCCCATAATATAAAGCAGTGTTACAGTCCCCATTTTATGGCTCAGGAAACTAAGGCTAATAGCAGTTAAGTAGCCTATCCAAGGTTGCAAGCTAGTTAGTAAGTCTTCACAGTTGAACACTGGGCTATTCTGCCTCTAATAATAAAAGTTAGGATACAACAACACCAGAAAAGCTAACTGTAAAAGAAAACAGGGAATCTTCCAATGTGACCAAATGCTATTTTAATATTTTCATATTGTATCTTAAATAGCAATGGCAACCCACTCCAGTGTTCCTGCCTGGAGAATCCTAGGGACGGGAGCCTGGTGGGCTGCCATCTATGGGGGTCACACAGAGTCAGACACGGCTGAAGTGAATTAGCAGCATGTACCTAAAGAACTGTTTGCCTATATTGATACTAAACCAGGACACAGGACTGGCCATAATACTTTTTTTAGTGGGCTGGGGGAGCATCATTTGATATAAAGATTAGAAAGATTTCCTGATTATCCAAAATATATTTGCTGAAATAGACTAAATACTATATTGTTTGGGCTTCCCTGGAAGCTCAGCTGGTAAAGAATCCATCTACAGTGCAGGGGACCCCAGTTTGATTCCTGGATCGGAAAGATCTGCTAGAGAAGGGATAGGCTACCCACTCCAGTATTCTTGGGCTTCCTTGGTGGCTCAGCTGGTAAAGAATCCGCCTGCAATGTGGGAGACCTGGATTCGATCCTTGGGTTGGGAAGATCCCCTGGAGAAGGGAATGGCTGCCCACTCCAGTATTCTGGCCTGGAGAATACTGTGGACTGTATAGTTTACTTATTCTCATGTCTCTGATTGAATTATGGGTATGGTCAGTCTCAATTTTATGGGATAGCAAATAATGAATTTGATTCCTTTTACATTTGTAGTGGACCATAGCAAAATATGCTCCCAGGTTTAATGGGTTCCAGCAACAAGACTCCCAAGAACTTCTGGCTTTTCTCTTGGATGGTCTGCATGAAGATCTCAACCGAGTCCATGAGAAGCCATATGTGGAACTGAAGGACAGTGATGGCAGACCAGATTGGGAAGTAGCTGCAGAGGTTTGTCACTTTTGAGTTTCTAATGTAAGCACAGATAAAATATTCTGGCCCCAAATAAGTTTTGCGCAACTTAAACACTAACTAAACTGTTCTGTGATCAGAATTTTACTGTGAAAATGAAGGAATTTTATAATTCTCTGCTTATTTCTTGTGCCATAATCCCAAAACAAAGTATCGTTAATGAACATAGAAAAACGTTTCCTTTTCACATCACACATTTTGGGGAGAGGATGTAGGAATAATTATTCAGTAGAACTTCAGGAGTCCCCATAATTGCTAAAGTAATGTGTATAGTGACTAATAGGCATATTTTATGTGCCTTTAATGGACAAAGAACTCACCATTGTTACCATGGTAAAAAGAAAGAAAAGAAAGTAGGATTTTTCATCTGAATTTGGTATTTTATATATTGAGCAAAAAGAAACACATTCTAAGGAATTTCCTGGCAGTCCAGTGGCAGAGTCCATGCTCTCATTGCAGGGGGCCCAGGTTGGATCCCTGGTTAGGGAACTAAGATCTGAGCGCTGCATGGTGTGGCCAGAAAAAAAAAGAATTACATTCTATTCAATCACTGGTTTTCTTTACTTTCTCAGTAGGCAATATATTTAAAATTATATACCTGATTTGTAAATCTGTAGACAGAAAGCTTATTTTTGAAGGAAAAATTAAGGATTATAATCTTGACATTAAGTCTAATATATTTAACCATTGCCTTGAATTTTTGGAGAAAAGCTTATGTTTTGAATTTGGAGGGGATAAAAAAGTTCTCTCATCTTTTTTCTTGCTAGGCCTGGGATAATCATCTAAGGAGAAATAGATCAATTGTTGTGGATTTGTTCCATGGGCAGCTAAGGTCCCAAGTCAAATGCAAGACATGTGGACATATAAGTGTCCGATTTGACCCTTTCAATTTTTTGTCTTTGCCACTACCAATGGACAGTTACATGCACTTAGAAATAACAGGTAGGTCACAAAGTTCTGAAACATTATTTAATTCCTTTGTCTTTTACCTTGTATTCAGTCAGCTTGAATTTGTAAGTTTAGTCATTTGTTTATAGTGAGTTCTCATAAAGATTGGTAGTCAGCATGTTATAGTTTTTTAAAAATTTTATTGGAGTATAATTGATTTACAATGTTCTGTAATGATAACAAGTCTGGTTTCAGGCATGATTTGAGGTTTGAAAGACTTGAACATGCGTCCATTTTTGTGCTCATTGAGTTCTCTTAATTTTAAATGTGCCAGAAGCTCTCTTGAAAAATCTTGCAAAGCCACTCACACTTCTTTATTGGGTGAACATACAAAAATAATGATTTTACTTAATATTATTTTAAACACCACCTGTTGTAGTGTGTACATATAAAAATTCTAGACAAATGTTTACTAGTTGCAAGTCTCACACACACACAGGTATAAAGCTTTCAGTGAAACCTGAATTTTACTAATAAAAATCTTTTCTCTTTACTAGTTATTAAGCTGGATGGTACTACCCCTGTACGATATGGACTAAGACTGAATATGGATGAAAAGTACACAGGTTTAAAAAAACAGCTGAGTGATCTCTGTGGACTTAAATCAGAACAAATCCTCCTTGCCGAAGTACATGGTTCCAACATAAAGGTGATATTAACTATTCTCTCTGGGAAACCCTTGATTCCTTCAAAAATCACAGTTTTCTCAATTAATTATTGTGTTAAATGACCAAGGGAGATAATAAAACACAACAAAAACTGGAAAAAAATTGTAAAGCTTTTCATTCCAGAAGAAACTAAAAGAGTTGTCCACCAGAATAAAAGAGTAAAATGATGGTGATATTTTTAAAGAAGAGAAACATGTAAGCCCAGAGCCCCCTATATGGAGTGGTCTAGCTATGTCAGTACAGTCTGAATTTACCCCAAGGACCGCCACTGCTTTGTTTTATGTCTCTTATGTGTTACTACTGTTCCTAGAATTCTTTAAGTATTTTGTGTATTTATGAATGTGTGTTCTTAATACTTATTTATAAATATATATACCTGGCCTTTAAACACACTAAGAGGGTAAAAACAAAGTGATGCAAATCACTTCTTCCTCCATACCAGCTGGAGAAAGAAGCAATAATAAATAAGTTGCCCTAAATTGAGTTCCTACCATTGGTATTATTTATATTCATCTTCAGGATTTTTAAACAAGTTCCCACCTCCTTAACATTTTTTTCATGTGTAATGCAGAGGTGAGATCTCTGGGGATTTGGGGTTTAGATTCTTGAAATGAAGGGCAAAACTTAAGTCAGTTATACACATCATACTTCCTTCCTATGAAAGAGGATAACGGTTTCTCCAGTAAAGTTAGTTTTCATTCAGTTTATCAAACCTGCATCTTTTAGTTATTTTAGAAAATTTATTCAGACATCTTGTTTGCTTTACTGATAAAAGAATCTAAGACATTTGCTTCAAATATATCAGAGATGATTCTCCATTTTGTCTGAAACATCTCCCCCTTCTCCTCTTGCTTCTTTTTCTGTAGAATTTCCCTCAGGACAACCAGAAAGTACGGCTCTCAGTGAGTGGATTTTTGTGTGCATTTGAAATTCCCATCCCTGGATCTCCAATTTCAGCTTCTAGTCCAATACAGACAGGTAAGAGAGAACTAGAACTCTTTCTCATGATTTTAGCTTTGAATAATAGTCTAAGGGTTGTCATTCTTTTTCGGTTTTTGTTTAGGCTAAAAATATTAGAGAAAAAAAAAATTACAGCAAAAGAATGTTGGCGCCTGTAGGAAACCGTACTGAACATCTTAAATTCTTCATTTTATTAATGAGGAACCTAAAATTCAGAGAACCTAAGTTGGATAGGTAGTTCTTAGCTAAATCTACCACTGGAGTTCAGATCTTTTAACTCTCTTATCTAATACTAACATGGCAACAGGTGGTATGAAACAAATGTGCTTTAGAAAACAGAATAGTGAATTTGTCTAAAAAAGAAGTTTGTTTATACTCTGATATTTATATGGTCATTCATATAATTTAATATGATCATCCAGTTAGTCTTCTTGGCCATCGTCTCTTCTTTTTATTGTTGATAATTAGATTTCCCAGCTATCAAAGGCTTCAGAGAGAAGGGGGCTCCTCTCATAGGTGCTCAGTAGATAGTACTGATGGTGGGTTGGTGGATGATTTATTATTGCTTTTTTTGTTTGTTTGTTTATATCATTTATATCACTGTCCTATAGAACCCTCTGCAATGATGAAAACTTTCTTTAATCTTTGCCATCCAATAGAGTATCCAATGGAGAAGGCAATGGCACCCCACTCCAGTGTTCTTGCCTGGAGAATCCCAGGGATGGCGGAGCCTGGTGGGCTGCCGTCTGTGGGGTCACACAGAGTCGGACATGACTAAAGCGACTTAGCAGCAGCAGAGTATCCAGTAGTCACACCAACTGTTTAGCATTTGAACTGTGGCTAGTAAAACTAAGAAAATGCATTTGTAATTTAAAAAGCAATGTCTTTCATCAGTTATAACAAATGTTTCATTGTGGTGGGGGAGGGTGCTAATGGGGGAGACTGTGCTTGTGTGGGGGCAGGGAGCAGATGGGAGTTCTCTGCAGGTGTTTTTAAAAATAAAGTGTTTGTAAAATATCTGGCTAGAGACTACATGGAGAAATGAATTTTTTGAGACTAAGAAAAAGAAAAGCAGAACTATTTTCATGCCATAACATAGGACTGATAAAGATTGTTGTAAAAATTTCACTTACTCTTTCTAGCAGTTACTCTTGTTTAGTCATTTAATCGAAAGTATTAGTAATGAAAGTAAAATCTAAAATGAAAGTCTTACAGTTAATCTAGAATTATTTGACCTATGATTACTTCAGTCCTAAGTTAAAAGAGACTGTCAGTGGTCTGGGTCCCAGCAATGTTTGAGAAAAGAGGAAAGATAAAGGTACCACAAACATATGATGCTGTGCTTACCTTTGAATTTGTAGATTTCTCCTCCTCCCCATCTACAAACGGAATGTTCACCCTGACTGCCAACGGGGACCTGCCTCGACCAATATTCATTCCCAATGGAATGCCAAACACTGTTGTGCCATGTGGAACTGAGAAAAACTTCACAAATGGAATGGTGAATGGTCATATGCCATCTCTTCCCGACAGTTCCTTTACAGGCTACATCATTGCAGTCCACCGGAAAATGGTTAGTTCAATGTTAGGCAAATTACTGCTGGTCTTGCCAGTGCTATTTATGAAACAGCAGTTTCTGCCTTGGCAACATCTTCAGTGTGTGCACTGTCAATGTGTTGGTTACAGCCAGGATCTAGTATCACATCTGACAGCCTACATAGGAAATGATGCTCCTCACTCACATTAAGCAGCAACAAGACAGCTGGTGCATCGGAATACTGTTGTCTCTAGAAAGTTTGTGACTCCTATATGTTCATGTCAGCATGTACATCTTCGTTACCATATAAGTGTGGCTGCCTTAGATAAGGTTTTGTTTGTTTTGGAAGGAGAAACAAGATTCCTAGGCAAGACAAGTTGTTTCCTAGGACTGCTGTAGCAAACTGGCACAAACTTGTGGCTTAAAACAATAGAAATTAATTCTTTGACAGTTCTGAAGCCCGGAAGTCTGAAATCAAGGCATCAATATGGTTGTGCCCCTCCACAGGTTTTAAGAGAGAATCCTTCTTGCCTCTTCCAATTTGTAAATACCTGAAAATAAACTTTACAAAAAATATACAAGGTACCTATGTAGAAAACAATAAAATATTATTGCTAGAAATTAAAGAAGACTCAATTTGAAGGAATAGACTATGTCCATGGGATGGCAACCCACTCAAATAGTCTTGCCTGGAGAATCCCATGGACAGAGGAGCCTGGAGGGCTACAGTCCATAGGGTCACAAAGAGTTGATCATGACTGAAGCAACAGAGCATGCACTCATGGATTAGAAGACTCAATATTTCAAAAATAACAATTCTCCACAAACGGATCTATAGATTCAATGCACAGTCCTAATAAAAATGCAAACTCTGTATGTTACGCGTGTATGTGTATAACTTTATAAGCTGATTCTAATATATGGAAGCGCAAAGCACTAAAATAACCAAAGCAGTCTTGAAGAACAAAGAATGAGGAATTGAGCTATCAGATATCATGATTTTATTAAAGCTTCCCTGGTGGATCAGATGGTAAAGCGTCTGCCTGCAATGCAGGAGACCCGGGTTCAATCCCTGGGTTGGGAAGATCTGGAGAAGGAAATGGCACCCCACTCCAGTACTCTTGCCTGGAGAATCCCACGGACGGAGGAGCCTGGTAAGCTACAGTCCATGGGGTCACAAAGAGTGATTTTATTAAGCAATGATATTTGAGACATTGTATTATTGGTATGAGAAAAGGCAAATAAACCAATGAAATAAAATAGCCCCCAAACAGGTTCACACATGTATGGGCACTTGATTTATAACAAAGATAGCATTACAGAGCTGTAAAAGACAACTCACTTAGTAAATGGTGCTGGGGTAATTGGGTATCCATATGGAATTTGACATACCTAGATCTCACCACATAAAAATCAGTTGCAGGTGGACTGTAGAGTTAAATATGAAGGCAAAACAAAGGTGAATATGTTCATGACCTTGGTTTAGGGGGAAAACTTCTTCAGTAGGGCACAGAAAGCACTAAATATAAGAGGAAGGATTGTTAAATTGGGCATCATTAAAACTAAGAACTTCAGTTTCATCAGAAGACATCACTAAAAGAATTAAAGGCAAGCCATGGAGTAGAAGATGTTTGTAACTCATATTACCAACAAGAGCTCTCATACACTGCTGATGAGTGCACATTAATACAGCTACTTAGAAAACTAAGTTTTCTAACTGAAGATAAATAATTCCACCATTCTATTTTGTGTTTTTAAAAATGTCCATTAGTAGTAGAAAGGGTAAGGCAGTTGAGTCGTAGTCATAGAATATTATGCAGCATTGAAAATGAATGAATTTATACTTATTCCCAACATAAAAGAATCTCATAAAAATAATGCAGGAAAGAAATCAGAAACAAAAAGAAATGAAATAATATATTTATAAATAAAGCGTTAAAGACAGGGAAGATGAAATTTACTGTTTATTATGCATAGGGTATAAAACAAAGAAAAGCAAAGATATAATTACCAGAATTCAGAAAAACTGTTACCTCTAGGAGGAAGCTCAAGGAAAGCTTTGGAGTGCTGACCGAATTGCTTCTTGACCTGATTGGTGATTACACAGCTAATTACTTTGTGATAATTCTTTGAAATGTACATTTTCCCTTTGAATTAGTAACTCCCAAGTTAAAGTGATTTTTCTGACCATGTAGATGATGGTCTGTGGATCATTTTCTAGACAGGGTTGTTTGAGTAAACATCCTAGAGAATTAAGGGATATATTTGTGTCTTAGAATTTTGTTTAAGTGCAGCTCAAATCTTGTTTAAGCACAGTCCCATCAGCTAAGATCATTGGAGTGATTCATGCATTTCCCCATGTCTTTAAACAAAGCATTATCAGATTAAATATTAAGAACTCTGATGTATTTTAAAAAAATCTTTCTTACAAAACAGCTCCCTTCATCTATCATGTATGTTATATAAAGTGGTTGGTAAGTGCTTAAAGCATTATATACAGGTTTTTTTGTAATTATTGGACCATAAAGTGTGCTCTAAATTTTTACCTTTTAACCAGTTCCCTGTTTCCAGTTTACTTTATAATCTAATAGCTGCTTTGGGGAGTGCCTAAAATCGATGTGAGAGTTGAACTGTGAAGAAAGCTGAGCGCTGAAGAATTGATGTTTTTGAACTGTGGTGTTGGAGAAGACTCTTGAGAGTCCCTTGGACTGCAAGGAGATCCAACCAGTCCATCCTAAAGGAGATCAGTCCTATTGTTTATTGGAAGGACTGATGTTGAAGCTGAAACTCCAATACTTTGGCCACTTCATGCGAAGAGTTGACTCATTGGAAAAGACGCTGATGCTGGGAGGGATTGAGGGCAGGAGGAGAAGGGGACGACAGAGGACGAGATGGCTGGATGGCAGCACCGACTCGATGGACATGAGTTTGAGTGAACTCTGGGAGTTGGTGATGGACAGGGAGGCCTGGCGTGCTGCGATTCATGGGGTCGCAAAGAGTCGGACGTGACTGAGCGACTGAACTGAAAATCGATTTTACCATCTGTCCCAAGTCAACTCCCTTTCTTATTATGTGAAAGGCAATGCCATCCTTCCATGTAAAAGGCTCAAGGCTAGAGATGTTCTTAGATTTTTTCCCCCTTTTCTTCTGAAACTCTAGTATATCATGTCTTTTAATTTCTTCTTTCAAAATACTACTTGAATTTACCATTTTCCTTCATTTTCATTGCCACCTTCTTCTTTCAGACACTTTAATCTCATGATTGAATTACTTTGAAAATAGTTTGTCTTCTATTCCCTTCTACAAGATAGAAAAAGAAGAGGAATAAGGCAAGGTAACATAAGAATATCAGAGAATAAAGGGAGAAAGAATAGTGTTGTGTTGACACAACTACTAAAGGGAAGTCAACTTCAAAAAAGGGAAGAAAGAAGTGGCTACATGGACTAGAGACATCGAAAAGAATGAAAACTGAAAAGTTTGGCCAAGTAACCAAGTGAAGAAATAGGGCAAGAATTTAGCACAGTTAGGTCAAGTGAGATTTTTCAGATTAAAGAAGAAGTTGTTAGGATAGAACCAAAGAAAGATTCCTGTACAGTAAAGCTGGGAGCATTATCCCATGAAGAACTGAGCAGGTATGGGAGGTATAGGCCACAGGGCCCTGGAAGAAGTTACCTCCAAGAGGAAGAAAATCATATGAGTTTAGAAAAGAAAATAACACTGAGAAGGGTAGAGGAAAGAGATAGTTGCTTAAATCTCATTTATTTAGTAGCATAAGTCATCTACTGAGAGTTGGAGTGGAAGAAAGGTATAAGTTTAAGGAGAGAAAAACTAATCAAAGTTTTTTGATTTTTAAAAAATAGTTCTTCTGAACTATGTCTCCTTTCTATAGGTCTTATAATAATATAACCACCAATACATGAAATGGAGTCTTAAAATCATGTATTTAGCTAATAAGTGAATAACAGCAAAATAAAATACTTGGGGATCTGAAATAAGAGTCTTCCACTTAGAAACTAGTGAGTTTATAAGTTGTTGGCTTAGCTTCTCTACTACATAAAGTTCAAATTTAAAGAATTAAATGTCCAAGTGCTCAGCAGATTTTTTTTAATAATCCTGTAACTAACTCCCAGCAGCTTTTCTATTATACTAAACTTTTGTTTTAAGTCACCATTTCCAGGCTAATTCTGTGCAGTATCTCGCATGTTAAGAAGTGATAAAAATCTCCTTTAACATCCTCAGAGCAAACATCTCAAAAGTTTACCTTTTATTCCATCATATAATTAAAATGATTAAAAAATTTTTATATATGATTCATTGTGTGTGAGAAATGTTTATCAGAGAAAACTATGTAATTTGAAAATATTAAATGCTGAAAACCCAAGTTTGATAGAGGGCAACTCTGAAATTGGCACCCCTTCAGTGTCTCCACTTTGAATAACCATTCTCTTCACATTTTAATAAAAGATAGTTCTGTAAATAAAGAGAAGTGTGATAGTGACTGATTTGAAAATGGTAGTGATGCTTGTTCAGGGCAGTCCTAGAAGAACAAAAGAGAGGAATCAGAGGCCTCTTCTCAGCTCACTCTTCTCTTGTTTGTACTTACAGATGAGAACAGAACTGTATTTCCTGTCATCTCAGAAGAATCGCCCCAGCCTTTTTGGAATGCCTCTGATTGTTCCATGTACTGTGCATACCCGGAAGAAAGACCTGTATGATGCGGTTTGGATTCAAGTGTCACGATTAGCCAGCCCACTCCCACCTCAGGAAGCTAGTAATCATGCTCAGGATTGGTGAGTCTCTGGGCATCTTCCTAGATGTACAGTTTCCAAATGTAGAAAAAGGAGAATTTATGTTAATTCTGGGTGATTTATAGGACTCACTACAATTCAACCATTGGTTTTGGTTTTCTGAGTAGGAGAGACACTACACTTTCCTTTCATCACCTAGACATTCCAGAGTCTTATAATCCTTATAATCTCTGATCTCTTACCTAAATCTTTCTGGCAAGTATTATAAGTAAAGAAATTTTTTAGAAGAGAATTGTTGTACAGTTCTCTGCCGGAGTGTTACCTGGCTGTTTTATCTCTTTATCTTTCTTTGCATTCCTTACTTACTGTTGACCTGGTTATCACTGACATGATACTGGACAACATGGGCTATCCATAATCATTCAGTCAATGAGTTAGACAGAAAGATGGGAACTGCTGTGACAGGCGTAATACTCATTCTTGCCCTTACAATGGTTGCCATTACAACCATGAGTCCTTATCATAGTTTCATTACCTTTAGCAGTCATGTGATAGCCACTACAAATTGCCGAATGATCCATAAAGTATATTGCTCTTATGTTATATTCTTTGTGTTGCTTCTTATTGGGGCAAGGATGAATAGTTTGTTTTTTTTTTACAGTCGGAGAACTCATAAAGCTATCTTGCAGTTAAAACATTATTCTAAATATGTTATATAGCTTATAGCTTTAGATAGTTAGGGCAAGGAAAAAGGGATGTCTGTCATGTACCACATCAGGGATTCTGATTAAAGAAGCTTCTAAATATATAGTCAGTCAACTCCTCTAAAACCATTGTGACCTTTCACTTTCCTGTGTTGTATCCGTGTTCTTGTCATAGAAGGAGTCTGGTTTAATGTGAATTAAATCTTTTGATAGAATTAGGGCTGAAAGATAACTAGCATTCGATCTCATGATTAGCTTATTTTATGAAATTTCCGTGGACCACATGGACTCTGTCAGAGACATCTGGCAGTCTGCTGTGTTTCCCCTCTACAAGCAGGGAGCCCTGAGTACAGCTGTGCAGGGCTGAAGTTAATGGGTTAGGATAACCAGCATGGAGCTGTCAGTGTGAGCATACTGCTCTAACAGATGCCCCTTTTTAGGGTTACTTCAGAGAAGATGAAAGAGACTCCAGATAAGAAATGTTTCTTACACTCTGATTTATGTTCTGTTTCAGTGATGACAGTATGGGTTATCAGTATCCATTCACTCTACGAGTTGTGCAGAAAGATGGGAACTCCTGTGCTTGGTGCCCATGGTACAGGTAAAGTCACCTTCTGAAAAGAAAAATGTTAGTAGAATTGCAGCTTCAGATATTATACCTTTTTCGTAAGCTTTCCAGTTTTTAGACGTAATAAGTAGTAATGGGAAGCTTGAAATAAACTTAGGAGTTCTTCATTCATCTCTTCCCTGTGAGGTCTATAGCTAAGTTTTGCTCTTGAGACTTAGCTGATTTTGTTAACTCTACAATCCTCATCAGATTCATAGTTTATGATCAACATTTATCATTCTAGACCTTCTGCTCCTTAGTTATAAATCAGTTTAGCAATTCTGAGTTCAGTAAAACATATTCTATTTACTAGACCTTACTGGAAGTCTGTTTTTGGTTTTAAGAAAAGTTATAGAGATTGATTAGTCACTAGTGTTCCAGCTTGGAAAATGCCTGTGTACTGAAGTCAGCTTTCAGAGAACTGTAATAGCCTTAGCAAACTTGAGATGTATAGGCAGTGAAGCCATGGCCTTTGTCATGGTTCCTACCCACTCATAAATTTTTATATGTATTTAATGTGCCATTTGACAAACAAGGAAATAGGCATTGTTATGCCCCATAAGCATTAAGTAACTAAATTTAGAATTTCATGAGAGGTAAATTATCTCAAATATCCACTTCCCTTATCATTTATTTACCGTGAAGTTTCACATATTCATGTGGATTAACAATTGGTTATCAAATGCCTTGAAAAACTAAAGATTTGAGAAGTGTTAAGTGTGATTCAGTGAACTGCTAATAATTACTAACACATATTCATGCATTTATCAGTCTGAAGTTAGAAGCCCATGACGAATTGTGATGCCCAAGAAGGAAAGTAGAGAAGTAGAAAAATAATTTTTTATTTTTTGGCCATGACTTGCAGGATCTTAGTTTCCCGGCCAGAGATGGAACCCCTGGGACATGGTAGTGTAAGCACCAAGTCCTAATCACTGGACCACCAGGGAATTCCTAGGGAAAATTAATTTTGATAAAATTTGGACTCATTAATTATTCTTTCCTCAGTAGATTGTTTTTCCCCTCTTTAGATTTTGCAGAGGCTGCAAAATTGATTGTGGGGAAGACAGGGCTTTCATTGGAAATGCCTATATTGCTGTGGATTGGGACCCCACAGCCCTTCACCTCCGCTATCAAACATCACAGGAAAGGGTAAGTACTCCAAGTCACCATAAGATGGCAGTTTTTATATGTAAATAAAAATATACACATTTTTATATGTAAAATATATGTAAAATTTTCCCCAGCTTAACTGTATCATGCTGTTTCTATTTTCAGACAATTTAAATAATAACCAGACAAATATTCATTGATATTCTCTGTGGCACTTAGATATATTAGCATGATTATGTGATTTCAGTTTCCCCACTTGTAGAGATAATTGTGGGGCTTCACAGATGGCACTAGTGGTAAAGAATCCGCCTGCCCGTGCAGGAGACGCAAGGGACTCTGGTCCGATTCTGGGGTCAGGAAGATCCCCTGGAGTGGGAAATGGCAACCGACTCCTGTATTCTTGCCTGGAAAAATTCCATGGACAAAGGAGCCTCATGGGCTACAGTTTATGGGGTCAAAAAGAGTTGGACACAACTGAGCACCACCCCCCACCCCCCCTACACACACAAACAAAACACGAGTTAATTGTATTGTTGTTGTTGTTCAGTCACTCAGTCATGGCCAACTCTTTGCAACCCCATGGCCTGCAGCATGCCAGGCTTCCCTGTCCTTCACAATCTTCCCAAGCTTGCTCAAACTCATGTCCACTGAGTCAGTGAGGCCATCCAACCATCTCATCCTCTGTCCTCCCCTTCTCCTCCTGCCTTCAGTTTTTCCCAGCATCAGGGTGTTTTCTAATGCCTCAGCTCTTCGCCTCAGGTGGCCAAAGTACTGGAGCTTCAGCTTCAGCATTAGTCCTTCCAGTGAATATTCAGAACTGATTTCCTTTAGGATTGACTGGGTGGATCTCCTTGCAGTCCAAGGGACTCTGAAGAGTCTTCTCCAACACCACAGTTCAAAAGCATCAACTCTTCGGCGCTCAGCCTTCTTATAGTCCAACTCTCACATCCCTACATGACTAGTGGAAAAACCATAGCTTTGACTAGATGGACCTTTGTTGGCAAAGTAAGGTCTCTGCTTTTATATGCTGTCTATGTTTGTCATAGCTTTTCCAAGTAGCAAGCGTCTTTTAATTTCATGGCTGCAGTCACTATCTGTAGTGATTTTGGAGTCCAAGAAAATAAAGAAAATGTTAATAGTAAGTAAATCTTGAAACCAAAGTTTGGGCATAAGTAAGAAGATATATTCTCTGGCCAGGGCATGTCAAGCATACCAATCTCTCTACCTGTTTATTAATTATTATTGAAGTTGCAGCATTCGGTAACCACTATTACTTAGCTCAAATGCATTCCAGGACTGTAGCTGCCACCTTTAATAGATACAGTGGTCAGAAAAATTAGAGAAAGGATTGACTGTTTCAAAATGGGGCACCTAAGAGTACACCTCCTTGCCTGTTCTTCACACTTAGCATTCCTCCACTGCCACTCTCAGGCCAGAGCAGTTCTTCAATGTTGAAAATAAAACTTCCAAAAGAATACTGACTCCACTAACTCCATATGCAAAAATGTTTGAAGGGAAGATTGACTAGATGGCTCGTGTGTAGAGATAGGAAGAATCCGATGGAGAAGTAAAAGCAACAGAATCAAAGGGGATGTTTTAGTCACATGAAGAAATGTAGTGGATTTTGCATTTATATGACTCTTGATGGAAATTTCTTTCACTGTTTCTTAATACATTCCCTTTAGATAAGGTAGTAATTAAAATTAAATTTTCTCTTTTTTTTTTTTTTTTTTTTTTTTTTTGAAGTATAGTTGACTTACGGTGTTGTGTTCTGGTGTACAGCAAAGTGATTGACTTATACATATATACATTCTTTCCCATTATGGTTTATAATCACGGTACTGACTACAGTGCCCTGTGCTATGCAGTAGGACCTTGTCATAAATAGTTGGCATCTGCTAACCAACCAGTCCATTCTAAGGGAGATCAGTCCTGGGTGTTCTTTGGAAGGAATGATGCTAAAGCTGAAACTCCAGTACTTTGGCCACCTCATGCGAGGAATTGACTCATTGGAAAAGACTCTGATGCTGAGAGAGATTGGGGGCAGAAGGAGAAGGGGACCACAGAGGATGAGATGGCTGGATGGCATCACCAACTCGATGGACGTGAGTTTGAGTGAACTCCGGGAGTTGGTGATGGACAGGGAGGCCTGGCGTGCTGCGATTCATGGGGTCGCAAAGAGTTGGACACGACTGAGCGACTGAACTGAACTGATTCTCGAACCTCCATTCCACCTTTCCCCATCCCCTTGGCAACCACAGTCTGTTCTCTATGGACTTTTCTGTCTCTCTGTGCTGTTGAGGAGTGAGGGAACTCCCGATTCCAGACCAGATTCCCTGTTTGGAACCCTAACTATGCCCCCACACACCCTCAGGCTCTCACTAACCAAGAATTCTTTATGGATAGTTGCCAAATGAAAGGAAGCTGCAGAGAAATTGATGTTTTGGCAGATTTTGCTCATTGGAGCAAGATTAATTCAGTGACCTCCACCACACTTCCTTTGAAGAGGGAAAATTTTAGCAACTGAAAGATTCTTAAATCTTTGTTAGCACAGAATCTGACAGGACATTACTGTGGCAAGATAACTCCTGTCAAAGATGAAAAACTATTTGGCTGTAAATCTCCTTCCCTTTTTAAGAAGCCCAGTGTGCAATCTGAAAAATTCTAGAGGACATCCTACTTACAGGAAGAAGGACCTGTGTGACCTGTTAAATCTCACCCCACTTCCATTTTCAGTGATGCTTTTAGGGTACCATGGAAACCAAGCTGCTGTTGAGATATCCTTCCTTTCTGGGGAATGGGGCCACATGACTAATACCTTCCTACATGTGGATTCTGCATGTGCTTGGAGAGTCACGTAGACAAAAGAGATATCTTGGTTCAAAATTGAGATTATTCATGTGGCCCCGTAAAATATATGTTTTATGTTTTTTACTCTAGTAATTTCCCTTTTAAGAGTTTATTCTAGGGAAATACTCTGATTTGCTGAAAGATTTCATCATAGCATTTGTTAGAGTAGTTAAACTAGAAGCAACTAGTATTTTCCTCACATTAGAGGAGTGGTTAAATAAAGTATGGTATAGTGATTGGGTAAAATACTATGCAATCACTGAAAATGAGGATTACCAGAAGTTTTTACACCAACATATATGGAAAGATGCTAATAATATCATGTGAAGTTTTTTATAAAGTAAGATAAAATTGCATATCCTGAAAAATATATAAAAAGGGCTGAAGAAAATCTGCCAATATTTTGACAGTTTGCCTTTATAAGGCTTCCTGCCTTTTAACATTTTTCACTGCTTTCCAAAATTTCTACATGAATGTTTTATTTGATAAAGAGGGGAAAAAAATAGGCAATTGCTCTTATTCTTTTAATTTTTTCCCTGTTTGAACCTCATATTCATTAATAGAAAATTAAACTAGATAACTTCTTAGATCTTCTCTTTTTCTAATAGTCTTATAATGTATGAAAGCTATTACTTCATTACTTTATGTTTTGGACTAAGGATGAGCTTTCAGGCAACTTAGAGAAAAATAAAGGAAGAGGGTGCCAATAAGTAATTTAGACTATTTGAATAATTATAGAGAATCTGGAGCTAGATCCCAAGGGGAAATTTTATTAATAAATAAAAATTACTGTCATCTGTAGATATGTTTTTTCATCCATTTTCTCATTCCTTCCTGTCTCTATCCAGCTGTCTAGCCTGTGTGTTGTATAGAAAATATAGTCAGTAAAAGTCAACATTCTTTACCTGCTTACTGTAATTTGTGGTTGGCCATAAAGCATCCCTGGTAGAGATAATATAGATAATGTTTAACTGGCTGTGAGAAAAGAGACAGTACTGTATTTGACATACCTCTTTTTCTTTTTTCCCCTAAACCTTAAACTTTTTATTTTGTATTGAGGTATAGTCAGTTAAGAGTGTTGTGGTAGTCTCAGGTGAACAGCGAAGGGACTCAGTCATACATATACATGCATCCATTCTCCCCCAAACCCTCCTCCCATCCAGGCTGGCGTGTAACACTGAGCAGAGTTCCCTGTGCTATACAATAGGTCCTTGTTGGTCATCCATTTTAAATATAGCAGTGTGTACATGACCTTCCGGACATACCTCTTTTTCTACTCTGATTCTAACCACCATGATACAGCATGTTTCTTTTTGAAGCATGTCAGTGTTCCCTGGGGAAAGTGTCAGAAGTCAGTGACTGAAGGTCAATCCAGATTTCCCTTTCTGAAAGGGTTTTCCTTGAAATTCCCCATTTTCAAATAAATTCTTTAGAAATGATGGGTGATGCAGTGCTAAGCTCTTCATTGCATGATCAACCCCAACCTTGATAGTTGATACAAACATTTGACAGCCTCTGACTCAGCCATCTCATGCAGGGAAAAAGTCACACCTGAAGAAAGCTGTTCTAAACTGAGAGCTCAGGAAGGAAAGCTGGAGGGAAATTGCCTTGGGCAAAGAGAACCATTTCACCTCTGGAAGGGAGGAGTAACAAGTAGGGTGAAGGGACCTGAGTATGACCTTTGCCAAAAAGAGACATTCATTGTTGTGCTTGTCCGGGCTCCACCCTGGGATGTGATCCCTGTGTGTGGTCTCACGGTTGTTCACAGTCATGCGATGTGTGCCTCACCCGCTGTGGTTCCTAATTGCTTTCTAAGTGGCAGCCAAGAATGGCAGAGGGAAAATTTCTTTCTGTTGCATCCTAGGCCCCTCAGTGTCTCCTTCCTCCTGATTCCCACGCCACCTCCTTCCTCGTGTTGGCCTCTTCCTTGCTTCAGTAGGACCACAGAGGTCTGGGTAGGTCTTAGGAAAATCAGGTTGTTTTGAGTCTGCTGTTCCTTTGTTAACCATGTCATATAAAAAGGCACCAAGAGGCAAGAGACAGGTAATGATACACATGGTGTTTTTTTATATTCATAATTTTGTTTATTTATTTATTTTGGCTGTGCTGTGTCTTCATTGCTGTTCAGGCTTTTCTCTAGTTGCAGTGCTCGGGCTTATGGCAGAGGCTTCTCTTGTTGCAGAGCACAGGAGTTAGGGCGTGAGGGCTTCAGTAGTCACAGCTCCCAGGGTTTTGAGCACAGGCTCAATAGTTGTGGCGCACGGGCTTATTTGCTCTTCAGCATACACATGGTGTTTTGATAACTCTGTGTTATGACTTGGCATCAACATGCAAATGATTGTGGCTTTGGGTTTTAATGCCCTGGTGACTGTCCTCTCAAGGTGAGTTTTTCTGTACCCTTTCTTATTTAATCCAGATCTGGCCTCTGTGTTCCAGTGATATTATTTCTCCTAGCCTCTGTAGAGCCTGCAGCATACTAATAATGTCCCCTGTCCCTGTTAAAAAAATAAATGTCCTAACCTCAACACCCTTGACTTGAAAGCCAGCCTGCATATAAGCTGTTTTCAGATTTCAAAATTGTAAAATAAACAGGCAATTCCTTGTTGGTTTTGTTTTTGTCATTTAGTAGCATGCAGAAATTTTTCCCAAAAAGCTATGGTCATTTAAGTAGAAATTTGATCAAAGATGTTATTGATGTGATATCTGGGAATAAATGTGCAAATGCTCTATTTACTCAGACTCTGGTTTGGTTGTATTTTAAAGTAAAGTAAATGAGGTTGAGTCACCAAGAGGATGATGCAGAGCAGGTGACCATTCTAAGCTCCCTCCTACCCCTTCTCCCGTTCCTCGTTTCCTCCACCTGCAGGTTGTAGATGAGCACGAGAGTGTGGAACAGAGTCGGCGTGCACAAGCTGAGCCCATCAACCTGGACAGCTGTCTCCGAGCTTTCACCAGCGAGGAGGAGCTGGGGGAGAATGAGATGTACTACTGCTCCAAGTGTAAGACCCACTGCTTGGCAACCAAGAAGCTAGATCTCTGGAGGCTTCCCCCCATCCTGGTATGTTACAACCCCACCTCTGAGAGAATAGCAGTCTAGCTTGAAGGAAAGAAGCTGTGAACAAATAAGAATTTTTGAGAATAATCTTTCTTGCCACAGTGTTTAAAATGCTTTTCCTGGGAATTCCCTGGCAGTCCTGTGTTTTGGACTCAGCAGTTTCATTGGCAATTCAGTCCCTGGTCAGGGAACTAAGATCCCACAAGCCACGCAGTTCAACCAACTATTTACATACATAAAACACTTTTGCTAGTGTACGCAGACCTGAATTGTCCTACATACATTTACTAGTTTTGTATCCTAAAGAGGGTACAGCCTCCAAGGGAAGAGAAGTCATATGGACCAGTAACTGCAGTTGAGTGAGACATGCGAGAAGTGCCCCACGTGGTAAAGCCTGGTGAAGTTGAACTTCAGGAGAAGGTGAAAGCACTTCTAGCTCTAGGGAGAGAGGAAGCTTGAGGTTTGCGCTTTACAGACTATAGAAGAGCAGGGAGCCTGAGCCTCCGGTCCCGCTGTGCTTGGTCACATAGGCGCAGACACCGCTGAATTAAATGTGTGTGCACCAGGTACACAGGGCCAATGTGTTCTTTCTGATTTGATGCACTTCTGCCTTCTCCATCCATGGATCAGGAGACTCTCCTGTTGATTGTCAAGAGTTGGAGTGTCAGTTCTTCCTATTCATTTAAGAAAGCTTTTTTCCATAAGGGAGGAAATCATATTGATAACCAGACCTTGCATCTATTATTTTATTCATATCTTCTTCCTACCACTCTGTGAGACTGAATGTAGACAAGAACAACTCCCCAGGGAAGGAAGCACAAGAAATTACTAACAGGGATTGGCTAGCTCCAGGGATAGCTTCTCTGGTAGCTCAACTGGTAAAGAATCCACCTGAAAATGCAGGAGACCCCAGTTCAACTCCTGGGTCAGGAAGATACCTGGAAAAGGGATAGGCTACCCACTTCAATATTCATGGACTTCCCTGGTGGCTCAGCTGGTAAAGAATCCGCCTGCAATTCTGGAGACCTGGGTTTGATCCCTGGGTTGGGAAGATCCCCTGGAGGAGGGCATGGCAACCCACTCCACTATTCTTGCCTGGAGAATCCCCGTGGACAGAGAGGAGCCTGGCAGGCTACAGTCCATGGGGTCGCAAAGAGTCAGAGACAACTGAGCGACTAAGCACAGCACAGGGATGGGAAGCTGAGCATAGGGACAGGCTTGAGAACAGGTAGGTGGGAAGGGGTAAGGTTTATTTTTTTTGATTGAGGTATGTAGTTAACATGTAGTTAAATTCATAGATTTAAAATACCTAGTTTGATGAATTTTGACAATTATTTATACTCATATGACCATCAAATAAAACATATCACGTATCATGAAGTATCAGCATTTATAAAACTGTGTTTTTGAGACAGGAGACTCAGGTTCAATCCCTGAGTTGGGAACATCCCCTGAAGAAGGAAATGGAAACCCACTCCAATATTCTTGCCTAGGAAATCCCACAGACAGAGGAATCACTCTGGCAGGCTCCAGTTCAGTCCATGGAATCACAAAGAGTCAGACATGACTTAGCAACTGAACACAAAGAATAATGAGGAGTAAATGTTATATTGATAGCTCGATGGGCTTTTGTTACATCCACATACCAGCGTGGCCCTTAGAGAGGGATTCGCTTTATGTAAATAGTAAATAGTTAAGCATTTAGGGTAGAGGTAGCCACCCAAATATCTGTGCCCACAATCAGTTCAGTTCAGTCACTCAGTCATGTCCGACTCTTTGTGACCCCATGGATTGCAGCACGCCAGGCTTCCCTGTCCATCACCAACTCCCAGAGCTTACGCAAACTCAAGTCCATTGAGTCAGTGATGCCAATGAGATGGTGATCCAACCATCTCATCCTCTGTCGTCCCTTTCTCCCGCCCTCAATCTTTCCCAGCATCAGGGTCTTTTCCAATGAGTCAGGTCTTCACATCAGGGGGCCAGAGTATTGGAGTTTCAGCTTCAGCATCAATCCTTCCAATGAATATTCAGAACTGATTTCCTTTAGGATGGACTGGTTGGGTCTCCTTGCAGTCCAAGGGACTCTCAAGAGTATGCTCACGATAGGGAGCATAATAACACTGTGTTTAAGCCTGAAGAAATTCATTGCTTTTGAAAAGAAAGAGAGAAGCCAGAAAGGAGAAGGAAGATTCTTATGCTCTTCAGGACAGTGAAACCCCCTGATCTCAGCCAACAGAAATGTTAAGAAAAGAGAGACCTCCTGTTAGAGGCTGGGTAACTTTCATCTGTTAAAAACGCCTCCACTTTTCTTCAAATGATTCAGTCTGTAGTATTCTAGCCTCGTGTATTTGTGAATGGATGATATTGGAGAGAGGTAAGGGTCAGTGTGAGTCACAAGCCCAGAGGACATGGAAGAAGAGGCTCCTTTGATGTTGAAGACATTTGGGAGAGAGTTTGGATGTACACCGATTATGAAATTAGGGAGATTACCGTTTTAGCCACATAGCTAAAGGTCAGTGGCCTCTTAACTAGGTTACATAAGAACATATATTCTTTGGTGGGGGGAAAGACATATTTTTGGAACATATACAAATGTTTTAGACTTTTTTTTAGTGTGTAATTTGTGTCTTCAGAACACGTTAATACAACTGTTTTCTCTTCTTCTCCAGATTATTCATCTCAAACGATTTCAGTTTGTAAATGGTCGATGGATAAAATCACAGAAAATTGTTAAGTTTCCTCGTGAAAGTTTTGACCCTAGTGCTTTTCTGGTGCCGAGGGCCCCAGCTCTCTGTCAGCGTAGACCACTCACACCCCAGGGGGATGACCTCTCTGAGCCCAGGATCCCGACAGGAGAGGTGAAGAAAGCAGACGCTCAGAACTCCGCTGGGGAAGATGTCGTGCTCCTGAGTAAGAGCCCGTCCTCACTGAGTGCCAACATCGTCAGTAGTCCTAAAGGTGAGGAACCCAAAGCTCACTCCGGAGGGGGCCCTTCCTGGGCCCTCTAGGCTGCATGTTTCCCTCCGTCTTCCACTCTAGAGCAACAGCTTGGTTGTACCAGGATCCTTCTGGACTCAGTACATTTGAGCTGTTTGAGTTTTAGCAAGAGATACAGCCTCACTAAATCTCTTTTCTCATTCATAAAAAGAAGAAAATACTCAGTTCACAGAGTGAGAAATTGATACATCAAGAATTAAGCACTGTAGAGACTTCCCTGGTGGTCCAGGGGTTAAGAATCCGCTTGCAGTGCAAGGGTCCAGGGTTCAGTGCCTGGTGGGGGGACTAAGCTCCCACCTGCTGCAGGACGACTAAGCCTAAGCACCTCCACTGCTGAGCCCGGGCACTGCAAGGAAGGTCCCTCATGCCGTAACCAGGACCCAGTGCAGCCAAATAAATAAATATTATTAATAAAATGGAGAGTAAAGCACTTTACATAGCTCCTGGCATTTGGTGATTATGAATGATAGTTGTCATCCTTGTTTGCTTATATCAGAGGTTCTCAAAGTAAAATTTGGGGAAACCCCTAGAGGGTGCCTGAGACCCTTTCTGAAGATCAGAACTGTTTTCATAAAAATACTAAGTATTTGGGAATTCCCTGGCAGTCTGGTAGTTAGGACTCAGCACTTTCACTGCTATAGCCCCAAGTTCAGTCCCTGGTAAAGAAACTGAAGATGCCACAAGCCATACGGTACAGCCAAAAAAAAAACCCAAAAGCTAAGTATTTGCCTTTCCACTCTCATTCTCTCACAGGTTGACTCAGAGCCAACATATATGTGATATTGTCCATGAAATATATGTGTCTTGTGTTTCTCAAATTCCTCAGTTTTAACTTCTAATATGGTAAATATATACATGGTAAATATTGATAAATGGAACTCACAAAAACAAAAGTTCTCAAGATCCTCAGCAATTTTTGAGGGTATATAAGGGAGTCAGGAGCTGTTTGAGACCTGCTCCTTTGCAGGATTGTTGTGAGAGGTAGAAATAGTAAAGTTTCCGATGTCACGCCTTGCAGGAGTAAGTGCTTGATAATTTGTAGTCATATTTTTTAATCTAAAGAAAAATGCATATTTGTCAAACCCCTTCATCTAATATTATTTTGAATTGAATCTGCCCTAAATCATCTTTCTGCTCTTTTTCTAAGTCCATACTTAACTGTACTTCACATTTTCAGGACATTGCTGCCTTGAGAGGGTTGGCATTGAGGAAGACAAGAATGTAACTTATCGGCCACATAATAGGAGTAAAGCCTAGCCAGTCAGGATGCCCCTGGCTTTACCTTTTTGTGTACACTTGTGCAGTTGACTGCAGAATTAGCTTTTGGTGGCTGGTTCAATTTGTGACATTTGGATTTATCTTTTATTCCCTTTCACAGGTTCACCATCTACATCAAGAAAAAGTGGAACCAGCTGTCCCTCCAGCAAAAACAGCAGCCCTAACAGCAGCCCTAGGACTTTAGGGAGAAGCAAAGGGAGGCTCCGCCTACCCCAAATCGGCAGCAAAAACAAATTGTCAAGTAGTAAGGAGAACTTGGATGCCAGCAAAGAGAACGGAGCTGGGCATGTTTGTGAGCTGTCTGATGCCTTGAGCCGAGGGCACGTGCTGGGGGGCAGCCAGCCTGAGCTGGTCACCCCGCAGGACCACGAAGTAGCTTTGGCCAATGGATTCCTTTATGAGCATGAGGCATGTGGCAATGGCTACAGCAATGGTCAGCTTGAAAACCACAGTGAAGAAGACAGTACTGACGACCAAAGAGAAGATATTCATGTTAAACCTATTTATAACCTATATGCAATTTCGGTAAGTGGTTTCTTGTATGATTTTTGGAATGATCTACCTTTTCAGTGGTTGGTTTGTTCATCTTCATTCATTCATCATTTTTTCAGAGCCTGCTCATTTGCAAGGCATTGAGCTTGGTGATAGACTAAGTTAGCAGTAAATATCTTGGCCTTTTGGGTAGAATTCAAGATGCTCACAGTTTAATAAAGGGAACAGTCATGTAATATTCTAGGTGGAGTCACAGGCTTAAGCCATTCAGAAGTGTGTGTTTCTGAGGGAGTTTTGCTTTCCAAAAATAATTACAAAAATAGAATGGTAAGATTCAAAGTTTTAAAATTTTCAGTTTTCCTTCTTGGTTTGTTTTTGGAAGAAGGAAAACACTTCTCCTTGGATTGGATCCTGGTACTTGCCCTGGCCTGAGTATTGTCGACTACTAACACACCTCCACTTCCTTCTCTCTTGCAGTGCCATTCAGGAATTCTGGGCGGGGGCCACTACGTCACTTATGCCAAAAACCCAAATAGCAAGTGGTACTGTTACAATGACAGCAGCTGTAAGGTAAATGTCCCCGATCTTTTATAAAAGAAACAGAAATGTCAACAGATCTAGAAGACATTTGTTGAAATAATGGATTTTCTCCAGAATTATTGTTTAGTCACTAAGTCATGTCCTACTCTTTGCAACCCCATAGACTGTAGCACACCAGGCTCCTCTGTCCATGGGATTCTCCAGGCAAGAATGCTGGAGTGGGTTGCTATTTTCTTCTCCAAGGGATCTTTCTGGACCAGGGATCAAACCCGTGTCTCCTGCATTGGCAGGCAGATTCTTTACCACTGAGCTACTAGGAAAGCCCTTTCTCCTGAATAGAAAGTAGTTGTTTCTGTTAGAATCCATATATAGATGCCTTCAATATAAAGGAATAAAAGTGACATGCAGGGACTTCCCTGAAAGTCAGTGGCTGAGACTTGTCAGGGCCTGGGTTCCATCCCTGGTCAGGGAATTAAGATCCCACAAGCCACACAGCATGCCCCTTCACCCCAAAAAAGTGATATGCAGAGCAGAAAATGAAAACAGTGAAAAAATAGAAGGTATTGATTAATAAGAAAAAGTTCTTATCTTTTGAGCTATTAGAATTTAAAGAAAGTGAAGTCGCTCAGTCGTGTCCAGCTCTTTGCGATCCCGTGGACTGTAGCCCACCAAGCTCCTCTGTCCATGGGATTCTCCAGGCAAGAATACTGGAGTGGGTTGCCATTTCCTTCTCCAGGGGATCTTCCCGACCCAGGGATCCAACCCGGGTCTCCCACGTTGCAGGCAGACGCTTTACCCTCTGAGCCACCAGGGAATCCCATTAGAATTTAATGTGTTATTTTGTTTTCTATCATTCTTTTGACTTGTCTATGGCCTGTATATTTTCCCAAAACCAAACATTGAAAATAATGGTTCTTATTTTAGGGGCAGGTATGAGAAAGCCAAAATATTAAGCTGATTGGAAGCGATCAGTTTTAGTCATGAAAGAGGGTTGGTCCTCCCTTCCCTGGTGAGGATGTAGAGTCAGCGTGTGTGCTGTGTGCTTAGTCGCTCAGTTGTGTCTTGAACTGGGGCCCGCCGGGCTCGTCTGTCCATGGGGATTCTCCAGGCAAGAATACTGGAGTGAGTTGCATTCCCTCCTCCAGGGGATCTTCCCTACCAGGGATTTAACCCAGATTTCCCACATTGCAGGCAGATTATTTACCGTCTGAGCCACCAGGGAAGCCCAGCTTTTTTGTTAAAGACTTTTCTTGCTCCTCCAGGAACTTCACCCTGATGAAATTGACACCGACTCTGCCTACATTCTTTTCTATGAGCAGCAGGGGATAGACTATGCACAATTTCTGCCAAAGATCGATGGCAAAAAGATGGCAGACACAAGCAGCATGGACGAAGACTTCGAGTCTGATTACAAAAAGTACTGCGTGTTACAGTGAAGCTACCACTCTGGCTGCTGGGTAGACTGGTGATGAGGGAGATGGCTCCCTGTAGCTGACATTTGGCAAAAGCATCGCTGAAAGGCAAGCTCAATGTGTACTTATTTTATCCTGTGACCCTGAAGCACAAAACTTAAAAAAACTCTAATTAAAATAGCAGTTAACATACCAGTAGTAATAATTTTGTTTGGAAGTGTTTCACGTAAGCTCCCTGGTAGAGAGCTTTCAGGCAGAGCCCACCACTAGCCTGTAAACTAAAGGGTTTGGCACCAGCCACCTGGGACCAAATAAGAACTAAATTGTGCTTGTCCAGACACGAACAACCCTGTAGCGAATATAGTTTACCAATAATCATAACAGAATACTACGAATCTCCTTGGAGTCAAAGTAAAACAAAAAATTGTAGTGTTGTCTGGGGACGACATGATATGCTACCTCCTTTTTCCTGAAGTTTTATTCCATTGTAGCCACTGACACGATGGAGAAAGCGAGATCATGAAGGCGTGTGAAGGATTCTTACAGCATGGACACAGATTTTTCAATTTACGTTTTAAGGCATTTCCCCACCCTTTCTATATCTTCATTGCTTTTTGTTTCTGTTGTTGTGTCATTGTAGTAGAGACATGTATAAGTGGTCAGTCTGAAAGGGAGGCTCTCTTAAGAGCTGCGTGCCTTCTCCCCAGGGCCTTGGTTGGGAGACCCTGTAGGAAAAAAAAAAAACATCGTGGGAGATCCAGCTAAAATAGCCCTCCAGATAGAGGCAGCTTGCACTGAGGGTACTTCAAGTGCCCTCAAAAACGTTTCCCCCCACTGCTGAGAGTGGGAGGGGAGTGGCGGCCGACATCGACACCATCCTTCCACGCACTGTTGCGCAGTGTCTGAGAGGGGACGGGGCCACAAAGCTAGATGGTGTTTTGCAGTTAGTGGTTGTTTGTTCTTTGTTTCTTTGTTTTGCACTTTAAAAAAAGAATACGTGCAAATGAACTTTGCAGAACTTGTTCATATTTGATGGCTGTAAGGGCTATAAATTAACTTGATGGGGGTATTTTCCCCTATCATATTAAATTTAAAAACAAAATATATCCCAAACGTTGATAATGTATAAGTATTTTTAATGCAGTTGGGGGATTTAGGAAGTAAACTTTTTGTTTGCATCTCCATTTGCTTTCTTTTTAAACAGTTCTGGTCATCAAAAGTTATGTTTCTTTGCTTACTTCATTTTATCCTCCAATAATTCAAGACTGGAACAAAAATATAAATGTTATTTATTTCAGGCAACATTTTTTTTCTGTGTTGTTTCTAAATATATATTCAAGGTAAATATTTCACTTTTTTTATTCATCTGGACCCTGGAAGTTGATTCTCATTAATTGTCAGATTCCATTACCCTTCCTTCCTCATAGATAGTAGGTACCAATGTAATTAAGCATTTGTGTTTTGATACCTAAGGTCAATTACTAACCAATTCTCAGAGCATTTAGAAAGGTAAATGGCTGAGTTGAAAGCCTATTCAGAAGAAGAATATAATTGCAAGTAGGAAGGGTTGGCCTAAATGCTATAATATAATGAAGTCAGACAAAACGCAGACTTTAGAGTTTCATGATTTTCAGTGTATAAAATCTGTCCATTCCTAACTGGACAAGTCCCATGAAAAAGTGGAAGATTTTAAATAATTTCCTTACAGATGTTTTATTTAAGCAGGTAGCACAATCTACTAATGTTGTTTGATCTGTGTTTGTTACATTGGTTGTAATTAATTTTTTTAATTCATGACTAGCAGAAAATTTATTAAATTAACTAACTACATTCACCTTGTAAATTACTGTATAAAACTTGTTGACAATGCACTGACTTTAGAAAGATGTTAATGTACATAAATAGAGTGTAAATAAAATAGTGTTGATGTACTGAAATATGAACTGTATAAAAAAGTATTGGTAATTGTATATGGAGTGTACCTGTTTCTCTGTAACTATTATCCAAACAAATTAAATACTGTGGATGCATCTATGTGCTCTTTTTCCTCTATACAAGTAAACACAAAAATGTCAAATTCTTTAGCCTTCCTCTCTGTGACCCTGTTTTAATTCTCCTATTTGAATACCTACCTGACTTACAGAGTTGGAGGTTCCATCTCTGAGAGAATGGAAGGTATGTTGAATGTAGAACAAGGTACTTGCAGCGACCAGATAAATTTGCTTCACATCCCTGTTAGGAAATTGTTTGGAAGACATTGAAAGTGTTCAGGAGAAGAGTAGCTTGCTCATTTGAAACAGAATTGAAGGAGTTTTTGCAATAGTTTTCATGCAGATTAAGGAATAAAGTGAAGAAGAGATGCACTTCTTACACAATGCCTGGAGATGATCCTTAGTTTATAGAGGACACTGAGAAACCAGGGATATATCCCAGGTTGTCATTCCAAGATGTCTCCAGGGAGACCATTCACAGTGTTAAGAAGAGTTGAAGATTTAGAGTTATGGAACCTTCACATTCAGTCCTGTTTATTTACTTTTAAAATCATAATACCTGCCTCTTGGGCTCATTTTTAGGAAATGAGGTATACAAATGCCTGACACAGTTTCTTGATAAGTGCTCAGTGAATGTGAAATCCTACCCCCATGAGATTCAGTCCTATTTGACAAGGAGATTTATGTATTCGCTTATTACGCTGACACTCAAAGAATTTCATATCTCTCTGCTTACATTCTCCAAAACACAGGAACAAAACATTAAAAATGTATAGAATGAAACATGTTGAATCAGCAGCAGTAGGAGCTTGTTTAAGGAAACAAATAAACAGAAAAAAGATCCAAAATGAAGCACCACTTCTAAAGTGCAGTCTGTGTCTCTGGCTTTTTAAATGACCGCCTTGAATATCTTCATCCTTATATCTCAAGCATTGTTCCTGGCACACAGGAAGTCAGTTATATATAAAATAATGTTTTACTGAAAAAATAAGAATAAGGGACAACTTTGGAAAGAAACAGCATAGAAAGGCGGATGGGTGTTTGACTTCTAGTTCTGAATGGCCCTGTAAATTGAGAGTGGTCATCAGCCTCCCAGCCCCTCTGGCTAAGGCAATTCAACATGGAATCTCTCTTCCACTTGGTGGCATTGCTCACTTCATTGTATATACCATTGAACAGGAGCAAGTGGATGCATTGGCTTATTTTCCATAACTGTTCTAAAGGTTAAATAAGAATTTTAATAGGCTACAGCCAGAACGTGCAGCTTAGGGAACAAAGATCCCAGCTTTCCTTGATGATGTATCACCAGGTAGGTTCCTTAGTATTGAAATCACAAGGTCAGAAATGTACCTACCTCATGGAGAAGGAAATGGCAATCCACTCCAGTATTCTTGCCTGGAGAATCCCATGGACAGAGAAGCCTGGTGGGCTACAGTCCGTGGGGTCACAAAAGTCAGATACGACTTAGTGACTAAAGCACCACCACCACCAGTAACAGCTTGCAGGCAAGCACATCCAATAATACTGACTGATCTAAGGTCCTTCTGAATTTCAACGCTCCACACAGTCCTTCCTTTGAGAAGGAAAAAAACCTTACTCTTCTTAGTCCTCCCACTACATTATTACTATATCAGCATATTTAAATACTTTATTGAAATATGACTGAAATAAACTACACATATTTAAAGTGGACAGTCTGAGCAGTTTTGACATACACGTACCCAGGAAAGCTTCTGGAGTAGGAAATGGCAACCCACTCCAGTATTCTTGCCTGGGAAATACGACAGGTAGAGAAACCTGGTGGGCTACAGTCCACAGGGCTGCAAAGAGTCGGAGACGACAGAGCACATGAGCACAGGAAAGGATCACATCAATCAAGATGGTGAGCAACCAATCATTCCTGTAAGTGTCATCCTATTTTGTTGTAATCCTTGCTTCTTGCCCACTTTGCTCCTAGACAACCACTAATCTACTTCCTGCCACTATAGATTAGTTCACATTTTCCAGAATTTAAATAGAATCATAGAGCATGTTCTTTTTTGTGTGTAATCTGGCTTCTTTCATTATGATTTTGAGTTCATCCATATTGCAACATTTATCAGTAGTTGATTTCCATTTTATTTTTGAGAACTATTCTGTTGTAGAATTCCACCATCATTTGTTTATCTCTTCACCTGTTAATGGATATTTTCGTTGTTTACAATTTTTGGCTATTAAAATACACAGAATGCTGTTAAAAAAAAAAAAAAATGTACCTACCTCAGCGATGAGAGACCCATACAAGATGGTGCAATAAAAAGAGGCTGCCAGGCTTCCCTAGTGGTCTAACGGTTAAGAATCCACCTGCCAAGGCAGGGGACGTGGGTTTGATCCCTGGTTCGGGAAGATCCCACAGGCTTCGGCGCAACTAAGCCCTCATGCCTGGAGCCCATGCTCCACAAGAGAAGTCACCACAATGAGAAGCCCGCGCACCTCGATGAAGAGTAGCCCCCGCTCACTGCAACTAGAGAAAGCCCTCAGGCTGCCACAGGGCAGCCAAAAGTTAATCTTTAAAAAACAATGAGAAAAACGCTGCCTTTAGATTTCGTAGCAGTGGAAAGCAAGGTAATAAATACTGCAGTCGTTGCACCTTCAGAGGCTCATAGGGGCTAGGTTGGGAGCAGAGTGTCAGAGAAGCTGGTCCCGCCGTGGAGAAGGGAACAATGGGGACTGGTGAGTTCTAGGGCACCCATCCTACCTGAGGCTGCATTTGATTGTTGCCATGAAGGAATGCGGGCCCCAGCGTTTCCAAACCTCTTCCACCCCACAGAGAAGCCAGAAACCCAGGTATTTATACAGAACATCCAATTTAGAAATGTTGGCAGGGCCTTGTTTTGTTAATTTTTAAACATTGTACTGTCTAAGTAAAAGTTATTTGCAAGCCAGATACTAGCCACTGGTTTTATGCCCTCTGGTGAGTAGAAAGCCTTGGAGTCCATTATCAGGGTCAGATTCTGCCTCTTGCCATATTACAACTATGCACTAAAACAAGTTATTAATTTTTGTTTTTTTCATTCCAAGTGTGTTTATGTCTTCTCTCTTTTATTCTTTTTTTAACTTTTATCTTATATTGGAGTACAGCCAGTTAACAATGTTGTGATGGTTTCAGGTCGACAGCAGAGGGACTCAGCCACACATATACATGTATCCATTCTCCTCCAACGGACTGGTTCCAAATTGGGAAACAAGTACATCAAGGCTGTATAGTGTCACCCTGCTTATTTAACGTATATGCAGAGTACATCATGCGAAATGCCGGACATCCAGCACAAGCTGGAATCAGATTGCAGGGAGAAGTATCAATAACCCCAGATATGCAGATGACACCACCCTTAGGCCAGAAAGTGAGAAGAAACAAGAGCCTCTTGATGAAAGTGAAAGAGGGGAGAAAAACCTGGCTTAAAAGTCAACATTAGGAAAACAAAGATCATGGCATCCAGTCCCATCACTTGATTGCAAATAGATGAGGAAACAGTGGAAACAAGTGACAGACTTTATTTTCTTGGGCTCCAAAATCACTTCAGATGGTGACTGCAGCCATGAAATTAAAAGACACTTGCTCCTTGGAAGAAAAGCTGTAACAAACCTAGACAGCATATTAAAAAGCAGAGACAGTACTTTGACAACTAATGTCCATCTAGTCAAAACTATGGTTTTTCCAGTAGTCATGTATGGATGTGAGAGTTGGACCATAAAGAAGGCTAAACACCGAAGAATTGATGCCTTTGAACTGTGATGTTGGAGAAGACTCTTGAGAGTCCCTTAGATTGCAAGATCAAACCAGTCAATCCTAAAGGAAATTAACCCTGAATATTCATTGGAAGGACTGATGCTGAAGCTGAAGCTCCAATACTTTGACCACCTGATGCAAAAAGCCAACTCATTAGAAGAGACCCTGATGCTAGGAAAGATTGAAGGCAGGAGGAGAAGGGGCGACAGAGGATGAGACAGTTGGATGGCATCACCAACTCAGTGGACATGAGTTTGAGCAAACTTCAGGAGCTGGTGATGGACAGGGAAGCCTGGCGTGCAGTCCATGGGGTCGAAAAGAGTCGGACATGACTGAGCGACTGAACTAAACTGATTCTCCCCCCAAACTCCCCTCTCATTCAAGCTGCCACATAACCTTGAGCAGAGTTCCATGTCCTATAACAGTAAGTCCTAAAACAAGTCCTTCACACCCTCAGATTTCTCATGCCCAATGAGAATACCACTTCAAAATGTTATTAGAAGGAATAAATAATGAATGTAAATAGGCACAGGCCCTGCCACCTATTGGGTAACCAAGTCACAGTATTCTTTCCCCACTTAGAGCAGCAGAACGCAGGTATACCATAACTAATACTGGGATCAAACTCATTACCAGTCAAGAAGCATACGACATAGGAGTGCATGTACAGAGCTCTGCGCTCGGTTCTCTAGGGGCAGCTGTTCCTAATCTGTCAATTCAAGAGCACCATCAAAATCAGCTAGGAATTGGGCCTCCCTGGTGGCTCAGTGGTAAAGAATCCCCCTGCCAATTCAAAAGACAGGTTCGATCCCTGGTCTAGGAAGATCCCACATGTGGCAGAGCAACTAAGTCCATGCACCACAATTACTGAGCCTGTGCTCTAGAGCCCAAATGCCACACGCCCTAGAGCCTGTGCTCTGCAACAAGAGGAGCCCCGGTGATGAGAAGGCTATGCCCTGCAACTAGAGTGTAGCCCTCTTCTCCAAAGCTAGAGACAAGCCTGCCCAGCAACAAAGACCCAGCACAGCCAAAAATAAATTAAAAAAAAAAAAAATCAACTAGGAGTTTGTTAAACCTGCTGTTTCCAGAGTTCCACCCACATTGTCATGTAATATCTGTGCTCTCTGCCTGTTGACACCCAGATTTATGAGATCATCTCCTTCCACGCAGTCCAAATCTCCGCATTTTAGTAAGTTCTCAGGGGAGATTCTTTTGCAACCGGTTGGCACTGTCCTGCAGACTGGTCATTTGTGGAAACCACCTCTTCAGAGAATGACTCAACTTCCAGTCTAATTAGGGAAGGATGGTATGCTCATGCACACGAGTAAGGGGGATTGGTAGATATAATTGTCCCGGATGAAGTGCTGACCAAGGACGGTAGACAGTAGCTGTTGGCAGAGTACTTAAGGAAAATCATATAGGAAGAGGGAGTGAGCTATGCCATGAAGCAAAACCAGGATTTTCTCTTTTTTTTTTTTTCCAACTTTTTATTTTGTATTGGGATATAGCTGATTATACCCCAATTATAAGAAAGCCTTCCTCAGCAATCAATGCAAAGAAAAGGAGGAAAATGATAGCATGGGAAAGACTAGAGATTTCTTCAAGAAAATTAGAGATACCAAGGTAATATTTCATGCAAAGATGGGCGCAATAAAGGACAGAAACAGTATGGACCTAATAGAAGGCGAAGATATTAAGAAGAGGTGGCAAAAATACACAGAAGAACTGTACAAAAGAGATCTTCATGACCCAGATAACCACGATGGTGTGATCACTCACCTAGAGCCAGACATCCTGG
>NW_011495033.1:11291283-11291878 GCF_000754665.1 Bison bison bison | reverse complement strand
AGCATCACTACGAACAAAGCTAGTGGAGGTGATGGAATTCCAGTTGACCTATTTCAAATCCTAAAAGATGATGCTTGAAAGTGCTGCACTCAATATGCCAGCAAATCTGGAAAACCCAGCAGTGGCCACGGGACTGGAAAAGGTCAGTTTTCATCACAGTCCCAAAGAAAGGCAATGCCAAAGAAAGCTCAAACTACCGTACAATTGCACTCATCTCACACACTAGCAGGAAAACATCTATTTCTTCCTTATTGACTATGCCAAAGCCTTTGACTGTGTGGATCACAATAAACGGGAAAATTCTGAAAGAGATGGGAATACCAGACCACCTGACCTGCCTCTTGAGAAACCTGTATATAGGTCAGCAAGCAACAGTTAGAACTGGACATGGAACAACAGACTGGTTCCAAATAGGAAAAGGAGTACATCAAGGTTGTATATTGTTACCCTACTTATTTAACTTATATGCAGAGTACATCATGAGAAACGCTGGGCTGGACGAAACACAAGCTGGAATCAAGATTGCCGGGAGAAATATCAATAACCTCAGATATGCAGATGATACCACCCTTATGGCAGAAAGTGAAGAGGAACT
>NW_011495033.1:11289866-11291131 GCF_000754665.1 Bison bison bison | reverse complement strand
AATGAAGAACTAAAGAGCCTCTTGATGAAAGTGAAAGAGGAGAGTGAAAAAGTTGGCTTAAAGCTCAACATTCAGAAAACTTAAGATCATGGCATCCAGTCCCATCACTTGATTGCAAATAGATGGGGAAACAGTGGCTGACTTTATTTTTCTGGGCTCCAAAATCACTGCAGATGGTGATTGCAGCCATGAAATTAAAAGACGCTTATTCCTTGGAAGGAAAGTTATGACCAACCTAGACAGCATATTAAAAAGCAGAGACATCGCTTTGTCAACAAAGGTCTGTCTAGTCAAGGCTATGGTTTTTCCTGTGGTCATGTATGGATGTGAGAGTTGGACTATAAAGAAAGCTGAGCGCCAAAGAATTGATGCTTTTGAACTGTGGTGTTGGAGAAGACTCTTGAGAGTCCCTTGGACTGCAAGGAGATCCAACCAGTCCATCCTAAAGGAGATCAGTCCTGGGTGTTCATTGCAAGGACTGATGTTGAAGCTGAAACTCCAATACTTTGGCCACCTGATGTGAAAAGCTGCCTCATTTGAAAAGACCCTGATGCTGGGAAAGATTGAGGGCAGGAGGAGAAGGGGACGACAGAGGATGAGATGGTTGGATGGCATCACCAACTCAGTGGACATGGGTTTGGGTGGACTCCGTGAGTTGGTGATGGACAGGGAGGCCTGGCATGCTGTGGCTCATGGGGTCGCAAAAAGTCAGACATGACTGAACGACTGAACTGAGTGAAGGTGCATGGGAAGCATAGTAGATGATAACAATCAGAAGAAACAGTGTTGTAAAGGCCTGCTTATTTAACTTCTATGCAGAGTACATCATGAGAAACGCTGGGCTGGAAGAAGCACAAGCTGGAATCAAAGATTGCCGGGAGAAATATCAATAACCTCAGATATGCAGATGATACCACCCTTATGGCAGAAAGTGAAGAGGAACTCAAAAGCCTCTTGATGAGAGTGAAAGAGGAGAGTGAAAAAGTTGGCTTAAAGCTCAACATTCAGAAAACTAAGATCATGGCATCTGGTCCCATCACTTCATGGGAAATAGATGGGGAAACAGTGGAAACAGTGTCAGACTTTATCTTTTTGGGCTCCAAAATCACTGCAGATGGTGACTGAAGCCATGAAATTAAAAGACGCTTACTCCTTGGAAGAAAAGTTATGACCAACCTAGATAGCATATTGAAAAGCAGAGACATTACTTTGCCAACAAAGGTCCATCTAGTCAAGGCTATGGTTTTTCCTGTGGTCATGTATGG
>NW_011495033.1:11285460-11289766 GCF_000754665.1 Bison bison bison | reverse complement strand
CACTTCATGGGAAATAGATGGGGAAACAGTGGAAACAGTGTCAGACTTTATCTTTTTGGGCTCCAAAATCACTGCAGATGGTGACTGAAGCCATGAAATTAAAAGACGCTTACTCCTTGGAAGAAAAGTTATGACCAACCTAGATAGCATATTGAAAAGCAGAGACATTACTTTGCCAACAAAGGTCCATCTAGTCAAGGCTATGGTTTTTCCTGTGGCCATGTATGGATGTGAGAGTTGGACTGTGAAGAAAGCTGAATGCCGAAGAATTGATGCTTTTTGAACTGTGGTGTTGGAGAAGACTCTTGAGAGTCCCTTGGACTACAAGGAGATCCAACCAGTCCATTCTTTTTTTTTTTTTTTCCAACCAGTCCATTCTAAAGGAGATCAGCCCTGGGATTTCTTTGGAAGGAATGATGCTAAAGCTGAAACTTCAGTACTTTGGCCACCTCATGTGAAGAGTTGACTCATTGGAAAAGACTCTGATGCTGGGAGGGATTGGGGGCAGGAGGAGAAGGGGATGACAGAGGATGAGATGGTTGGATGGCATCACCGACTCGATGGACGTGAATCTGAGTGAACTCCGGGAGTTGGTGATGGACAGGGAGGCCTGGCGTGCTGTGATTCATGGGGTTGCAGAGTCGGACACGACTGAGCGACTGAACTGAACTGAAAGGACTTGGAGGGTCAGACCAGTTCTTATGGAAGTATTTCACATTGCCAAATATGCTGGTGTGGTTGCAAAACATGGTTTTCACTACATACACATCAATCTGAGATCGTTTAAACAAATTTGTTCTTGCTGTAACAACTTTCTCTCTTTCAAATACACAGTCACTTCTGCTGAAAATTCTCTTGGTGCTGAACTTTGGACTTTACCTCAAGCCCAAGAGGAATGCAGATGGAAACCAGGCTTCAAGAATTTCACAGAGGGGAAAAAAAGGAACCAGGCAGGAGGTGGAGGGAAACTTAGGAGAATTGTGGAAAGGGAGAAGGAATGCATGCCAGAGGGAAGAGCCTGCTCAGTGTGGCTGGGAGAACAGAGGCAAGGAGGATCGAGAGGCGGGGGGAGGGGCTGGTGGCGGCACCTAAAACCTTTGGGGGCAGGCATCTGCAGTTCTTCATAGAAGGATCCTCCGCCCTGGTGCCTAAGCCCAGCCCTCACTGGGGTTATAGAGAGGAGGCCTTCATGTTGAACCTTGGCGGGGAGAGTCCCCAGGGTGGATCAGGAGACACCTGTCGTCAGCAGGGCAGCTCTGGCCCCTAGGCCAGGCCCATCGCCCTCACTGACACCACAGAGAACAACATTGCTCTGCTTCCTACAGGACTGTGTGACTCAGGTGGGTCCCTCAACTCCTCTGGCCTCAGTTTCTTTGTGAATCATGAAGGGTTTGCCCGAGGTCAGTAGTTCTTTAGCTTTTATTTTGAAACAACACTGGGGCAGAACCCTTCCAGCCAACTGCATTTTACCTGCAGGCTGTATATATCGCTGAAGTAGGTGAGGTTGGAGGTGCTCAGGTGGAAGTGACGGTCCAGGATAGGGTACGGCTTGAGCAGCTTTTGAGAGCTCTGGATCAGGTGTTCCGCAAGGCCTCTTGGATACTAAAGCATTCAGGAAGTCCGTCACAGGGAATTCCCTGGCAGTCCAGAGGCTTGGACTGGTTTGTTCACTGCCTCAGCCTTGGGTTCAATCCCTGGTCAGGGAACTGTGCAAGCCAGACTGCACAGCCAGAAAAAGGAAAGGAAGAAAGAAAACCGATCATGATGCAGAGCTGATCCCCAGAGAATGGTCCCCAGCAACAGTGCTGTCAAACCCAAGTTCCGGAGCCTGGCACTGAGGCTACACAAACCAAAACATTGGAGTCTGGAGCAGAGAGAGAGTTCAGTCGCTCAGTCGTGTCTGATTGCAACCCCATGGACTGCAGCACGCCAGGCCTCCCTGTCCATCAGCAACTCCCGGAGCTTACTCAAACTCATGTCCATCGAGTCAGTGATGCCATCCAACCATCTCTTCTCTTGTCGTCCCCTTCTCCTCCCGCCTTCAACCTTTCCCAGCATCGGGGTCTTTTCCAATGAGTCAGTTCTTTGCATCAGGTGGCCAAAGTATTGGAGTTTCAGCTTCAGCATCAGTCCTTCCAATGAATATTCAGGACTGATTTCCTTTTGGAGCAGAGAAAGTTTTATTGATAGGGTGGCGACCGAGAAGATGGAAGGGTAGATTTGTCTCAGATCCACTTTACTGGCCGGCCTGGGCCTAAGGTTTTTAGGGATAAAAAGGAGGGGGTTTCAGGGTGAGTGATCATCTTGTATCAGTCCTCTGATTGATGCCTGGTGAGGTAGCATGGTGAAGTTTCATAAGAAAACACCAACCACCTGGTTCCAAGCAGCCGGGGTCTTCGTGCTTGTGGTCAGCATGGAGTCCTTCCTCCACCGGATGTGGGTCTTAGTTTTTGCAGAACAGCTCCAAGGTATGAGTCAGATTTTCATGAATAATTGTGACTCTGTGTATGTGCTCAGTTGTGTCTGACTCTGCAACCCCTGGACTGAAGCCGCCATGCTCCTCTGCCCATGGGATTCTCCAGGCAAGAATACTGGAGTGGGTTGCCATTTCCTGCTCCAGGAGATCTTCCTGACCCAGGGATCTAACCTGAGTCTCCTGCATCAGCAGGCGGATTCTTTACCACTGAGCCACCTGGGGATCCCATGAGTGATTAGGACTCAGTTTTATAGCTAAACTATCATTTCCTGATCGCTTTTCCTTTGCTTCTCTAATTTCCTAATTAGAGAAGCTTCCCTCACTTCCCTAATTAGTAACCGCTTGAATGTGCTCTTAAGAACTCAGGGAAGGCCTGAGACCACAGCCTTTTGCTATTGGGTTGGCCAAAAATTTCGTTTGGGTTTTTCTGTTACCTCAACTTTTTGGCCAAGCCAACACAAACAAGAAATGAGGGGGGGGGGGCGTGGCTGGGAGCATGGAGAATTCCCTGGAAGACCAGTGGTTAGGACTCTGAGCTTTCACTGAGGGCCTGGGTTCAATCCCTGGTTGGGGACCTAAGGTGCCACAAGCCGCATGGCACAACCAAAAAAGAAAAAGAAACAGGGTGCTTTTGCACCCACGAGGGCCCCATAGGGTCCTGCTTGATTTCAACAGGAGAGCATTCTCATTTGTCTGCTGGAAATGACCATGCCAGCAGAGTGGGCCTTTCCAAGGCCATTTTGCTTCTCTTGGTACATCTGGGCAGGGAGAGAAAGCCAGCCAACCAGGGTGAAGGCCAGTCAGCTTCCCTCCCATGCAGAGACCACTGGAGCAGGCTGGGGCAGGGCACGTATCGGGAGCCAGCCCCAGGGCCTTGGCCTCTCGTGCCACCTGGAGAACGTCCCAGCTACCACTCCCTGTTTGCAGAGCTCCCAGTGGCTTGGAGCTGCAAATAAACATCCTCTCACTTTGGGAGAGATGGGAAAGGGCGAGGACAATTTATCACTCACCCATCAAATGTTTATTGAGTTCCTGCATGCGTGCATGCTCAGTCACTCAGTCGTGTCCCACTCTCTGCGACCCCAGAGACTGTGGCCTACTGGGCTCCTCTCTCCATGGGATTCTCCAGGCAACAATACTGGAGTGGGTTGCCATTTCCCACTCTAAGCAATGTTCCTGACCCAGGGATTGAATCTGAGTCTCTTGCGTCTCCTGCATTGACAGGCAGATTCTTTACCACTGCGCCACCTGGGAAGCCCTATTAAGTACTTACTCTGTGGCATAAAAGATAGTCCTCTGCTTGGAATCAGGAGAGAAGTTGAGGAAAGCACTCAGCCGTGGAATGGACACGTACTGTTTGCCAGACCCCAAGCTATGCCCATTTCGTTCATTATTTATTGCTCACCGAAGCTCTGTTAGGGATGCACTATCATCTCTTTTTATAAATGAGGAACCACAATCAGTGAGATTACAGTATCATGACAATCACTGAATGAGAAACTGACCGTGAACTGCTTTCACAGCCGATAACACTTATGCAAATACAAAGTATTATTGTTCTATAAGGAGGTAAGGAGAGGAAGTAGGTGTCCTATAAGAAACCCCTCTTCCTGGAAGATGGAAAACTCTCAGGAGCAAACAGCCACGCAGTGACTCTTGAGGGACACCGACGTCCTAGCTTTGTCCTCATCACCTCTGGTGGCCCAGGGACTTTAGGAGCCAGACGGAGGAAGGGGTGTAGAAGGGGAGGTGGGACCAGGGAGGGGGAAAGGATGGACTCTGGGGCAGGTCAAGGCCACAAGCTCCAAACTGGACTTCGGAGTGTCTGAT
>NW_011495033.1:11277961-11285360 GCF_000754665.1 Bison bison bison | reverse complement strand
TGATAGGATCTTATCAGGGATTTAGCAGGGATGTGATGGTGTCAGAGGCAGGATGGGAAAGACCAGGATTGAGAGATCTGGTTTCAGGAAGGCAGCCGCCAGCCACGGAAGCCACGAGAATCCCATGTTCCCCACGGGCCCCCTGCCAGACGGGCTACCTGAGAGGCCAACCCACCGAGGACAATGCTTCCTCCTCCCTTCAGCTGAGGCCTTTTCCTTCCTGGCCTTTCCTGGGAAGAGAGGGAAAACAATCAAGCCTGACCGTTTACATCCAGGTATTTGCACCCACAAGCCTGGGCCTAAACCGAACACCACATGTCCATCTGGCCACTGCTGTGGGCCAATCGCGCAGCAGGCAGACTCTGCAGGTGCCTTCCATTCAATTCTGACTGCCAAGTCCCAGCGCGGCAGCCCATTGTCTTTCTCTCCAGGGTTTATGGGCCCAACTTTGGTTTTCTCATCTCTCCACTATGATGATAAAGACACGTCAAGCCTCAATCCAGAACTCATATATATCAGGACTTCCCTGGTGGTCCAGTGGCTAAAACTCCATGCTCCCAATTCAGGGAGCCTGGGTTTGATCCCTGGTCAGGGAACTGGATCCCACATGCCACAACCAGGACCCAGCACAGCCAAATAAGTTTAAAAAAAAAAGAAAAAGAAAAAAAAAAAATATATATATATATATACACACACACACACACACACAAAACTCATATACATCGAGAGAGAGAGAGAAGTGGAAAGAGAAAGCATGGCTAATTTGGACCCTGGGGATGTAAGCAGTGTAAATTTGGAGGGAAATCTCAATGCCCTAGCTGATTAGGAAAGAACTGTTAAAACCCGGGATCTGCTGTGCTGCCCAAGGAACATTCTGGAAGTGGCAGCGTGGTCACAGTGCCTGGAAAAGGCTTGGACGAAATGTTTCATCTAATGCTGTTTGCTGGTTGGTTTGTTGAGGAAACCATTTCCTTGTTTAGACCACAGAGCAGCCTCCTCCCATTCCCTGGAACTTGAACTGTCATCAAATTCCACATGGGAGTCTCTGTGACCTGGCTTCTGGGCTGGCTGTGGCTGGCCTGGCCAAAGAGGCCTTGGGCTCAATGACGTTCACACTCTGAATATGCAGGTTGCATTGGATCTTACTTTTCTTTTAAATTTTATATATTTTTTTGGTCTCACTGAGTCTTCATTGATGATCACGGGCTTTTTCTAGTTGCGGTGAGTGGGGGCTGCTCTTCAGCGTGGTGTGTGGGCTTCTCATCACAGCAGCTTCTCTTGTTGCAGAGCACAGGCTCTAGGCACATGGGTTTCAGCAGTTGCCGCACAAGGAAGGGCTCAGTTGTTGTGGCTCCCGGACTCTAACGCACAGGCTCAGTAGTTGTAGTGCATGGGCTTAGTTGCTCCAGGGCATGTGGCATCTTCCCAGACCAAGGATTCAAACTGTGTGTCCTGCATTGGCAGGCAGATTCTTTCTCACTGTGCCACCAGGGAAGTCCTGGATCTTACCCTTACCGCTCTTTCCCACTCTCTGTCTACATACTGGTAGCAGCCTTCTGAGGGTAGCTGGATGCAGCCTTCTGAGGATATCTGGATGTGACTCGAACAAGTCCTTGTAGCGACTTCCCTGGTCTTCCAGCGGCTAAGACTCCTGGCTCCCAATGCAGGGGGCCCAGGTTTGGTCCCTGGTCAGGGAACTAGATCCCGCATGCTGCAACTAAAGATTCTACATGCCGCAACTAAAAAGATACCACGTGCTGCAGCTAAGACCCAGTGAAGCCAAATAAATAAATACTGAAAACAAAACAGGGACTCCCCCGGTTGCACAGTGGCTAAGACTGAGCTCTCAATGGTGGGACCCTGGGTTTGATCCCTTGTCGGGGAACTAGATCCCATAAACAAATAAAAACTAGGTATTTCAAAACACAGCAAAACAAAGCTAGTGCTTTCAGCCGCCACGTGGTATCCACTGAGCAAGACCTCTTGATTTTTCAGGTACTGCTCATCCAACACCAGGACAGCCTCTCCCAGGCCTCCCCTCACAGACGGGGCTGCCAGGATCAGAGCCCCCACTGGTCCCTTCTGTGTCACTAGATCCTTCCCAAAGCAGAGCTGTTTCCCCCTGCATTCGTGTTTGGCTGTGTCTCACTGAAAACTCGAGGAGCTGTAGAACTGTACACGTTCTTTATTCAGAGCAGCAGGGCCGACATGCTGTAGTCTCTCCTGGCTGACCCAGCGGACACAGCCCTGTGTGCCAAAGGCTTTTCGGGTGGTGTTTGTGCAGGCAGGGTGCCCCTGAGCAGGGCTACAAATGATCTCAGCAAAGTCACCATTTACAGAAGATGGGAGGAGAGTGAGAGAACATGGGGTGAGACACTGACCACCTCCATCTTGGCTGACTGTTTTGCCCTCCAGGGTCAAAGCTCTCTTCCGGTTTTTCTAGGCCACTTCCGTTCCCGTTATGACCCCAGTGTGAATCTCAGAAGCTTACTGATAGATGCCACACTGAACTCTGAGTCCCTCCGAATCCTACAACTCAGAGGCTTCACTTGGACCCAGCAAGTCACACTCACTTGTCACACTTGTCACACCCAACGCCTCTCCCCTAAGAGAGGTTCCTCCCGGGAAACCGCTGGGGAGACCAGGACCCTCCCACCACCCTCCAACCAGTCCCAATGTGACTCAACACGCGACTGCATGTGAAGCCAGAGCTTAAACTAGACTGAAACCCCAATTTGACCTGCAGCCTCATGGAGCCTGGCCAGGCCTGCAGGACGGAGAGGCAGAGCACCTGAGGGGCTACAAATTGGGAACCAGTTTCACTGGGGAACAGCAGAAGCCAGGGATCGAGCACCTCTATGCCTGGGGCCCACATATGGAAACAGGTGCTCAAACTATAACAAAACCAGGCTGATTGTGTCAGTCACTGAAGGAAAGTCTGCATAAATAGAGCTCGGAAGACCAGGCTTATCTCTCAGGATTGCCCAATGGGCAAAGTAAATATTTAGTCCCAGCCCTGGAATGGTGCCTGCTAATTCCGTGCTATGCTATCATTTTTCCCTTTATTCATTCACCTGCCAACATTTGCTGCCAGTCCCACCCTGAATGGCCAACCCTGGCCTGGTACCACCATCCTCCAATGGCTCAGACGGGATCCTCCCGTTGTCTTCCCTTAGGGCATGTTGTTGGAGAAGGTGGGCAGCAGAGACTAGGAAGGCTTCACTTTTAAGATGCCTTTTGGTTGCTGTGTGAACCTCATGAGATGCAAGTCACAAACGGGAGGGACAGAAAGAGCCTGACAGATCTAGGGAACAGCACGTGTCCCCAAGTCTCTGGCCGGACTGGTGGTTTCCACACTCAAGCTTCCCTCTAGTGAGGATGCCCCAGAAGCACTGAGTTCAAGCAAGGACTGTAGGCTTTATGTGATATCTTTCGGAAACCCGTGAATGGACTTTTGGGCCAACCCAATAGATGGGGCGGCCACTCACTGGCTGGAAACGGTGAGCTTCTCTACTCACCGAGCCTCGGTTTCCTTCGGAAAAGTGATGGTAAGAGGGGGCACTTGAGGATCCAATTGTCTGGGTCCAAATCCTACTAGCCAGCCCCGGCTCCCTGTCTTTCACCTCTTTATCTGAAAGTGGAGAACATACCCATCTCAGAAGCTAAGCATTGAGATAGTACCGCAAATTCTTCCATCTGCATAAACATTGGCTGCTTTGATTATACTGTTGTTATTTGTGCACAGTTGGGAGCAGCAATCCCTGCCCCAGGGTCCTTCCCAGCAGATTGAGAGCCTACTGCGTGCTCTGTACTATTTGGACGTTTGATGGCCCCAGAAAACCCAAGCAATTGCATGTACAGGATGTTTACTGAGGTTCGCCTTGTGGCCCAACACCTCGGGGTGGGAGGGGACGGAGCCAGGGATCCTAGAGAGAAAAGTGGGGTGGTCGTGCAGGCGCAATGCCGACCTCGACAGGCCACCGCCAAAAGCTCCTTGCGGGTCACCCTAAATGGGGCCCGCCCTTTATCCGCCCCCTCCCCACTCTTCCCACCCTTGACCAGTCAATGGCTGGGGATCTGCAGAGAGGAGTGTGACCTTGAGCAAAGAGGCCTCTCCTCCCTGGAGAGGCCAAAGGCTAAAGATGTCCGAACTCCGACAGCACCCAGAGCTGGGACACGCAGTTCCTAGAAGGGGCCACCCCAAGCCGTGCATCACTGTCCCCATGAGCAGGAAACAAAACAGATGAAAAACCCCACGGTCCTGAAGCAGTTGTTCTAGTGGGAGTTGAGGTTCTAAAGGTTGCTGTCAGGATGAAATGAGATAATAGGTGTAAAGTACCTTTCAAAGGGCTTTGCATAACAGAACAGGCTTGCAGACAGGGATAACGACAGACAGATAAACAGATGGGGAGATTGCCAGGTGAAAGGACAGCAAGGAAGAGCCTCTAATGTGAATGGATGGGACTCAGAGTGTCTGGATCCTTCTCTGCCTGCACCCCAGGCTGTGACGTGGACGGGCGTTCCAGGCCCAATGGGGTCCCGCGCTTCTTAAGCCTTTCCTCAGTTTGTAAATAAAACCCTGGCATCAGGTCCCGCTAGACCCCACCAGAGCCGGCAGCCTGGCGCGGCCTGAGGGCTCCCTTCCGCCAGAGGTGGCTGGAATGATGGGCGGGAGCCTGGCTGCAGGAAGGGAGTCCTGGCACGCGCTCTAGAGGGGGGCTCCGGCGGAGACCAGGGAGATAAAGAGATTTCCCTGGCACCGGCCTCTCCCCAGGGGGAGGAAATCGACCAGCAGAAGGGCAAGCTCCAACGCCCTCCAGGGTTGAGCCAGCTGCCCTCCCCTCAAGAGCCGGATGAAACAGTCAGGTCTTCAGGGAGGGGAAGCCCACTGATTAATCTGCTCCCAGTTACCAGGGCCGTGGGCCCCTGGAGGCAGAAGGAAGCTGGCAAGGAGACAGAAGGGGGGTGGTGTCAGCCTCTTTGTCCCTCTTTTTTTTTCCCTTTCTGTCTTGTCCCTCTTTTGTTCACCCTTTTCTCTTAGCCTCAGTTTCCCAGGTGGGACGAGGGAAGGGCCATCAGACCCAGTAAATCCAAATATGTGACACCCAGAGCAACATAAACACAGATAAACGACAGCGATAATATAAGAGTGAAGTGATGTAAAAGTCGCTCGGTTGTGTCCGACTCTTTGTGACCCCATGGACTACAGTCCATGGAATTCTCCAGATCAGAATACTGGAGTGGGTAGCTGCTTTCTTCTCCAGGGGATCTTCCTAACCCAGGGATCAAACCCTGGTCTCCCGCACTGCAGGTGGATTCTTTACCAGCTGAGCCGCCAGGGAAGCCCAATGTAAGGGTGCCCCATGCAACTTGGGAGGGAAAGGCTAAAATGTATTTGTTGTTTATCTGAAATTCACATCTGTCCGGCAACCCTAGGTGGGTGCAGACCTTGTGCTGGGGGAGGCCTGCAGCAAATCCGGATAGGTGAGGCGCCATGGCAGACAGCAGGGACAGAGCCTGAGCTGAAGAGAGAGATGTGTCAGAGGGCGGGCGTGTGGGCAAGTTCACAGCTCCTCGGGGAAGGACCGGAGGAAGGTGAAATGGGAAGCCAGTGCCCAGGCCCTCTCAGTCCCTCAGCAGGGAAGCAGACTGCCCTCTGACCTCACCCGACAAGGCAGGGACAGGAAGGAGAGCTTCGGGGCAGCCTGGACCTCCACTGGCCCCCTGGCTCCTCCTGATGATGGACTGAGTCCCCTAGTGACCCTGGCAATGCTGGGCAAAGGTGGGCTGGGAGGTCTGACTCTGTGAACTTTTCTGTGGATGAGTGAGATGGGGTGAGGGCTGGGGGATGCCCCTGAGTGTCTGAGCAGAGAGGCAGATACAGTGTGTGTGTGTGTGTGTGTGTGTGTGTGTGTGTGCGCGTGCGTGTGCGTGTGTGTGTGTGTGTGTGTGGTGTGAGGTGGAGGAGATCCTCCCTTAGGTAGGAGCAGCATGGGTCCCCCACCACATACCAGCTGCTGACCGCAGAGGTGAGCCAGTGCTTCTGTTCTTGGAATTCCAACTTGTGCCTGCCGTTCCCTACCTCCATCCCTGGAAGAAGCCAGTTTTCCCCCAACTGTAGGCCTTACCCATCCTTCAGTGCTCTCTCTCTCTAATAATAATAATAATAAACATAATAGAGACTTCCCTCGTGGTCCAGTGGCTGGGGCCCCACTCTCCCAATGCAGGGGGCCTGGGTTGGACCCCTAGTCAGGCAATAGATGCCACAAGCCACAACTAAGACTTTGCATGCTGCAAGTAAATAAAGAGGAAGAAAACACACACACACACATGATAATAACTACAAATTATTTAATACAGCCTCTTGTTATGATATCTTGTTTCATCTTTATAGCAACCCTAAGTGGTAAATGAGCTTCCCTGGTGGCTCAGTGGTAAAGAATTCGCCTACCAATGCAAGAGACAAGGGTTCCGTCCCTGGCTCAGGAAGATCCCCTGGAGGGCATGGCAACCCACTCCAGTATTCTTGCCTGGAAAATCCCATGGACTGAGGAGCCTGGCGGGCTGCAGTCCATGGGGTCGCAAAGAGTAAGATGTATTGACTTAACAATTAAAACAACCACCACAAAGGGATAAATACCATCCTTATCCCCATTTTACAGATGAGCAAACAGGCTCAGATGGTGACTTAAATGACCAAAGTCACCTCAGAGCTAGTCAGCAGGAGAGGGGAACCAAACCCAGGTCTGTGTGGCTCCGGGGTGCCTGCTCTAGGGTGTGTACCTGTGGTTTGTAGGCCTCGGCCCAGGAGTCTTGGGGGAAAGGCTCAGATGGGGCTTTTTCTCCCTGAATCATCCGTCCCTGGCACAAAGGAAATAATAGCGTTTATTGAAAGAAAAATCTTGTTCCCAAACGTATACCCAGTCTGTTCCCTGGCCCCGGCGCCTCACCCCGCCTTCCAGGCTCTGCAGGGCCGCACATGTTGTAGGAGTCCCGTCTAGGCTGGGACGAGGGCTCTGAGGAAGGAACTGGCTTGTGACTTGTCTGTCCCGTGGCTCCCTCCAAAGGAAGCCCCTCCCTGGGCGCAGGCGGGCCAGGAACATGTCCTTGGTCCCCAGAGGAGATAATGCCTTTGTCCCAGTTGAGATAAACAAACAGAGCGGCTAGAACTCGTGTAATGTAAGGTGCAGGAGCGCCCCGCCCGCAGTCACGGGTCTGGCCTCCCTCCCAAGGTCACCAGCAGGAGCCTGAGGACAGCTTCCATCCCACCCCACTTGGATCGAAGGGCCACGCTCAGCCCAGGCCGCTCCATTCCTGCGAGGTTACCAGCTTTCTGGCTTCTTCCCACCCCTCACCCACAGGGGAGCACGGGCCTCAGGGGCCAGCACAGTGCGGTCTC
>NW_011495033.1:11276551-11277769 GCF_000754665.1 Bison bison bison | reverse complement strand
GGCTTGGGGCCCCTGTAGACCCCTGGACCCTCCCCTTCCCCGCCGCCCCCACCTCCCTTACCCCCTCCCAACACTATCCGAACAGAGCCTCAGGAAGCAGGGCCAGCAAGTGTGCAAACGGAGAGCCAAGATGGGGAAGTTTATTTTCTAAGAATCATCTAAATACATGGGGAGTATTTTTAGCCCCTGGCTCCCTCCCAGATGCCAAATCTAAACAGGGGCCGGAGAGACAGCGTGTCAGGGACACCGAGTGGCGCGTGGAGACTGGGTGGGACAGGGTGCTGTAGGACCCTGCCCTGTCCAGGCCCAGAGGTTGGATGACCATCAGGGAGAAGGCTGGCCATGGAGCCGAGGATGCAGAGAATGACCGCGGCCTCTGACAGGTGCCCTAACCCGCCGTGTGCCTCAGCACCCTCAGCCCACGTGTGACCGCAGTACAGCCTTAGAGGATTGTCCTGGAGGCCGCGGTGGCTCCAGCAGGCATTCACTGAACATGCTGGGAGCCAGGGAACTAGAAGTCAGGTGGTGGCCCAGCCCTTCAGCCATGGAGCCTTCCCCTGGCTTAGCCAGCTGCAATGCAGTGTGTGTGTGTGTGTGTGTGTGTGTGTGTGTATACACATTGTTATGCCCAATGCAAGGACTCAGAAGCAATGAAAGTAGAGCTAGGGGCTCCTCGTCGTGCCCCCTCATCTCTGGGGGAGCTGTGTCAGGAGCCAGGCCAGACTGGAAAGACTGATGCCGAAGCTGAAGCTCCAGTATTTTGACCGCCTGATGCAAAAAGCCGATTCACTGGAAAAGACCCTGATGCTGGGAAAGATTGAGGGTGGGAGAAGGGGCGACACAGGATGAGATGGTTGGATGGCATCACCAACTCAATGGATAAGAGTTTGAGCAAGCTCTGGGAGATAGTGAAGGACAGGAGCCTGATGTGCTGCAATCCATGGGCACAAGGAGCTTCAAACCCATTCTCCTGAGACGGGCTCTGCAGGGGTGGGGGCCGCTCTCAGGAATACACTGGCCCCTCTACCCCAGCCTCTGGGATGTGGGGCCAGTCCCGGGGGTGGGGCCGCCTGAGTGACCCGCCCGCAGTGACCTTGCTGTGAGTGGAGCGTGGACAGCACCTGCTCTGGCCGCCAGATGCAGGCCCTGGACAAGCCGTGCCTGTTCCGGGCTCCGCTCGTCAGGTTCATTACTGTGGGGTCAGAGGGGCAGCAGGGG
>NW_011495033.1:11265773-11276451 GCF_000754665.1 Bison bison bison | reverse complement strand
TGGTTGGAGAGGCCTAGGCTCCCCTAGTCTCTGGCAGAGATCTGGGACTTACTGGTTCTGCTGCAGTGTTATTAGTTACCAAACGTTGCCTGGAGGGCAGGGATGGGGGTGGGGGGCGCTGGAGGGGAGAGGCAGTTCAGACTTCCAAGAGAGAGAGCGCCGAGCCTGGGAGGGACGAGGAGGAGGAGGGCATAGCTGAGATCTCAGATCCCCCCAGGCTGTATGGGAACCAAAGAGAACAGGTTTCAGTCCCTACACCCCCTGCTGACACAAGCTGCCTGCTGTTGCCATAGTGACGGCAATACCCACCCCTCCACCACCACCCCACGGCTGGCTGTGTGGTCACCAGTGAAGGGAGAGGGTGCTTATTCTTGGCCACAAAGGAGAAAAGGGACAGGGAGGCTGCTATGGAGGTGGGGAGGGGGCATAACCCTTCTCTGTCCCCCAGGCCTAGCTGGGGGTAGTCAGGGCCTCTGAGGGTTTCGAAGCCCGAGAGGGCTTAGAGGTCACCTCCTCCAACCAGCTCCGCTCCAGAGGGCAGCAGCAAGCCAGGGCTTCGAGTATCGGGTGCTGGAATCCCGTGTGTGCCAGCCGAGCTCCACGTCTTCCGTAGGTGTCACCCCCAGACCGGAAGCCTGTTACCAAGGCTGTTCCCATGATCTCAGGTGGCCTTGCCCTGCAGTGGTGGTTTGAAGTGGGGCTTGGCTTCCCAGCCGGAGGTTGAGACCGGGTGGTGGCAGTGAAAGCTCCAGATCCTAGCCACTAGGGCAGTGCTCAGGGAAGGGCCCTGGGCCTTCAACTTCGCAGAAAAGAATTCCCACAAAGACGGAAAGTAGTGAAGCCAGTAAAGTATTTATTAAGAGGCAAAAGTGTACAGTACGTGTGGATAGACACACAGGCAGCCTCAGAGGGAGAGTCCCTGAGTCGCGCCCTCATGACAATTTAAATCACTCACAAGGGGCATTTCTTCCGGGTTTCCTTTGGCCGATCTTTTTGATTGACCTGGTTCACAGTCCATCTTTGATGTAGCTCAGGACCCTCCCATGTGTACACAAGCATCTTAGCCCAGATGGATTCTACCGCAAAGGACTATGGGTAGAGTATCCCTTGACGTCACTCTGCTTTGACCTCCAAGGAGCCTTTCTGCAATTATGTGGTGGAGGAGGTCTCCTGACTTGCAGAATGAGAGATGTGGTCTGGGGAGGGCCCAGCTTCCTGCCTTCATTGTCCTGCTCTTCTTGTCTTGGAGATTCGGTCCACAGGGAATGAATCCACAGTCACTTTACCCCCGGGGGGGCCCATCTACCTCCCACCTCACCTGCACCAACTGACCAGGCCCTGGCCCTGGCCCCAGGGGCCCTCTTCACCCAGTAAAGCCCGTTTTTGGCCTCTTCCTCTCGTCTCACGTTCCTCCAAAATCCACTCTCAAAATCTATCTCACGCTCTTCCAAAACTCCAGCCCTGCCCTGGGACCCCTCAACCCCTGGTTCCCGGGGCCTGGCCTGACTTGGGACCTGCCTCTCGGGTCCCAGAAAAGACCTTATTTCTTTCTCCCTGTTTTGTGGACTGTCCTCTCCACACCTGCTACCTCCTAGTCTTACTCCCTCCTTGGATTCCAGGAAGAGAAAAAACCATTAGAAACTGCCAGAGGGGAGGGGAGCCTTTATTGACAGCTCAAGGGCCAAAGACCCTGGGGTTCACGTGTGACCCCTCAGCTCCTGGACACTGCAGCAGGCTCCTGACTGCCCCCACCTCTCCCCCTGCACCCGACACACTGGGCCTCTCCCTCCCCGTTCTCGGCTCTCTCCCCTCCCCTCCCTCCACTCCAGGCATGAATACTTGCTGGCTTCCAGATGCCCCCCCACCCCGCCCCCTTCAAGTCTTCCATTGGGCGCCCCTACCGCTGAGGTCTTCCCTGACTACCTTCCCTTCCTGGTTCAGCTGCCTCCAGCAGTGTGTCTCTTTTATTTATAGTGTCTCCAGCGAGACTGTGAACTCCAGGACGACAGGCATTTCTGTCTTATTCCCTGCCATAACCCCAGCGCCTAGAACATAGATGCGCAAGAAATATTGAGGCAAAGCAATGAATCCCACCACCCACCCTGGACAGGCTGTGTGCACACACTCTGCCCCTAGTACAGGGCGGAAAGGGCAGGCTGGGTCTCAGCTGCCTCTGCTGGGGGCTCACTGGGCGTCTTTCACCAGCCTCCTCTCCTTTCGGGGCCTGTGTGTGTGTGTGTGTGTGCGCGAGCGTGCGCACACGCGCTTAGTCGCTCAGTCGCTCAGTAGTGTCCAATTCTTTGAGACCCCCACGGACTACAGCCCGCCAGGCTCCTCTGTCCACAGGATTCTCCAGGTAAGAATACTGGAGTGGGTTGTCCATTTCCTTCTCCAGGGGATCTTCCTCACCCATGGATCGAACCCAGGTCTCCTGCATTGCAGGCAGATTCTTTATCAGCTAATTCACCAGGGAAGCCTTTCTGGGCCTCTGCTTCCTCCCTTATATAACGAAAGGGAGGAACTTCTCCAGCTGTCACTGTGTAGGAACTCTGAGGTCCCTTCTCCATTTCTCCAAGGGGGGTGTCATCGATAGGGAATTCACAAAGGTGGGAGGGGTGCCTAGTGGTCCCTGCTCAGAATAAGTCTCCAGGCCCGAGGCCCTTATCCTGGCACCCTAGGATGGGTTGAGGAGAAAAAGACAGCAGTAGTTGTGGGAACTAAAATCAGGCTTTCCTGGCCATCCAGTGGTTAAGAATCAGCCTTCTAATGCAGGGGACATGGGTTCGACCCGTGGCTGGGGAACTAAGATCCCACTTGCCTTGGGGCAACTAAGACCATCTGCCACCACCACTGCGCCCAAAAGGAGAGATCCCAAGAGACACAACTAAGACCCAACACAGCAAAAAATAAAAAGGAAAAAAACTGCACAGATTTGGGAAAGTTTTTTCCAAAAATAGATCCATATTTTAATCACCATCGAAGTCCAATCTGAGAAGCCTGAGGGACAGAGGCCAAGCCCTCTTAAGGGCTGAGACCAGAGGTCAAGTGTCCAGGAGGGAAGGGTCACCGGAGGAAGCCCACTGTCAAGCAGGCGAGCACGGGGGCCAACAGGGTGGGCAGCGGCTGGGCCAGCAGCAGTCCCGGGGCCCCGGACCTGAAAACCTGGCGCTGGCCCAGGCTCTGCACGGGCCTGACGTTGTCCGTCATATTCACTTTCTGCTGGTCGTCATAGAACAGCTTCTGGGAGAAGGCCAAGATCTGTGGGAGGGACAGGGATCGTCAGGGCGGGTAGGCCCTGCTCAGTGTGTGGCTCAGAGGAAAAGAATGAGGGATGCAGGCCCTTGGTGTCTGGGGCTGCGGGCGCTGGGGGGGAGCTCGGCTTCCTAAGCTTTCGGTTTGGAGAGTGCATGGTTCCTCTTCCCACCATCGTATTATCAGAGAAGAGTGCTTCTCAAGCTCGAGCTGGCATCAGCCTCACCTGGGGGCTTGTCGGGCCGCCCTGCGCCCGCGCCCCCGCCCCTGGGACGGCTGGTTTCTGGGAGCCGGGCAGGGGATACTGCACCCTCGTGTGGGCCCTGTGTACCTGGTCCCTGTGGAGCTGTATTGGCTTCTGGAACACGGTCCAGACCACCTTCTCGTCGCAGGTCGGTGTGGTGAGCGAGCCCAGGTAGCGGAAGTAGTGCCTCAGACTCTCCTCCTCGGGGAGCAGGTCGAAGAGGCTGACGCCTTCTTTCATTGTGGTGTTCATATCTGCGGGGACAGAGGTCACCCCCTCACACACTTCACTCAGAGCTCAGGCCCCCACCATGCAGACCTTCCTTTAAAAAATATATATATGTATTTATCTATTTGGCTGTGCTGGGTCTTAGTTGCGGCCCTTGGGGTCTTTAGTTGCAGCATGCAGAATCTGGTTCCCTGGCCCGGAATTGAACCCAGGCCCCCTGCACTGGGAGCACGGTCTTAGCCACAGGGCCACCAGGGAAATCCCTGGACCCTCCTTCCTAGGACAAAGTCTCCAACCCCATCCCCTCCGCTCCTGTGACCCCCACCTCCCAGTCCCTGCCATCCTGACTCACTGGGTCTGGGGATGTCAGACAGCGCCTCCACCAGGGGCTGGAAGTTCACATTCTTGGATCCGTCCTGGAATGGGAGGGAAGGGGGCTTAAGAGAGGCTTGTGGGGAAGCGGGGTTGGGAGTGGGGTGACCACCAGTTCATTCTCCCAGTCTGGAGTGGGGGTGGGCGGGCAGGCAGTTTCTAGGACCCTGAGAGGCTCTGGGCTCCCCACATGGGGGTACACAAATCACTGAGTAACAGAGGGGACTTCCGAGCCTCCCCAGCCCCCTCCTGCCTTGCTGGGATCCCGGGCGCCTGAATCCTAGGAACCAGCCCCTCCGACCCTGGGGTGGCGGCGCACCTCCACCATGAAGGCCAGCACCGCGATCTCATCTTCGGCGAACTGGTTCTGGCTCGCGTTCCTGGATAGCCCCTTTTCTTTCTCGTGCACTATGTGCATCTGGTCAGGGGTGAGTGGGATGGAGAGAGAGCCGGTCAGAGCGTGGACCGCCCTCCTCGCCCAAAGCAAGCATACCCAGGGCCCAGCCAAGGCGCTGACCCCAGGGGAAGAGGTCCCTCACCTCCATGGCAAAGCGCTCCCCGTCGAAGCTGTGCTCTGAGCCCCGATCCATCGCCCTGGACCAGTGCAGGTGCAGCTGCGTGGCTCGGTACCGGGTGCTCAGTCCTCCTCCAGCGATCGAGGGCTTATCCTCCAGCAACACCATCACTGGAGGGCACAGGAGGGCGCAGGGTCCTCGCACCCACCTCCTAGCCTCTCCCAGCCCCCGTCCCAGCTCCCCCCAGGCAGGACCTTCTCTCCTATCTCCCTCCCATCCTGGGCTGCGGTCCTGAAGGGACAGGGCGAGTGGCACAGCCTGGCCCTTCCCCTGGCGCCTCACTGCCCGCCTCTCCCTCTGCACGCCCCCCACTGCCCGCCTAACACGCGGCTCAGCCTGGTCCCACCCCTCCACGCGTGGCGCCCCAGTGTTTTCAAGGCAGCGTCCAAATTCCCCAGCCTGGCTGGCTGACCCTGGGCTGGCTCTGTCCTGCACGCACACGGGGCTACACACAGCCCCTTGAACACCCCAACTGTTGCACGCCCCCGTGCCTTTGCACACACTGTTCCTTCTTCCTAGAACCTGTCTCCGCCCCACCCCAAACTGCTTTGATTAAAAATACCACTAGAGCGTCCCCTCCTTTCCCAGGCCCACCCTGCTCTCCCTCTCTACCCCTGCCCTCCACGCAGGGCTTGTCGGCCCCTCCCCTGGCAAAGGTGCACCTCCCAGGAGGAGCCCAACCCTCCAGTCCTCAGGTAATGTGGGTCCCAAGACCAGGTGCCCCTGCTGCCTTGCCTGGGGTCTTCACCTCGCACGCCCGATACCCACCTGTATGCCCGTTGTTTTGCACGACCCACTGGTGCTTCATGTTGTAGCCAGAAAAGGAAAAGCGCCCCAGGTTTGGGTCCAGCTGAGTCTTGGCTGTGACGATGTTGACGGGGGACTGGCGGTTGTTCTGGCAGCTGCCTTCCCACTCGTCTGGCTCTGAGCAGGGAGGGAGGCTAGGCTGGGAATCAGGGGCGCCTGGCACAAGGGTATGGGGCCCTCTGCCCCATTCAGGCCCACTCAGGTTCAGCAAGGTCCTCCTCTGGAGGCCAGCAGACTGGGCTGGGGGATGCCCAGCATAGAACTCCGCCCTCTCCCTCCTTCCTCCTCAACGTGCACACACACACACACACACACACACACACACACACAGAGAGTCAGCGAGGCGTAATGTGGGGCAGGGTGGGACTAGGCTGTGAGCTCTGGGGTACAGGACCACCTCGGATGCTCAGCCGTGAAAGAAGAATGCTGGTGATACCTGCTTCCTGGGGGTTCTGAAGTTCAAAGGAGCTGGGTGGCAGAGTGAAGGGAGGCCGTGGAGTCCCCTGGAAGGGCCACTTGCGAAAGGACCCCCAAGACCTGACACTGAGCCTTGTCCAGACACTGGGGGGCAGGACGGAGCCCCCACCCCACACCCCGCAGAGACGGGCTCCGTGAGTCTGGACCTCTGACACTGCGGGGCAGGACGGAGCCCCAGATCGGAAGAGCACACGTCGGAGACGGGCTCCGAGAGTCTGGACCTCTGACACTGGGGGGCAGGGCGGGGCGGGGAGTGCTGTCAGGCCAGCAGAGGAGGCAGCAAAGTGTGTTCCTCCCTTTGATGCTGCTGCTGCTTTATTTCAGAAGACGGAGGGCTGACTTCTTGGGTGACAGAGGTGATGACAGGAGGTACCAGGAAAAAGTCCAGGTCACTCTAAATCCCGTTTCCTGAGCACCAGGAGTGTGTGTGTGTGTGTGTGTGTGTGTGAAGCTGATATCTGCCTGCAGCCACCACCACCCTCATCCTTCCCACCGTCCCTGGGTCTCCATTTCTGCCTGGACGGTCCCTACCCCAAGACTCGCCGCACTTACCCAAGCAGGTGTAGTTGGAGGGCTTGACTTGAATCTGGTAGCACCAGTGTGACGCTGAAAGGGAGAGGAAGGACGTGAGGCCTGAGCAGACGCGTGTCAGTGAGGCTGCGTGCACCCATCTCTGTGAGTGCCGGCGAACTGTGTGCACACGGGTAACTGTGTGTGTGTGTGTGTGTTTATGTGGTGAGTCAGAGGCTGGGAACATCCCTGAAGTCAGAGCCCAGCTTGGCAAGGGAAGGAGCTGAGGTCCTGTCCTGGGGGACAGAGGGCCCAGGAGGAGGAGACTTAAGAAGAAAAGGTAGGGATGGAGAAGGAGGCGGCTGAAGCAGCCAGGCTCCGGGTGTCCCTGACGCACAGCTGGTCCCCTGGGCCTCTTGCCCGGGAGACACTGGCCCCTCCAAAGCTGGTCAGCCCTCCCCAGGGGCCAGCATCACTGTTGTTCATCAGCCACCCCCAACTAGACTTGGAGGAGAGGCTCTGGGGAAAGGGGAAGAGGAAGATTAGGGCTGGGCACCCCCCTCTCCTAGGACAACACAGCCGTGTTCAGCCTGGTTGCTTTCCCAGAGCTGATGGGTGATGGGGGAGACTAGGCTAGCCCCTCCCCAGAACACGCCCCCTTTACCTAGGCCTTCTCCCCTGTCCCACCACCTCAGTCCTGCTGAGGGTCCTGACCTTGCCTTCCCATCCCCCACTCTGCCTACAGCAGACACAGCATCGTCCTCAAAAAATGCTGCGTCAGGCATGTAGCCCTAATGAAAGATTGGCAGGAGGACAAGCTGCGCAGGGAGACCCTCTCCTCTGAGCCTTCTGCTCAGTGTTTCTGTAAACCTGAAACTGTCTAAAATCAGCCTACTGATTAAAAAAAAAGGCTGGGCCAGCAGAGTGGACGAAGCATTTGATCACAGCTGGAATTCTTAGGTGGGCCACTTATGAAAGGTGGGTTTAGTGATGTCACTTAATCTCTCTGAGCCTTAGTTTAGCCAAGTGTAAAATGGAACTAATACCACCCACAGGGCTAACACCATCCACTCAGAGGATGGGAGGGAGGGTTAATGAGAGTGTTCCAGGCAGCCTGGAATTTAGTCAAGTCCTTCCCTTTCCCTTGCCTCCCTCCCTCCCTCCCTCCCTGCCCCCTCCTGTCGGGGCACAGATGGCCAAAGTTAAGGAGGGGCTGAGAGGAGAGAAATGAAGTGAGCTGGAAAGAACTCAGGGATGAGGAAATTCCTAGAAAAGCACAGCTTCTCCAGCTCAGCCTGAGCTAAGGCCTCTAAGCACGTCCATCCCCACCCAACCCAACCTCCTCTGGGGTCCCTGCCATGAACATGAGATGGGGAAGGGGCAGGCTCTCAGAGGGAGGTGGGAGGGAGGCCAGTAGAGTGAGCATCTAGAGGACCCTGGCCCCCCACCCTCCCCCATTCCCCACCCCCACCCCCCATCCCTGGGAGCCACCCTGGGTTTCCCAGTCTCCAAGTTCTGGAGCAAACGCTTCCCCTACTTTGCTGGCACAGCCTCTTTCAGCAAAGGAGTGTCCCTGCAGTGTCTTCCCAGGCCAGTCCATCCCCTGCCTGGGACAGGGCTCTGCTGCGCCCTGTCTCTGCATCTGGGCAAGCCCCATGAGGGGCAGCAAAGGGTAGCGGCCGCTTCCCGTCCAGGCCCCTCTCTGCGCATGGGCAGAGGTCCAGCGCTGGAGCCCGTCACCTGGCCTCCAGTCCTGCTCTGAGTCTTGCTTCTTCTCTGCAGCAGACTTCCCTAACTCTTCTGAGCCCACTAGCGTCCTTCCTTCCCGAGGCAAGAGGAGCTGCCACGGATCTCCCAGATCCGGTGTCCTCAGACACCCTGGATGGGGGTTCAGCTGCTCCCTGTGTCTCCACCTCTCAGAGGTAGCACAAGGGGCTACTGGAGTTGAGCCGGTCCTTCCCTGTAACTGAAGCCCGGCGGGAAGGGGTGTTTCAGGGCAAGCCTGACCTGAGCCAGGCTCCTCAGGACCCAGTTCTAGCAGGTGGAACCCCCATCACCTCCCCAGAGCCCATCTGGTCCAGCCTGAGCTTTTCTTAGGAATTTGGTCTTCCTGCCTTCTGGCTGCAGCTACTGGGATTATAATGGTGACCTCTGATCCAGCGTCTTAATCACAGAGACTTTTGACCTGCTTGGTTGAGTGCCCTTGTAACTACACTCTTCAGGAAGCCAAAGCCAGAAAAAATGTGATGTTGATGAGGCCAAGGCCAGGGTCAGGTCTGTATCCAAAGGCTGAAGGTAGGGGCTGGTTTTTAGGCAAGAGATGGCAGGCTCAAACCAGCTCAGGTTCTGTGCTGGCTCGTGAGCAGGCAGCCCTTGTAGATGACTTTCAGCCCGCAGTCTCAGGCCACTTCCCAGGGGGCCGGGGAAGGAGAGGAGCTACTCGAAGGTCTTGGCTCCAAGCTCTGGGTTCTGCCCAGTCCCTCTGCCCTGACCAGGGACCGAGTGAGGGAACGGCCATTGCCAGTCACTCAGCTCCGGCCCCCCACCCTTGACTTACCCATCCCGCCAGCCCCCTGCTTTAGAGATGACTGAAGATGTTCCCTCCGGTGGACCTTGCTCACACCGCCCTCCAACTTCAGGGGGAGGGAGGGATCTTGAAAACCAGCTCAGCAAAACCCAAATATGCCCCGGGCAAAGTCTCAGTAGCTTCTGGCCAGATCTGGGGCTCTACAGGGGCCTGTGACCCTCTCTGCTCCTCTCTCCAGGGCAGCAGATACCCTGGGAACTTCAGATACCCTGGTCACCCTGCAGCCTCAAGCTCCCTAGGAGATGAAGCGAGGGACAGCGCTCGGTATCTCCCAGTCAGAAAGCCCCAGCACTTCTGGGGCGCACAGCTTGTTATGAGGGGGTGGCTGAGAGAGGCTCCCGGCTTGCTGGGCCCAGGCCAGTGGTGGAGCAGTCAGAGCCATGTGGCTGCAGAGCGCCTGCCATGTGCCACACTAGCACTTACACCCACTGCCTTACTCGAATCCTTAGTACGGTACCTGAAGTCAGAATTACTTTCTGTTTTGTAAGTGAGGAAACTGACTTACCCAAGGAGGAAGCTGACTTACCAAGGAGGAAAGTGACTTACCCAAGGCCATGCAGCTACCCGGCAGCCACATTAATTGCAAAGCCGTTTCTCTTTCTATAAGCCCAGCAGCTTAGGAAGCTTTCAAACCTCCAGCCCTATATACAAAAATGTTCACATCCTGCCTTCTCGCTCAGGATGCCTCTCACGTCCCCACCATGGGCCAGCTAAGTCTCTCCTGAAAGAGGCACCCACACCCTCTTTCTCTGCTACTGGGGGGGAACCCTCAACCCTTGACTCACTTCCAGGGAGGAGCATCTAGCTTTAGAGAGGAGATGCGGCCAGGTGGACCCCAAGGACCATCCGAGGGGTAGCTGAGAAGGGGAATGGCAGATAGGGGTCTCCTTCCAAGAAGATGGTTCCTCTTGGGGTGTGGAGAAGATACCAGTCAGATTGGATCCCCGTGCCCAGACGCCAGAGGCGCCTTCAGCTCCTTATCAAATATTAACACCCCTCTCCTGCCACCTCCCACCTAGGCGAATAATTAAGGGCTCAGCCTCACCATTAATCTTTAAACGAAAATCACCCTGGCCGGAAAGACCGGCTTGGCCGGGACCTCGGGTCTCCGGATGCCCCCGGCCAGGCTCCATACACAGCGCTGGAGGTAAAAGGTGCTGGCAGTCTCCCGGGGGCAAGGAATCAGGGCGGAAAGCGGCGATGCCAGGGCCCCACCGCACCCAGTTCGTTGCCCCTGGTCGGAGCCGGGGGTAGCCACCAAGCACTGAGCCCCCGCGGGACGGAGAGCGACCCACGACAGACCGAGGAGCGCGAACAAGGGCGTGACACGCCAGAAAGGGTGAGAAAGCGGAGGTGCGCGCGGGGCCGCTCAGGGGAGCATCCTTGCCCGCAGCCCGCAGGGCTCCTGGAGGAGGACCGCGGACCGCGGGCCCCGAGCCCCTTCGCTGGTTCCCCGGCGCCCGCCCCGCCCGGCCGCACGCGCCGCCGCATCTCGGGCGGGCGCAGCCTGGGCGCGGGGCCGGAGCTCCGAGGGACCACTGAGGGGCCACCGAGGGGTCCCCGGGCCGAAGCCCTCGTTCACCTGCACGGGCCTGGGGCGGGGCGGCGGCGAGGACCAGGAGCGCC
>NW_011495033.1:11258471-11265104 GCF_000754665.1 Bison bison bison | reverse complement strand
GGTGCCGTGGTCATGCCGACCCAGGTTTTATAGCAGAGCCGCAACGGGAGGGAGCCCCGACAGCAGGACGCGGGTAGCGGCTCCTCCCCCTGGCGGAGCCTCCCCTCCCCTGGCTCTCCTGATCTGAGCGCCTCCGTTCCCCGACTACCGCTCCCGCCCCGCCCGGGGTCACCTTTCCACCAGTGCGCGGGGCCCCCTCCCCTACCTGCATCGGAGGCTGCGCCCTCCGCCCGGCTCCTCCCCATCCCACACCTGCTCTCCTGTTGGGGACTGGGAGAGCGATGTCGCAAGGTACCTGGGCCACACAAGGGTGGGACCCCAGATTCCTGCCTTGGATCATGTTGGCGTGGACCCCTGCGCCGCCCTCTCGCCTCGGGAGCAGCCAGCGTGAGGGCTTGGACCCGGCCAGAGTTAGGGGCTGGGGGAAAGAAGCTAACCTTCGGAGGGGTAGCGGAGTTGAGGGATGTGCGATGCTGTTTCTCGAATCCGGTGTTCCCCGAAAGCGGGGCTTGCTTCTCTCTCTCCGGGAGTGACCGCCGATTCCCTGGGTCTTATCTCATTTTCAGCATCTCTCCCAGGCTGCTCCGCACTTAATTTCTAAGCAACCCAAAGACTGTTCTTCTAACAGAATGAGGAGGCCTGTGAATTGCTGTGCGAGGGTGTATGTGATGTCCAGCGCTGGGGATGTTGGGGCGCAGAACTGAGAAATGGATTGCCAAGGGGCTCACTGAGAGAGGAACTGATGAGATCAGTGGGGAGGGGTTGGTCCTCTTGAGACACCACCGCCCCCTGCCCAACTCCCACCCAGACCCCTGAGATAAGATGGGAAGAGAAGAGACTGGGGTCTGAATGGACCTCTCCTTATCTCATCTTTCAGAATCTTCAGAGCAGTTTAAGGATAGGAGACTTCCCTTGGAGGAGGCTCTAGCATTTGGGGAAACCGGGCTGGGCCCTCCCTAAAAAGGAAGCTGCCTCTGGTCCCAGGAGGGCCGCTCCCTCTCCTGGATTTGGCCCGGAGCTGCAGGAGACCCCTTCATGGCTCTGGGTACTGTGTGTCCCACATGGGGTGGGGGCGTCTGTGAGAGTTTCAGAAGCTCACTCGGACTTGGGTGGGGAATGTGGACTTGGGTGGGCCTGGGCCCCCTACATCAACAGGAAGCCCCGGTTTTCTGGTCAAGTCGCTTCCCCATCCGCTGCCAACCTCTCAGCCCCCACCGGCCTTTGAACCTAGGCGAGAGACCTCTGAAGAGGGATCGCCTCCCCCAGAATGATCCAGGCAAAGGGGCTTCCTCCCTGGTCTGAGTCCTGGTTCACTCCCCCGACCTGCTGGCCCAGGATCACACAGCCTCCCAGAGCAGCTTTGATCCTCAGAGAGGGGAGGGGAGAATACACACCAGGTGTAGGGCCCTATTGTCTGCACTGTCTTAGAATCTATTTACCAGCCTGGGGCTAGTGATTAAATCACCAGTGGGGGGGGGAGTGATTTAATCACAATTCAGGAGAAGATTCCACACCCTGGGGGTCTTCTCTGGGAAGCGGATCTGTGGTCACAAGGCAGTAAAAATCTCTCTTTTAGGACTGAGGAATGGAGCGAGGAGAAAGTCTATTCCAAGGAATGAAGTCTACTTCAGGGGTCCCTGTAACCCCAAGCCAGCCCCTCTTACAGGCAGGGAAGAGACTTGGAAGCCTTCCATGAGGTTAAGAGGCTATTGACAAGTGACTTTAGGTTAGTGCTCAGCTGTTTCTGACTCTATAGCCCCATGGACTATAGCCCGCCAGGCTCCTCTGTCCATGGGATTGTCCAGGCAAAAGAGTACTGGAGTAGGTTGCCACTTCCTACTTCCAGAGGGTCTTTCCGACCCAGGGATGGAAGCCTTGTCTCCTGTGTCTCCTGCATTGGCAGGCGAATTTTGTACCACTAAACACCACCTGGGAAGCCCCTGGTGGCTTTAGAGGCACTTCAAAGTCCCTTTGGGAAGAGGAAGCTGATTTCAAAGTACTCCTGCTCCCCTCCAGTCAGGGCTCCCCTTAGTAGGACCATTGAGCTGAGGGAGGAGAACCACGCCCCTGGGGGGGGGGCCCTCTGAGGCATGAGGTGGTGAGGGGGGAGGATGTTAAGGATGGGCATTTCCTCAAGGCTGCATCTTCAGTCACTGGCACCACCACCCAGACTACACCATCTGTGACACAGGAACTCAAGGAGGTGGGGGATGGCTCCTGCTCTATCTATCATCTCTGACTCCAAGGTTACACAAAGCAGGTTACCTTGTGTTGCCAAGGTCACCCAGCCTTATCTTCCAGCCTGGACCCCTGTCCTACCTGCCATAAACCCGTTACCTGTCACTGTCTAGGTCACTCTGGTCCTAGTTCCTTTGGAGGGGACAAGACCTACCCCCGCCCCCCATTACAGCAGGAATCATAAGAGCAGGGATGGGCCCTAACACATCACAGTGACTTACAGGGCCCATAAAGCTGCCAGCCTCGGGCCCAGCAGTGCCAACCCATCACAGCCTCCTTCCTCTTACTCCACATAGGATCCCTGAGTGTCCTTTGTTCAAGTCCCCAGTCTTCCTTTGACTCAGGGATGACCTTGGGCAACTTTCCTGCTCCTCTCTGATTGCAACTTCCTCATCTATAACGTGGGGAGGATAATCCTGCCCTGCTCACCTCTGTCAATAAACAGTTATTAGGTCAGAGCCTGCCCAGCCCAGACTTTCACAACCAGCCTCCAGGGTGTAGCTGCTGGCACATTGAAGATGCAGGAATGAATCACAATTCTCATCCTTTGGGGGTTTTCCTGCCACGGCCCTGTCTGGATCGGGAGGGAGGCATTGGGGAAACTATAGGGCTTTAAGGTCAGACAGCCCTGGATCACTCCTGGCCCCACCCACTTGCTCTGTGAGATCAGCTGAGCCGTGGTTTTCTTCATCTGTAAAATAAAAACCATATCCCCATCTTCCTCCTAGGTTCCCCATCATTCACTATGAGAATTCAGTGACTAAAGCCTGAGAAGGGCCAACCCAGCCCTGGGCACATTAGCACGAGTCACCGTGACCTCTAAGCAGAGGTCCTTTCACCTGGATTGAACGTGATCCTAAACAAGCATGGATGTAGCATTGGGTGGCGAGAACACTGAGGTCGGCCCAGAGACGGTCCTCGGCCACATCCCGGGTCCTCCTGGTCTCGCAAGACCTCGGGAGGGGTGGGGAAGGCTGAGGGGCAAGGAGGGAACCCCCAGCCTCGGGGACCCAAAAGAGGGAGATTTGGATTCAGCCTCTCCTACGACTCTGATGGGCCTCGGGTAGAGGCACAAGGGAGCAAGATGCTGCACTCCTGGTGTCCGTAGGTCAGAGGAGGACCTAGGATGTAGCCCTTAGCAGGAAACGACCAGGAGGCCTGTGATCAGGGGGTGAGATGGGCAAATGGATAAGGCAGGAGATTAGAACAGGCTTTGGAGCAACACTGCCCTGGATTCAACATCCCCGCCTCCCACTCGCCCTGCACTCCCTCAAGCTCAGTGTCTGGATCCAAAAAATGGGGATGAAAGCAGGGCCTCCCTTCCACGGGTGCAGTTAGGATTCAACTAGAGGATGCTGGGGAAAGGGCCTGGAAGAGGTTTAGGTGCTCAATAAACGTCGGCCATAAGCATAGCTATTACAGGTAACGGTAGCAGATGCCCATGAGGTTATGGGAGCCCATAGGAGGGCTACCTGGCCCAGCCAGTGGGAGCTGGTGGACGCTTCCTGGAGGAGATAAGACTCAAGCTGAGTTTTGATAAGACTCAAGCTGAGACACATCGGTGGGGCAAGAGGGAGAGACTGGAGAGTTATCTGGCACCACACAGGAGGACTTGTCTGTTGGGGTTAGGAAGTTGGACTGATCTTTCCTTTGATGAGGGATAGATATCAAGATCCTGATTTTATAGGCCAGGAAATATCCCAAGAGAGTCATTTGGTTGTAGAAAGCAACAGAGAGGCTCAGCTACTTCTCTGAGTCATAGAAAAACTGAGGCTGAGAGAGGGCAGCGACGCAGGCTTCTTGCCCAGTCCCTGCCACTGCCCCTGAGAGGGTAACAAGCAGGAAGGCCAGGGGTCTCCAAAGGGAGGAAATAGGCTGCAAGTGTCAGACATTTTTATCTCTCTTAAGTGGCAGGAGGAAACAAACTAGCGACATGTTTTCCTTCTCTATACAAATTTAAAAGGAGATTTCTCTTAAAATACTGTGTTGCCATAATGACACCTGGTTTCACCTGAAGTTAACCATTCTCAAACCTTGAGTTAACCAATGCATTTTTCTTATGGAAATGTTTGTCTTAAGCTATGCTAATGTACTATGCATTTACCCCAGACTCTGTCTTCAAGTCGGTTCACCTAATGGCTCAGAACCTACTCGACAAACCAGTATGTTATACTCAGACATTGTTTCCTTAATCTATGTAAATGAAACTATTTGTATGGTAATCTGCCCTTCTACAAGATTCAAGTCAATCATTTTGTGGCCCGGGATAAATCATCTGGTGCCAAGATTATCCCAAAATGCATCTTATGGATGAGGGGCCTGGTGCCATTCTGAGTTTTAAGACATTCCTTTCTTTCATTAACAGAAGGCTAGTGAGAAGGCAATGGCACCCCACTCCAGTACTCTTGCCTGGAAAATCCCACGGATGGAGGAGCCTGGTGGGCTGCAGTCCATGGGGTCTCGAAGAGTCGGACACAACTGAGCGACTTCACTTTCACTTTTCACTTCCATGCATTGGGGAAGAAAATGGCAACCCACTCCAGTGTTCTTGCCTGGAGAATCCCAGGGACGGGGGAGCCTGGTGGGCTGCGGTCTACAGGGTCGCACAGAGTCAGACATGACTGAAGCGACTTAGCAGCAGCAGCAGCAGTGACTATATAACATCCAGCTGAAGACTAGCAGGGGGTACTCTTTCTACCCCCTCCTGATGCCTATGTCAGAAGCTTTCTCTATCTCCTTTATATTTTAATAAAATTTATTTCACAAAAGCTCTGAGCGATCAAGCCTCGTCTCTGGCCCCGGATTGAATTCTTCTCCTCCGGAGGCCAAAAATCCTGGCGTTTTTTCGTGGGTCAGCAACAACTTTTCACTCCCACCCCAGCCCAGCCTACCCCTCACCACCCTCCCCACCCCCGCCGCCCCCAGCAACCCGGGCTCTTTCCATGCCATCTCATGCTCCCCAACACATTCCTCCCCGCCATTGGAACTCCTAGCCTCCATTTCCCCTTGCGTTTGGCCCCAGGCAGAGTCCCCTTCAATTAACAGATAATTCAGGGAAATGTTTGCAGAGATGTCAGCTTCTTGTCCTTGGCTATTGAGGTTAAAGCCACATGCAAAGTGGGCACATGCAAAGTGGGTTCCACCACGCCTGAACCTGAACCTCTGCCACGTTCAAACAGAGACAAGAAGGTGCCTATCCAGCCAGCATCTGTGGAAAGGAAGCTGCAGTCCCCCTCCCCTGGTCTCCACACTCAGCCAGTTTCTCTGGCCCACAGAGGGAACCCGGGAGGGGAGCAGAGAGAGAGCTATCATGAGGACGGGAATACGGCCCTCTTTGGTAGAGAGCTTGGCGGAAACTTCTGCCCCTGAACATCTTGAAATAGTAGCAACAAGAAGCATGGAACAATCCAGCAAAGGAGATGCCATGTGTTCTGTCCACCCCGCAGAGGCCTCAGGAAAGCTCCCCCAGGGCTGCCCCTCCCCTCTCAGCCAGGGAGCCAGGTCACACCGGCGAGAGGCTGGGCTCAGAGCTGCTTTGGATTTTCCCACATAGTATTCATATATATTCTGGTTTGTGGTGGAAAGACCACCAGAGAGGGTGATGAGGGTGGTACCAGACAGAGGGAAAAAGGAAGGGCCACGTAGGCAGCCTTGTGGACGAAAGGGCATCGTTAAGGCTATGCCAACATGAAGAGACAGCCTCTCTTAGGCGGATGTGTGTCTGTTAACTTCTTTTTCTCTGGTCATCCAGATAATACCTACTCATTGTAGAGTATTTGGAAAGAAGCAGGGGGAGAAAACTGCAGATAACCTTATCTCCCAGAGGTAACCATTTTACAATTTTAACGTGTTTCCGAGGGAAAGTATTTTAAAGAAAACAGTCATTCCCACCTTAATCTGTTTCATTTTTCCAACTCCCCTTTCCATTTTTATCTGCAGGCAAAACCTCGTGGACACAGTGAGCTATTCAGTATCCTTTTTTAGCTTTCACCGTGCAGTGTCAACATGCGTCCCTGTTACCTCACAGCCTCTGCAACTGTCGTTCTGTGGTTCCACAGTGTTCACAGCTTGCGTCATCAGTTTACTTTCCACTGTAAATAACACTGCAGAGAACATCTTCCCACTGGGACGGGAAGGGCCACAAGCTGAGGAAGAAAACCAGGGCTCCCAGGTCCTCTCCCTAGCTCCTCGCTCTGAAGGAGCACCACCAGCTTATGAAAATAGTTTGGAGATAGGGTTAGGGTCCAAGGGACCCCTAGAGGCCAGGTAAAGAATCTTAATCAGAAATTCTAACTCTTGGATTGCTGAAGTACCCGTCAGATAGGGAATTTGGGCGGGGGGCAGGGTGGTGCACACATCAGGGGGTAAGGAATGTGTTTCTGTGTAGATTTGCAA